>NC_088099.1:124014647-124327304 GCF_036370855.1 Dromaius novaehollandiae | reverse complement strand
TTAGTAAATAAGAAACCTAAGCAGGTTTCTTGACTTAATTCTACATGCAACTAACAACTAATTCATGGAATATACTGAACATAAGTATTTTATATGAACTCAATAAAAAACAATGTGGTTAAGACACTGTTCTTGTAAGATCTTAAAGTTATCTAGAACATTAAGATTCTATTCTTTGCTTTAATTCAAGTAAACGTATAATAAATTTCTTTAAAAAGATTAAGTTTTCCTGTAATTATACCATTAAAAAAAGTAGTATTTTTTATCAAATATCCATTTCTATTGAATTTTTACATTAATTGACGGTTTTAAAGTTAATTTATTTTACTGACTGGGATAGCAAAATTATCTTAACTGACAAGTACTGAAGATCAATCATCAGTAAAGCCATAGCTTTATTCTCATCTACTAGAGATGAGAACACATGGCATGCAATTCATTCTTCACAGCAACCATTTTTAGTGAAACCTAGCAATCACTCCAGCTAAGCAGTAATCCTGTTTCATCAAGCCAATTAAGTGGATTCTTGTGTGTACTGTAAGACTGTTCAGGGTTGCTGCTGTCCTGATTGAAAATTGGTCATTAGTTTCTCAAGAATATAATTTAGTAGTATTATTTTTACCTTTAGATTTATGCATATGTACCCATTTCCTTATTTACAGAATAATTACAAATATTCAACAGGAGTTGTGAATTGTTTTATTGTTCTGTATGAAAACAGAAAAAAAAATCTTGAAAAATTCATCTCTAGTCGAAATTATGCATCAGATGAACATGTAAAGGAAGTCAGTGTTCAGAACTGAATAAGAAAACATCAACATGTTCTAAAGAAACATGTTCTAAAGAAAGATGAACTAAAGCAGAGAAAGACCTATCAGGGGAATTGTGTGTAATGAAGTATCTTGCTCCTTCAAGAGCCGACAGCCAGAGCCTTGTAGAGTTATAAAATCCAGATGGGATCTATACTCCCAGAAGTTCTGAAAGAGCAACAGAAACAGCCCAGCTGAAAGAGGAGTTTGTTCTTCAGTGGATCATGAAACCCAGATGACTGGGAAATGACTTGTGGAAACAATTACCAAGGTATGACGAAAAGACTGCTTTATGCAATATTTTGCCTGAATTTCTGTGGTTGATGGATGTTGCACAGTTAAGTACTAGACACCTATTAAAAGTATGATATTACATACATGAAAAGGCCTAAGTAAGTTCTAATTGTGCAGGTAACTATACCCCTTTCAAAAAAGATATATGCGATTCAGTGAGTCCTTCCTGGACTGGAATAACAGAAAATATATTAGACTATAGAAGATATTTTATGATGATAAGATATTTTACAGCAGCAGGAAAACAGTAACAGAAGAATTCTTTTGCAATGCTTTGTATGACATTGTAACGGCAGGTGAAATAGAAATAATTTTTGGGTTCTAAAATGGAGCTCTAGGAACAAGGATATGAACTGCAGCCCTTGTCCTGGAGTTGGGCATGGTTACTAACATGAAAAGGGCAAGGGGAGAATGGAGACTATATAATAAGGTGCATTATCTCTTGGAGACTGTAATTTGCTGATAACTATATGTGACAATTTTACCGAAATGGTTAATAACCAGCACAAAAGCAGCAGATCTATTTTAACAGTCTGCCTAAATCCCTATGGTGAAAGAAAACCTTGATGAGACTTCAGCACAGTATGTATGATCAAAATCTCTATGAAGAAGTTTGTTTCCTAATTAATATGAACAAATAATTCCTGTAATTTCATTATCATTTTAGTTCATCAACTTACAATTAAATAGTTAAGATGAAAAGTCACCATGTAGAAGTCAAATGAAAGCCCATAACACACAAAACATACCAAATCCTTTGGATGTACATAGTAGTGGAACCAGAGCCAAAGCACTCCCACTCAAAAGCAATAAAAATAAACCTAGCTGAAGGAGGTCACTTAACATTCACAATTTCTATAGTATTAACAATATATGCACCGTTCCAAAACATTTTTATTCTATAAAGCAAAAAAACTAAAGTGACTGGTTCTAGACATACTTGATACAGCTCTGTGTGCTGGTGAAACACTTCAGCAAAACAGGCTGCAGCCTAGAGCATTAGCTGGCCATTTCACTCAAATTCATCTTGAAAAGCTGCTGTCTTATGAGACTACTTGAATCAGTTATTCGCAACACTATATGAAAATATATTCTCTTCGCTAACTGAAAGTGCCTGGGTTAATCATTATTTTTGGTGGTCAGAGTTAATTCTTCAATTAGATTTCACAGCACAAACATTTTACTGCAAGACTGAAAGTCTAATTTGTACACATTGTGACAATGCGTCTACTAAATCTTCATAGACTCTCCTTATTCATATCCAGAACAAAATCTCTTCTACCACCAGAAGTTGTCTTAAACAAAACAAACGAACAAAAAACCCCCGACTTCATGTGCTGCTTGTAGAGGCAAAAAGAAGAGACTACATCTTAGGACAAGTATCATGTACAGTGGTCAAAGATTATCAGTGTGCACCAGTTATCAAAAAATCATGTGTCAGTTTTAGAAATACATGCATTTACAGTTTTTTGTGAAAAAGTGGAAAGAAAAATGTTTTATTTGCAACACTTGCACTGCTCAGCAGATTTTTACAATATTCTAACAACGACTACTGCCTTTTGCTTTTGTCATATTACATAGTACTTACCCTGCTCTCTTCTAGACTATCAAAAGGACCTGGAGGATCATCCAGACAAAGAAATTCTCTCACTGCAAGGCTTTACCAAATAAAATAAAGTGAATTGGTTAAAGTACAAAAAAAGCAACAATACTTAAATATGATGCCAATATTTATTCAAGGGACTTAACAAAAATTTACCCTTACATTACTCCCAAGCATTCCAAATAATTTTAACAAACTATTAAGTGTCAGGTATATGTGTTAACCAGGGACAGTACTTATAACCTAACTTAAAAGTTTGCACAAGTGCTCTTAAGAGTTTTAAAACAGAGGACAATATTCAGTTTAGAGTGGGTTTTTTCAGAGCTTCAGTGAAATCACTACTGCATGACAACTGAGAAGTTTATCACTTTGATATTGAAGATGCTTGAAAAATTCTCCTGGTAAAAATAAGAATCAAAAGGTGAATGAAAAAGTATGCTGCTAAAATTCATACACAGATGTCTTCAGGGTGTATCAATGGAACTAACCATGGGCAGTGAAAGATATGCTCGTGTCTCCACTTTGCTAAGCATTGACAAATACACAGTAAAAAAAAAAAGTCCTGAAAGAAAAAACTGCCAAGGTTAATGGGCCATGGATGTACTACGAGTCTTTGCTAAACATACATTTGCAACTAATGCATTCATCTTGAAATTGTTTAACAGCTGTAATGCTCATCCACGCACTGTTTTGTAAAGGCCAGAAGAAGACAGTATGTACAATCCTCTGGTTTACTCCAAAACAAGGTATCTCAATTATCTCCAATTGCAGAGATTATATAAGCAATTATCTCCAAACATGCATCTTCACCCAATTTTCTCACTAAGCCTTTCCTGCTCCGTTTTATTCATTCTTCTACAAATACCCTTAAATCAGAATAATCTATACTTAATAGCAATTCTGTGCTGTGCACTCACTACTTACAGGTCTGTAAATCATCTTCTATTGCAACGAACACACAAAAACGGAAGATGTGAATCTAAATGAATTCACTATTTCTTTCTCCCATGCAAGTCCCATGGGAAGGTGAGGGCAAAAGGAAGTAGTTTTCTGCCTTCCTCTCATTCCATACATTCGAGACAAACACTAAGTACAAACACAAGAAAGGACACTATTTTTCCCTAGTTACTAGTCTGATCAAACAGTTCAGGTTTGGCAAGCAAAACAGGGAGAGAAACACTTTTTCAGCAAACACTGAACTGCTGATTATACCATGACTTTTAGTTTTAGGAAAGCTCTGAGGAGTATCTATCTAAAACGCATGCTGTATTTCACCTTTATTTTGTTCCTGCATTTGCATACGCCTGCTTTCAAGTCCCCATTGCAGACTTGATGATACTTTTTTTTTTTTTGGCCAGTGTTTGACCTGAATTCTTGTCTTCATCTCCAACTTCACCTCAGCAGCCTTTACACTATCCCCCAAAATTCCCTCTCCTATTATGCTAACCCACTCCTTTTCCCACTTAGTCTATGTGATAGATGTGGTCCACAGTGGAGATCTCCTCCATGCTTTCACTACGAACCTTCCTTTTTCAACTCTTCCCAACACTGACTTAGATAAATCAATTCATGACCTGTGCAAGCCACGGCCTAAACTTCTACAATTACAACAGTTTCTCCCAAGTATTCAAAAAAATAATAAAAAATCCTGCTACTTAACACAAAATTATCCCTCCTGTTAGCTCAGAAAGTGATGGACAGTGACAAGTCATTAAATTAGTTAAATTATTAGGAAACATAACCCCAAACTTTACCAAATGAAAGGTTATTTAGCCACAGAAAGTACTCTTTCAAGGAAAAAGAACAGTGTATTTGTTTTCCAGACTGTTTAATCTGCTAATTTGAAGTGACCCTTTTCTCACGTGACGCTCAAGTACATCTTTTATGGTTGAATTGTTCTTTTCATAAAGATGAAAATTGTACCGAATGAGCTCACATATGGCTAACTCAGAAGAATTTGTCACATATGGAAAAATTTCTGATCATTTTTCTTCAATATCTTTATCCGTCATTCACCTAGCTTGGTTCAAACGTATTTTAGAATATTTAGTTCCTAAGTTTTGCTAATAGTTCTGTTGTAGTTAAGTGTAATATTAAGATGATATGACATCCAGCAATGCTTGCATGTGAAAAAAGGAATACCCAAAAGAATGAACGTGCATAAATATTCAATCTACGTGTATAATCTATTTAATAGTTCATACGCATTTTTTGTTCTCCCTAAAGCTGCTTGCAGAAAATTCTGTCCTTTTCTATAGTTTTGGAAACATCTTGAAATCAAGAGCTGTAGGTTCAGTCTTGTATATACAGAAATCAAGACACTTAAAGCCACAGGTCACCACAACTTAGAGCGCTGAAAACATGTTTAGTTTCTATTACAAAAATGTTCCACTGGTGGCAGAAATACCCTTTTGCAACCTAGCTTTGAGAGTCTGCTTTGACCCTGTTTTCCCCTGCACGTATTATACCTCTTCTTTTCATTTAACAAATAGGAGAAAACTCTGTCTTCAGACTATGATAGCTCACAGAAATCCTCCACATCATGTAGCATCATTGCTATGAATGGATCCTTCCTTTCTTCTTGGCTCCTAAGCCAGCTGACATCCTCGAGAGAGGCAGCAATGCCAGTGCACACCAGTGTTAAGGGCAGCAACTTGGGGCAGGGAGGACAGTGCTGCACACACAGGCTCTGGCTGTAGGACAAGACTCAACAGCTGAGTTCCTCCCTTTCAAGCTGTTCCTTGCACAGGGTGGAGGCAGGGAAGAGCTGTCATTTATGAGGCCAGCTGAGGCTTTTGTTTAGCAGGTTAAACTTCTTTCTCGCACCTCCTGGGTTGTGCGGAATTTTCTTGAACATACTGAACTCTGGGTGGATTTCAATTTGATCTTTCACCAAATCTTCAATACAAGACAAAAGATAAGAAATAATCCATAAAACGCAGACTCTGAACTTAGTCATTTGCATGCCATCCTACGTTCTACCTTTAAACTACTTTGTGAATCTAGTGTTATTATCAAGCAGGTATACCAAACAACGTATCCAAAGGGTGTGTTTCCTACACACTCTCAATATCTCAATACTAATACAGTGCATAAAGAGAGATGAAAGAGACTTCTCTACAAAGACAGGTGGGTAGTTTGGCTTTGGTATGACCCAAGTAGTTTCTGATTTCTTTGCAAAACTGTAGAAGTAAAAGGGTGAGCTTTTATGGCAGAAGCAGGGTCAGATTCTCACAATGCTCCTGTAAGGTGCAAATATTAATTCAACAGAAACTTTTATTCTCTGATAAGCAGGTAAGAAATTCAGACAGATCAAACCTCCCTAATTTAATAATTTCATGACGAATCCAGGTCTTCATTAGATGCAAACCTTACATCCTAAACTGTACGGCTTAAAATAACTTAAACCTTAAGACAGAGCCTTACACAGCCAAGACTTGAGTTTTCTTAAAAAACAAAACACACTATAATTACCTACCTGCTCTAAAAACCAATTCCACAAACATTTAAACTCCCTTCTAAATCTGATTAGAAATGTATTCCAGAAGTTACATATTAGTTTTTGCATTAGATCATGAAAGATTTTTACTGTGTTTTGTCCAATCATTTTGGATCATCATCAAGATACGAACAAGTTAGCTGAAATCTCAGACTAGCTACAACAACATGAAGCTCAGCATAAGGTCTTCAGAGACGTTCAGTCAGACCAAAAGTCCACCTAGCTCACTATTCTATGTCCAGCAACATGACAGTAACAGATGTTTAGAGAAGAATCAATTTTTTGGCACGCCCACCACTGTACAATTTTAAACCCAGGAAATTCTTATACTTCTCAGTCATATATTTCATCCAGATAATCATGTTTAATAGCCACTGATGGACAAACACCACAGCTGATCCCAATTTCTTTTGAAATAATTTATGTTTTCTGCCTCTAATATCTCACAAAGCTTTGTAACTTAGTGTGACACTGACTACGAATCAAACAAAAAAATTAGTGTTCTTTACTCACCTTCCCCATATCCCTTTCATGATTTCACCTGCCCTGTTTAATCATCTTTTTCCCCAAGACAGAAAGATTAAATTCAGCTGAATTCTTCCCGTAGGGAAGCTATTCTGAAGCTTCATCTGCCCTTGCTTGCCTTCTCTGTGCTTCAAGCATACCCTCTTTTGCAAAAGAATACTGTGCTTTAGTATTAGACTGTGTGAAAGTACAATTCAGATTTCCATAGCAATAATGTAATTTTCTCTTAGCTTTTAAGTTCCTCTTGAACAATTTTTATGCACCCTTTTGACTACTGCCAAACACTGAGCTTGTTCAGAAAACTATTTACGTCAATGCTGGGTTGTAACAACTAATTAATTCTGTGATTCTGTATGTACTTTCTGCTGTTTTGCACTTAATGACATGGAATTCAATCTGCTAGTCACTCAGTATCTAGGGATCCTTCTACAATACTTCATAAGCCTATTGGTCGCTACTGTTTTCAGATCATTTCCAAATACGCTGAACATCAGTGCCCAGAACTGTGATCCAGAATTCCAGGGGTAATGCTCATAAATTCTCTTCAATCCTTCTCCCTTTACCTTTCAAACATTTCACATGAGCTCCCTCCTAACAATCTGTACAGTAGACTTCCCTCTGCAAAAGACGTTATTGCTTTCTCAAGTGTTACTTTTATTCACCTGTTTACCATTTCTGTTTTCCATTATAAGCAGCATCAGAAGACCTAGTCTATAGTTCCCAGCCTTAATGTTCAAGTTCTTAAGGAAAAAAAGAAGGTATGAAAAGTAATACCAACCATTCTTCTAACTAGCTAAGGCAAATGTGCGCATCAAATGCTCTAACACCACAGGTACTTGCTCAGCAATTTTACATTCTAGTTCCTGTAAAATTCTTGAGGGAATGCCATCTGCTCTGGACAATTTCTTACTATTCACTTTTAATGACATTTCAGTTGAAGATAGTTCCTCAAAAGAATGGAAGTGGTAAAACAACCTCTCAATTCCTCTGTAATGAATGCTAGTATGAAAAATGCATTTAGGAGTTATGCAATAGCCTTCTCTCCTTTTACTTCTTGATCATCTTCTGACCTAACTCCAACAGATTTTCTATTTCTGATGTTGGAAAAGGTATTCAGAACTAACAGCTACCCCTCTAGCAACTTGCTTCTTAAAGTTCTCTTTCAGCCTATATTAATATGATGTTACATTTCATTTACCAGAATTATGCTTATCTGCCAGGCTTGGAAGGATCTTCCACTTCAGTATGAAAAAAAGATATTGGTCAGTAAGACTTCTGCACTTGTTTACTTAATCATACTATGATGTTTTAGACTCTTCTTCAGTCTCCTTTGATTTGTGGTTTACATTTACTTACATAATCTATAAAGATACTTCTATTACTATTGTGTCAAGTAATGCACATTATGTCAGTTTAACGCACATTTTAAGAAGTAATTGCATAATAGTGTAAGGGCTTAACATTAGGAAAACCTAATACTTGATTGTAACATAGACTACTAATACATCAAATCTGCTTTCATCGTACAAAAACAATACTTTAGGAGTAAAAATGGGTTAGTCTAACATTTTAAGATTAATTACAGCATGCAGTTCATAGTTATCCATGAACAATTCAAAATACTGCAATGCCCTTTTTTGCTTAAATTAAAGTGTAATTAATTTAAAAGGAAACCAAATAATGCACATAATGACTGAATGCACAACATGAACATTAATGAAATTCTATACTGTGTTGCTCAAAGTCATACTGCTAGAGTCTAATGGCCTATACTAGGGGTTTGAGTACAAAAAACCCACCACCCACAAACAAAATATAGATGACGTACCAGTTGGCAATATCTTTATGAGCTACTAGGTTTTGGAGGAATGCTTGTAGTCCCAACTGTCGATCTTCCAAGAAGTCAGGATTATAATTATCCTTGAACCAGCGCTTTGGTGGAAGAGCCAATCGAAAGCCTGGAAACATATCTTTTAGCTGAAATAGAAACCAAAGATGAATGGAGATGCACAAAAAAATGTCAGCATGAAATACTGAATTTGATGAAGGCATTGAATTTTACTCAGAATTATAGGATGTTGTCATCTTCTGTTAGGTTCAAGCAATAAGTAAATCTCACAACCATAAGTACAATCCAAACTATTGTATAAATTCTAGACACAGTTCTACCACTTGCTGTTTTGCCTTAAGCAATCAAATGACCTCTCAAATTCACCATATAAAAACAGAGGTGAAAAAACTGCTTTGCTACTGCATGTCCTTGAGTCAGTAAGTATAAGAAAACATTATGTAAGTAGTAAGTGTCAGATGAGTAAGCATCTTCTAAAGTACTTAGGGATAAAAAGTACTATATAAATAAAATCCACTACAGATCTACAACACTGCAACTCATCTTTTTTAGCAGGGACTTTTTTTTTGGATCAGAATGAATTATGACACTACACAAAACTTCTAGAAAAGAGCAGCTCCTCAAAGACCCAGACTACCCAGATGTGGTATAAACCTTAGTACTAACATTCAAAATTATATTCTTGGCTTACTTAAATAGCAATTAGGAATATCCAGTGTCAGAAATACCTAGAATTTGTTTTTAATTCAGAAATGAAATGGAATTAAATCAAGGCTTAAATTTATATAATGATTGGTTTGTCCAAGAATACCGATTTACTTATTTTTCTACTATGCATGAATATAACAAAACCTTAATGCTTTCATAAAAACAATTTTTACACGTATTTTCTTAAATGAAATGTTTGATGCACACACACAAAAAATCTCTAAGAGGATTTACAGTGAACAAAAACAGGTTTTACAAAAATAACATAACTGCAATTCCCACAAGAACCAGTAAATCTTTTAGTGAAGACAGGATCAAGCAAAATTCTCCCAGATGTACTGAATACATCTAATACACTCATATGAACGTTCCAATGACAGAGATTCCAAAATCTCCCCAAAAAGCATTCTAGTGCTTGGTGTTTACATAGCTGCAGGATAATTGTTCACTGGGTATCCTGACCTTTGCATAGCAAATTGAAGCATGGTGACACTAAGATTGCTGTTTTTAACTATGCTTTATGGACTCTGAAAAAGCTCCTGGGTAACTCTTTGGCAGATTAATTTAAAAAAAATTTAAACCAACAAAATGTAACAAAACCAGATATTGTATTCCAGCTAGAATCTCACTGAACATTTTAAAGAAATAACCACCTTAGTGGCTTATGTTTGTTCATAGAAGCACACTCTCACATCAGAAGAAGGGTGCCTTTTAAGACTGCAGTTATTGCATAGCCAATTTGTAGTCCATGGTGACTCTTAGTTCCTTATCTATACAACTGTTTATTGTCAGAGCCTTCTTCTTTATTTGTGCATTTAATGTTTTCCTTAAGTACATGTCTGTCTCAGACCAAATTTCCTCTTGTTATTAGACTATTTTTATCTTTGCTCATCCAAAATTCCTTCACCTGTTACAAAATTATCATTAACACCATGCATTTAAGTATCCTCCACACTCCGCAATCCCTGTTAGTTAATGAAATACTGAATGGAACTTTACCCAGAAAAGATAACAAAAGAAGGTCCTGTATAATCTTAATTGCAGAGAGGATGATAGATAACCACAGCTGGGAAAGCATTTCAACCAGCTGGATTTCTGCTTAATGATGATTTCACTTGTCTGTTTATGCAAATCACATTGTTTCTTTCGTAAGGGAAAAGCATGTCTACCCACAGATTGCTCCTTTTGTGGATGAAGAGTGAGAAAGCTAGTTGCTGTCAGCAGATCCATTTTCAACAGCACAGTCTTGAGGAACTCTTTTTCAAGCACTCCTCAGATGCAGCAGAAAAACTATGGGTCATACAAGTTATGCTGCCTGTGACAGCTTGCTTGGATCCAGCATTTTTGCTAGATGTCTCTCTCCATCATCATGTGATAGATTATGCATGTCACATGAGGAAAAGATTGCACAGCCTCAGGGAAAAATAGTTAAGTTCTTGATTCTTAAGAACTGGCCACTTTATTATTTATTTAACAGCTTTCCAGGCAGAGTAATAAATTTACTTTACAAAGTTCTTGCACCTTTTCAAGACAGAAGTGCATGTTTCACACATTTCTCCAATCCACTAGATGTCCTTAAGTGACAAAACTTACGCAACTAGCCAAATGTCTCTATTTTAGCTTTTGCTCCTAATCCCTCAGATTCCGTTGTATTCAACATGCTCTCAAATTAACATTTTTGTTAAAATTATGGTGAAAGACATTATTTTAATCTTTGCTGTATCCTTTGCTATTTGCTTTCCATAGTTTGCTCCCAAGTAATGCACCTACCTTTTCCTGCCTCCTTCTATCACTTCTGTCTCTAATGATTTATAGAACTTAATTGCTTCAGTCATCCTGTGACAGTTTGTCCTGCATCTCAGCAGTTCTGCCTTACTCTTTCGAAGTTTGTGCTGATCCTTTGTGCTGACCTCTATTTGTGTATTCTTTTCTTCTGACTGAATGCTTTTGATTTTGAAATCACTAGAGGCCTTCTCATGTACCCATACCAGTAACATACTTATCTTTCCTTTGCATTAGATTAATATGCCATTGTATTTTATCTTATTTCAATAGGCATAACGTTTTCATATACTTTTTTATCTCCTGGAAAGAAGTTTTTTGAATGTCAAAACTCTCTAGTTTCTTGGGCTTGAATTCTACTCTTCTGATGCTTAACCACTCTGCACTTCTGTTTCTCAAAAAAAGGAGAGTTCACGACTCTGATGTCTTTTACTCCCATTAGTTTTTATTTTATCAGCTGCCCTGTACTACAGATATTTCAGAAAGTAATGGAAGTTACGTTCAAAACCTTTCCAGGATCCTATTCCTGTCTATTTTGCCTTATGTATATTTACTCTGATCTCTCAGAGAAAAAAGAACCCTATGAAGTCCACCAGCTCCTTCTATTAGCTAGCTAAACTGCATTCATCTGATCTGTGTAATTTTATCTACACGTGCCCTATTGTTACACTGCCCCTATTGTTTCCTCCATTTTCAGCCATTTCCAAAGTTCAACTCTCAGCTCAGTTTGGACTTGAGAACAAGCATAAACCTAAGACACACAATGCAAGACCTGCTCTTTTCTCCTTACTCGGTCTTCCTGAAAAGCCATTCCCCTCTGTCAATACTCCAAACTATGATTCATGTAGCACTCAAATATTCATTTCAGTAGGCATTTAATGGCAATTTTCTGATATCATTTCAGGGAATGAATAACCTGCCACCAATCTCAAGGAGGAGGCTGGAGAAATGAACTTATAACATAATGTATTATACATTATACCTCTTGTTTATATTGGTTTCTAGCAAATATGGTACAGAAAATCCTAAAAGTATACATGCAGGAAATTTCATTTCTAGTATTTGTCATTAAAGCACTATCAACAAGGAGTTGCAAACGCTGCATTGTGTGTTTTGAACCACTGATAAAAGCATATAGTCATTTACTCCTCAGCTCTTAAGAGACGTAGAAACGCCAGCAGTATTACTTGAAACGTGCCATAATTCTGAGACTTAAAGAGAATTCCAAAATTGTAACAGAAGAATTGTTTAGATGTATACTAAAAGATGAAAAAAACTTGCCAATGATACAAAAGGGGAAAAAATACAAAAAAGCCAATGATGCAAAAGGGAAAAATTCCTCTTAAAAATCAAGGCAGAAGTCAAACATTCTTGCCAAAGATCTGAATAGAGACTTTACTTGTAAAAATCAAAATATCTAAGTATCTAGTCTAAAAAAGTATATGTGAAATTTCAGTTTCCACACTAACAGTGATCTGATATGTCACAATTAACTTCCAAGACTCTAAAAACAAAAGAAGATTGATCGACACAAAGAGTACTTCTGATGCTCAAAAAATTTTAGTTTTTATCAGCCTATGCCCCTCAAAAGCAGATTTTGCTGCACTCAAGACAGTAAACTGAAGTCTAAATAAATATTACTTGATCATTTCTGCAAAAGGATACTGGTCCTTGTTCATTTCTAGGCAAAAAAAGTGTGTCTAGTAAGAAGCAATTTCCTGTACATTTGGTGCTAACACACCCTATAAAGTATGAAGCACACTAACAGCTTCAAATCTCTTCCTTAAACTAGTTCTTTCATAGACACAATCTTTACAAAAATGAGGAATCCTACATGTTTCATTCAAAAATGAGTGAGACAAGTCAGTTCAGAATTTACTACTGTATACTTATCACTCACCTTGTCATTAAGCCTGGAAAAGTCAGTGTACCGTCTGAAAACCACCCAACTTTCCTCTGGACTTCTTTTTACTAGTATTTTGTACACCTGTATGGAAAAACAAGAACATCAGAAAGAAGTGCAGAACTTCATGCTGCATTGGCTGGAAGGTTGAAATTATCCTTTATCTTTTAATGAAACAGAAAGAACTCATGAATAAAAAAATCTAATTAAATCAACAATATTAATAAATTTCAGAATTTAAGGAAAGATTTTTTTAAATATATTTTCCAAATATAATTAACTACCTTCTCTCTTTGGCAGGTTTGTGAAACTGCTTCCAGATTTCCCCTCTATGAAAAAATGAAGTCTCTGCTACCAAAGAGATAAGCGAAATATATTTTACAGATCTGCTTTAACTTTTGCTGAATTTCAGTTTTCCTTATTAATTCTGGAGGCCAATCTGTTTTTAAGACAACAGTAGTTATCACACAGTTACTGAGCCTTATATTACTTTAACACAGCTCATCTGTCTGGGCTCATGAGAAAAAAGGATGTAGGGTAAAAAATAAGATCCTGCTCTAGTTTGATTTGTCTTGAACATTAGTTTTTGTCTTTCCAGGTAGAATATGAACACCCAACCACCTCTGTAGATAACTGTCGGAATGATTATACTGGTGTTGTAAACCAGAAGTAACTCGATCTTTTGAACTGAGCTTAAAAGAAAATGGGTTGATAACAATAATAAAAATCAATCACCTTTTGGAGGACTGCAGTGGGAGTGTGCAAAGCACAGTATATTAAAAAAGAGAAAGGCAAAAGTGACTGATATTCAAATGCCTGAACCAAACAATTCTAATAAAATACAACTTTAACTAGAAAACATTAAACAAAGTCTAGGAAAACAGTTCTCATGTCACAGCCTTACTTTTTCCAATATAAGAAAAAAGAGATTTTGCAATTGCACTGAGTTACCTTTCCCAATTTACATTTTCTTTTAGGTTTAAACTAATAATCTCCGAGCAAGAAAAGTCTATTTCTGGAATTGTAATGATAAACAATCCCTCAGTTGGCATTTAACCAAATTCTTCTTTAAACATTTTCTAATGATTTTCTCATCTACAGCACAGTGAAATCTTTCACAGTGTTTCATGCTTTCACAGCCAGTTCTCTTAACTGATAAATGTATTTTTGCTGTCACAGTCCCAGCACCTGGTAACCTCAATGTTAGCCGACTTCTGTGCACCTCAGAGACTTAACTACTTTTTGCCTTCTTGTATTCTATAAGGTATTAAGTTGCAGACAGTTATAATATCTACAGATAACTACAATATGAATCAAAAGCAAATTTTCAGCAAGCACCTCTTTTATCTACGCTTTTAAGCACAAAACTCTACTTCGAAGCAGCAGCACCCACAGACCACATATTGCAGTAAAGGCAATATTTCAGTCATAAAAAAGCTATTAGCTTTTAAAAACCGCTCTGCAAGTATAACATGTCTGCAAAGCCAGCATTCAAATACAATTATATTTTCTTGCATTATTTTGCATAAATGTGGGTCCAAATATTTTACCCTTCCTGTCACACTAACCTTTAAACAACCAAGGAGCTGTATTTTACAAAAATTTCATAAAGCAGAACTGCTTGTGAAGATGGCCTGCTAGTTTGCAGTTAAACACAGAACAAGCAGCTTTGGAATTGGTTTGCTGATTCACAGAGTATTCTATTAAAAGTTTTGCAAAAATATTGCTTACATATGCACTTATGGAAAAAAAACAGCTAGCTTGGCCCCTCCCTTCAAACAGTTTCCATGTAAATATTAGTCAACTTAAAAATATTCTTCCCAAATTATGGTAGGCTTAACAAGTCTAACAAGGAGCGTGATACGCCTTATGATTTACTGGCTGAAAAAATATGGTCAACCTGAAACAAATATTTTTGTTTTTCCCACAAAACCAGCAAAAAAGGTATTTTTCCCTTTTTAAGACTTGCAATTAATAAACAAAGCTCAAGTATTATAAAACTGACTCTCAGCCAGTTTTGGGGGAAAACAACAAATGAATTCAACAAACTCAAGTAATTTTCAGCCAGTCTTAAATTGCCTTATTCCATAAATGCAAAATATTCAATGAAAATACGCATTAGAAACCAGTTTCTAGATGATTCACCATTTCGCTATCATTTCCACTTGACTTATTAAAGCAATGAAAATTTCAAGTAATTCAAGAACTAAAATGAAAAATATCAAGTGATAAGCGAACATTCCACATTAGCCGACTAATTTGAGATCAACTGCTATCTGTTTCTGAGCTGTAGGTTCTCTACTGATTTTCTCTCTTCTTGTATAGAGCCTGTCCCAAAATTCTGCTATTCTTGGCTTTCTCTGTACCTTTTCTTGTTATATCAATTAAGAAATAATCATAAAGCACATTATTCAAAACCAAAAATGCTAATTTTAGTAAATGAATATTTTGTAAATTATTTTGGAAAATTTGCCTTAAATTAAATGTCCTGGGAGTATTTATGAAAAAAGGGGAATACACCCACTGGGAACAGTATGCAACAAAGCAGTTCAGTAATGCCCTGCAAATTGCATGGGGGTTTTTGGCTTTTCTGGGGGAGAGGGAGGGCAGAGGATCACATTCAGTAAGCATTTAATAAGCAGCAACATTCTTATCATGATGAACATTAAAAAGTTTGTAAGATAATAGTGAATTAAGTTTAAAAGAAAACTCCATAAGTTTATAATAAGCTATTACAAGAAGTTGTTCTAGCTAATATTCTTTATATATATTTGGTAAACTGTAAAAGACTCTGAAGGCAGGACTTTCTCTTGTTATGTCAAAGCTAGATCACTGTAATACACTCCAATTACAGAGGACTTGGACTATGGGTAGGGTGCGGAAAAAGCATCTATGCATATAATCATGTAATATTGCAGCTGGAAACTTCCAGCTAGTTTTTTCAAAGATGGAAACACACTAAAACACATTTAGGAATTTTGGATGTACTCCAAAATACACTAATATTTAACTTTGAAAGTTGGTACATCAGCCAGCATAAGTAATTCAGATTCATGTTCTTGGGAACAATGAAACACTACACAAACTGTACGAAAACTTTAGTAAGTCTCCTTTCCGCAGCTTTTAAAAGTGACTTTAGTTTTATTTCCACTACCTTCCACCGATTTTGCACTACAGCAGCGACCAAAATTTTTAGCACTAGATAATCACTAGCTTTAAAACATAATTGCAAGCTTATCTTTAATTAACTGCTTATGTTGTGTGTTGCTCTCTGAAACAAACACAGCAACACAAGTAGTGAATTCAGAAAGGGCAAAAAAAGCATCCAAGCATTTTAACTATGAAGAATGTTTCATTTATACTGTAATCTGGCCTTCTACATACAATGACTATTTTGACTCCATATTTTAAATGCAGTTGAAGAACATCCTATAAGCATACTGGAATATGCTATTTTTAGACCAAACCACATCAATACAACAATACTATTCATAGTTTTAGCTTTGAACATATTATTTAAAAAGAACCTTTTAACTCATAAGCAAAAATTTTTTTGGCTCTTCTCTTAAGCTGTCATGCACAATGATATTAAAAACCTATGACAGGATATTGCTTTCAGATAATTAAAAAAATAGCACTATTTAATTCTTTGTAAAAGAACCTGATGATTTTACTAGTATTTTAAGTGTCCTAACAGCATTAGCTTTCTGACATTTCTAATCTCCATAGAACCATAGAAAACCATAGAACAAATGCTTCTGTTTCCTCCTTCTTACCTATTTGTGATTTTTTAATAACTAGTACCCCACCAACTTCTATCAGCTACACAAACATTGCTTAACTATCTCAATGAAATGTTTCAGCCATATCCACAAAGCAATACCTTATCTGCATATGGTGTATCAAAAAAATTGTCAGCTACTGTATATTTTGAGAAAAATCAATTTAAAACAGTTAAGCTAGTGTTTTGCCATGAGATATCACACATGTGACACCTTACCCTGAGGCCTCTGGAACAGAACAGATTTCCCGCAACTAGAAACTAAACCCAGCAATGTCAGAAGCTGTATACAGTGTTTGTACACTGAAGTAAATGTTGTGTTTCTAATAACAGTAAAAGGTAAATATCAGGGTGTTTTGTTGCTCATTTAAAATAAAAGACTGCATTTTAAGATGTTTAAGTATCCAGTTCAATTTTGCAAGGAATTGTAACTTTGTAAGGAATTTGACTTTTTCAGAAATTCATGATACTTGAAGTAGTGTGAAGCATTTCTATTTTACATACACACCTTCAAAAAAGACTGCTTCAATTCCTCCACCTGTAAAATGAGGATACTTTCCTGCCAGACTATGGTACTTTGAAACTAGATTGGTATTTGCAAACTACTACAACATCCCTGAACTGCAGGTTTCATTTATGAAAGAGAACACAAAGTATATTCCATCATTATCTGAATGTCTATATAAGATGAACTGTACTATCCCCAAAACTTACAGTGAATTTTGCCCTTTCCTCCATCACTTCATAACCCAATATAGTAGGCGTGGACGGTCGATCTTCCCAGCTCCTTGAATCTGTATTCTGCTCTATATCTTCTACGGGCTGAGAACAGTATTCTACAGACGTGTCCATACCTGTAAACTTAGTCCTAACAAGTGGACTACTACACACAGATGACGTAGAGCCAATCTGGTCAGGCACGCTCATCTTTTTAAAACTACCAACAGTAGAGTCCTCCAGCTGTCCTTTTGAGGAGCTTGAACTTGTTGATATGCTCCCAAAAGAAGAACTTCTTTGGTTTCTGTTTGTAAAACTAGAAGATGAACTTCCAATAGGAATAGGAACAGGAACATATGGTGTTGCCATGCTTCATGAAAAAAAATCTCAGTTTCTGGTCCTGGAGTTCAAGGTTCATCCACTGGATGATCCATGCTTTATCTTCAAGAACAGTATCTGCAGGAGAGGACAGAAATATTGTCATAACTTTTTGTTTTTATTTTAAGTGAAATAAACTGCTTTTGGAAGAAACTATTTCAATATTGAGATGGCTAATATCAGTATCAATGGTTAAACACTTCCACAAGGAATTTAATATAAATATAAAATGCTGCCTTAAAATTACATCTGTATAATTTAAAGGATGCCTTTTCATGTCTCTGCCTGAATTTTCACTATCAAAATAAAAATGAAAGAAAAAAAAAGTAAGATTGTGAAAGATTTTTTTATGAAATAAGTGCTATTCTGTTTTATTGAAGAAGTCAGCATCTGAAAAGTTGATGTAGTTTAACTGTTTGGCATAAAGAGTACAAATTTTATTTTCAAAGTTATGTTTCTGTAATATGTACAGAGCACACTATATGAACCAAATATGCATGCAATAATATGCATGACCTGAATCAAAAGAAAATACAGTAAACTGTATTTGCAAATAAATGTTCTGTTACCTGTATATATTACATATACTCACTGAAGTATGACAGATCTGTTTTCAAAGCAAGATATTTTTTCAAAACAACTTTATAACTTTATTGCATGTAATATCATAAAAATGTTAACTAGGCAGATTTTACGTAGCCTGAGTTGGAGCAATTAAGTTTTACAGGCACATACATCAAAACCAGTGTTGTGATAATAACTAGTTATCGATTTTGGCAGCAGATTAAAATGGAATAAAATAAGTTTGAGGAAAAAATAAATAATTTTTGGTATTTTTCTACAACAAAATCATTTCAAGCCAAAATTAATTTTTGTGTGTGTTTGTGTGTGTGTGCGCACATTTCAAAGAAAGTAACATAAAATTAAGGTAGTCTCAAACTGCCAAAAAAGCAGCAGCATCCTGTTTTAACAAAATACCAGAAGGAGCACTCACACAAGATGCAAATTAGATGCTATCTCTGGATTAATAGGATTCCAGTCACCACGCATTTCGCCCAGGAGTGCACTAACCACAAGGCTGCAGGCTGCTGTGAAATGGGAAACTGTCCATCCGATTCATGTCATACAAATAATCAATCACCTACTGGAACAAAAATTGAATGCATTTTCTAATTGCAGGGTGATATTTTCATTCTCCTGCTTGAAACAGTATGAAATATGACTGAAAATGAATAAGTAAGTAAATATGAAATGAACCCATGCCAGCAAGAAAGACAGAGAAAAGCTCTTGAGGTAATTCCTTCAGCTAGGGAAAGCAAAACTTCCCAGTCCTTTCACTATATAGTAAAATCTTCACACACTAAGTATGTTTGAAAGCTATGGGAATATGGTCACAAAGATCAGTTTTGAATGGTCAGCGACTCCTCAAGAGCATCTCTGCCTCATCATTGGATAAGGCTGGTCATTTAGCAGCATCCCAGGGAGTAGAGATGTCAATCTTGTAAACTCCTGCTGGTTCACATTTTGCTACTCAGGTGTGGGATTCAGACTCTCCAGCAGCTCCTAGTGCAGCATAGCCCTGTGGTTAGTTATGTGACTTTGCATATCACACAGTTGAATTGCTTCAGTATCACAGTTTGAAAGCAGCTGGTCACACCTGTGTTGGAGCCAAGACACTCTCCTGTAGCTAGGCTAAGGTCTAAATCCTTTTCTTCAGCTGTATACAAGTTATTGAAACTATTTCCTGCTTCAAATAAACCTACACTAGCCAGTAGCACACCTAAATATGAGCAGGTCCGCACAGCAAAGCGCCCACTATTGTGCATCCGACATCTACACCCGACATGCTTCAGCAGTTTTTATTTCAGACTAGTTTAATTTGCTCCCATTGATGGGATGCTTATTAACAGCTGAAGTGCATTAGGTCTGTTCCCAGGGAGCATTTTCTGGTTTAGTTTCTTTTGTACACTGCAAGACCACCCCACTTTGTGAGCCAAAGCATATTAAATGGTGGTGATCAAAATTTGCTTCTAAATGACTTTCTTGACTCAAACTAAGACAGTAAACTCACTCATTAAAAAAGGGGCTGACACCACCAATGCACTGCCAGATCGTCAGAACTCTTAGCAGTAACAGAAAAGTATTCTTCAACCAATGGAAGACTTAGGTTAAGTGAGCTAGAGGCACAGCAGGGTGTTTAATCTGATGTATTTTTTCAATAAAAAGAAGCATACACAGATATTATGTCAGAACTTACCATATTCATAAATATATATATATAATCCTTTATATGCATATAAAGGCATCTTATACTGTAGATGTATCAGAATTTCCAGATACCTAAAATATTTTCTTGCTATGAGTTGCAACAGGGTTTAAAAAAAAAAAAAAATCACACTAATACTAAATTTACAGTTTATAAATGCTGAACATTAGAAAAAGGATACAATGCTCAGATGAAGGTCACCATCTTAGGGCTTAAGGCTTTTCTATGAATATAGAAGTTGACTGTCAATTCATATAACAGAAGCAACAGAAACTAATTTGATAAAATGCTTTTAGACAAGATAAGGTAAGAGTTCACATCAATTGCACCAAGGAGGGAAGTGCAGAGTCAGCTACACATCCAAACTCCAGTGCAGACCGGTCTCACATGCCATTACAATAAGCCAGGAGAATCACAGCTGTAGAGCAACCTTCAGAACATGCAGATCACTGTGCTGCCTTCTAAAACATAAACCAGCCACTGCACTCACTCTCCTCTACATATTTATATTCTTTATTTTTCAGAAGAAATTTGTTTCTTGTTCGTAACTTGTATTTGGCTCTGCTTGATTCCCAACTGCAAGCTGAGAATGAAATGAAGAGATCAGAACAGTCACTGGAAGTACTTAATTGCTAAACATGAAACAGGATAGGACAGAGTCCCAGGAACCCTACTGTCACATGCTACAAAACAGCATGACACCAACTTCTCCTACCCGAGTGTTTACAACAGCCACCTCCCCTTTTTGTGGGTAAAGCAAACAAACTATAATAAAAACATTTAAAAAGGGTTTACCTCCAAGTCTAAGCTACGGGTAACTCCAAATCCTTTAAAGCTAATGGTTTTTAGGTTGATTGAAAAACATGTAAGCTATGCAACTCACAGATAATAGATTATAAATAAAGCAACCCTTGCTAAACACTGAGATTGGATTCAGTAAACTTGATTTATGCAACACTATGATCTGGTTACTTATAGGTACGCCTGTTTGGACAACGAAGTCAGGCTGATTTTTACTGTTCAGGTTTTAAACAATTTACTACGACAGAATGTTTCCTTAAGAACTACTGGAACTTTTACAGGAACATTTTTGTTGCGTTAGGGTCTACAAACTTTTAAAAATAAAGATTTTGTGCCAACTTTGACCAGCGTATTTCCCCACGTATTTTACTTATGACTCAAAGTTACAAGGCCATTTATAACATCTAACATACACACAGGCACATAGAAGGGAGGCAGCTACCGCCCCACAGCTTGCTACCAAGTAAGAAAGGCCATATGCTTGTAAACCAGCCGAAAGCAACCCTACCCCCCCTAAAAAAAAAAAAAAAAAGAAAGCCCCCAGTAAGATGCGTTTATGTTTAGTAGCTTTGTGATTTAGCGGTTCTGAAACAGAATTTAAAAAAGAACAGAATTAAAAAAACGCGCCAAGGTGGACGCAAACGCCCGCCGTGGCCTGTCCCTCTCCCAGCCGGCAGCAGCCTCCCGCCGCACCAGGCAGGCGGCAGGACCAGGCTCCCGGCGCTCAGGCCACCGCGCACTCCGCCAGAGCGGCTCTGCGCAACTCCAGGACGCGTTAAGTCACCGGTAACCGTCGGGGGAGGCGACGCGAGCCCCGCGACACCCCGAAGGGCCGCGCCAGCCCGGGAAGCCCCGCGAGCGGCCGCCCGCCGCGCCGCGCCCCCCCGCGCCGTGCCGGGCAGCAGCATCGCTCGCCCGCCGGCGGGGGGCCGCCGCCGCCCAGGGGCGCGGGGTGCCCGCCACGGGCCAGCGCCGCCGGCACGAGATGGCGGGGGCTGGCAGGGCTCTCCCGTAGCCCGCGAGGCCGCTCCCGCCCCGCGCAGCGCCCCCCGCTCACCTGCCGCCACCCCCACCGCCTCCTCCTCCGCCGCCGCCGCCGCGCCACCGCGGGCACCGCCCCTCTCCCTCGCCGCACCGCCCACTGCCGCGCGCGGGGGCGGGGCCGCGCCCACGGGGAGCGGCGCGAGAGGGGGCGGGGCCACGGTCCTGTACCTGCGCCGCAAGGCGCGCGGCCGGTGGGGGAGAGTCTGCGTTCTCATAAGGACTGCAGGTACCGTGATGCCCCGCGAGCCAGGAGAGCCTTCATTTCCACGCAGGCACACTGGGAACAGAGCCGCCGCGAGGCATTTTGGGTGCTGTAGTTCCCTGCTGTCGCGTTGCCCGCTGGGACCGGTAGTTTCGTGGCGCGCGTGGGTGGCTGAGGGGAGTGGGGGGAGTGCGGCCTCTCTGTGGGCGGCGGGCCCGGCGCGGGGCCTCGCTGAGCTGGTGCCTGTGTCGGCCCCCCGCAGCCCTCGGGTACAGCGCGGCCCGGGACCGGGGGGGCGGGCAGCAGCCTTGTGTGCCTGCCGGTGTAGAGACCCCGGGGGCGTTGTAAAATAAATAGCTGCGATGTGGTGTGAGGTAGTGACACCGCCGATTCCTGCCGTAGTGCCCGGGGCTTTCGTGTGACTGCGTAAGAGGTGTCGTGGTGGAGCTCCGTGTTAAATTGCGGGGCTAAAAATGATCAGTGAATTTGCCAGAGAGCGGGGAGCCACTGTCCTTAAATAGTGGTGGAAATACAACACTATTTCAGTATGCCGTAGCAACCTGTATGTACAGTATATAAAAAAGGAGGAATAGGATTGTATTCCAGGGAATATAAAAACAACAGTGTTTGTGTCAAAGGTGTATTTACTTTATTTACCATATAACAAAAATGTGATGCCTAGAATTTCTAAGAAAGTCTGTCCGTTCAAGCTCCATCCTAAGGTTATCACATGTCTATTTCTGGGAGGAGTTGTCTTTATTTTTCCCTTTGGATATTTTATCCAGGAGGTTTTTGAGGACTTTGGATTTTTGTTTGGGATTTGGGGATGCCGGTGGCCTGTCGTTAGCTGTCAGACGCCCACCTGGTGCAGTCACAGGTCTGGGACTTGGGCTCACAGGTCTGGAAACACCTGCTTGCTTGGAAACACCTTGTCAGTATATACTAGTTTGGGGGGCCACTTTCTGCAACCGACGTGTAATTCTTCTCCTCCTGGAATTATATTCTTAGAGTTGTAGGGAGGTTTTTTTGTTTTTGTTTTTTGTGTCATATTGTTTAAGCAGTATATCAGACTGTTTTGAACTGATTTTGAACCAAGTGTTTTTAATGGGTGTTCTTCAAGCAGTTTCCTCAGATTTGGCAGGCTATCTAGCCTTCCTTATGAAAAGAATTAATAGATTTGAAAAGCATTTGTGAATGACTACTGCAGAAGCCATGCCACAAGGATTTTTGTGTTTTAAATGTGTAGTCCTCAGCTGAAATAATACGTTGGCTTTTTGAAATGCATTGCACAACATCTGAGGAGATTTAGTTAGATGTAATTAATTATGTTTTCAGAATTGAACTGCTGAACCTAATATGCTCAGCATGTAACTATTAGGAACTTTGAACTTTGCCTGCCTGAAACTTTGTCTCACTAAAGATGAAAATGTTCTCTAATATATAGGAGCTTAAGAGAAAAAAAATGCTAGAAACAAGGAAATTCTGATTTACAGTTGTTCAGAACAGTTCTTCTGTAATCTTCCATGTCTGAGAATTACAATAATTTCAGATAGCTTTTTATTCTATGTTGTCTTTATTTTTACTGTGAATACATATTTTTAAAGTGTGCTACCTACATTGAATCTACTTTTAAAAGATGAATGAGAATTTTCACCTCTGGAAACGATTGATAGGTTTAAATGTGTCTTTTTCAGTCTATTAGACAGTCAGCCATCCTAACAACTTAAACGTGGTTTTGTTAGTCATCTACAGTACAGGTAACATACAGTTTTTAACACACCCTCGAAACATACTGAGGTCAGTTTTCATGATGACCTATCCCAAATCCTTTGAGGAGGACAGGTATTTTTCATTACAGTGAGCCGGTATAGGAACAAGGAGTGAGACTGCATTGCCTTGGTTGTTTGGAAATGCCACAGAAGTTGGTGGGATTTTTGGCTGCCGAGGAGTGTGGGCTCAGCGCCTTCACATCACAAGGCACTATTCACCCATAAAGTCATCAGGGATGTTGCTCTGACTGTTGTTTCACTGGTGTAGGAGAAACTGTGCAGGATTAAGGTGAATTAAAATTGCTCCGTTCTTTTCCTGGGTGTCTCTTTATAGTGGTTCTTCTCCATGTACTCTGGCTGAAGCAGTCTGTAATTGTTGAGACTGTTTCTCTTCAGCTGTTTATGTAAGTGGAAGCAAAGCTGTGGCTTTCATTGTAGGCTAGACTGAGCCACCCAGTGGCAATACCGTGCATTTCACCTTTATTGAAGCATCTGCACAGGAAAACCAGTTGCTAATGTGTAAGAGACGGGAATGTATTTACTGGACTGCTCTGGAGCACTTTTCTGCACATACTGATACCAGGATCCATGCACGTTCTGCCTCCATCCATTGGATTCTCCAGAGA
Organism: Dromaius novaehollandiae; assembly: GCF_036370855.1. Classification (NCBI taxonomy): domain Eukaryota; kingdom Metazoa; phylum Chordata; class Aves; order Casuariiformes; family Dromaiidae; genus Dromaius; species Dromaius novaehollandiae. The sequence continues at coordinate 124,302,748 of NC_088099.1, read as the reverse complement.
ATTTGTACGTTTATTACAGGCCCCATAAAAATCTGGGAGGCCATCATAATCCTTTAGGCCAAAGACAGATTTCTGCTAATACTAGCTGTTTAGCTAGCATTAATTTAACCATAATTCATTTAACCTTGATTAGGAGATAGGGCTTGCAGAATCAGAAAAGCCTATTAACGCAAAAGAGGACTTTATGCAACCTCTGTACGTACACTTTCTCTCCTGGGAAGAAGAATGTAGGAACTGCTATTCTGTATAACACAGAACTGCGGTCCAGCAGCTCCAGTTTCTATTGTCAAAAATACAAATAATCCTGTAGGTGACAACTTTGGGATAATCTGTTATTGAATTAAGTGTAGCTTCTGTTCTGCTATTTGAGGCATAATTCAATATATTTTTCAAAGTCCCATCTGCATTCATGATCATGTGAAACACCGAGGGTAGGATTTTCAATCAGGTTATGGGATTTAGGTACTCAGATCGCATTACATTTTGATTGGATGTAGGCACTCAAATTCCATTGTATTTTAAAAGAATTCAGGCATTTAATCCCATTGTATTTCAATGGGATTTGGGTATTTCTGTCTCAGGATACAGTGAAACCTATTACTGGAAGTATACTGGTTTTAAAACAAGAAAGCCAGTTTCGTTTCTTAGCTTAGAACCTGCAGCATTAGCAGTGATAAAATTTCTCTTGAGGGTGATTATTTCTGTAATTCCTTCCAGGTTCAAAACTACAAAATTTTAAAGAGGTGCAATTGGCTATTATGAAAGCAGAGTTAAAGAGTTGAAAGTGGGAATTTCACAAAATATGGGCATCCAAATCCTGAGTTGTGATCCTGAAATCCTTTAATCAGTTGCCATATCATTCTAAGGTGTTTCCACCTCAAAGATTCTGCATTAGCATGTGTGTGTGCATGTTGTCCTGTGTTTGTGAGATGCTACTTCAGCACATGTGCAGAGGGACCTTGGCTTTTAAAAGGCTGAAAAACTGGACTTTTTACACCTGCCCTTTGAGAGCTCCTGTGCTTGAGAGACTGTACACAATTTCAGATCTCTGGTGGAGGAGATTGAGGGGCAGTGAGGGATGGGATTAAAATTTAGTTGCTGGCTGGTTTGCAGGTTTAGTCTGATTTTAGGTGACTTCCTGCTCTGCATCTGGCTGTGTTCAAGCCATCATCATGAGGTATCTCACTTATGCTGCATAAGCTCCTGGAAGCCTGCACTCCTTATTCAGAGATCAAAATATCACATTGAGGATTAGGTTCTGCCAAAGTCCTCTTCTTTGTTAACTCTGGATCTTTTATCGTTTTTAGGCCTTCTGTCCCACTTTTGTTTTGAATTTCACACTTGACTCTGGATTTTTATTTCTTGTCCAAAGCATTCATGTATAAAATACGGATTGCCACTTTTTTCTCCTAACCAATTACTATCAGGCTGGCAAGATCTATATATTATCTTCTGATGTCTGCCATACTCACAGTATGGTTTTTTTTTTCCTGAATTGGTTTTAAAATGATATCCTTATAATAGACTTTTTATGGAATACCAGATTCACAGGTGTAGTTTAGCTGCTGTGCATTTTTTTGGCAATTCACAGAGTCACAAATGAGACTTACCTGCTTTCTATTCATTTGTATCCACCGTGCTCCTCTGTTAGATTGAAGTCCTCCAGTGAGAAAGCAGAAGCAGCAGCCTCCAAGGAGTAAGGAATCCCTGCCCATCACAGGCTAGGTCTGCTTCTAGTTGTGGGATTTTTTTTTTTTCTCTCAGGGATTGCTTGTGGGTATAGAAGCTCGTGGGCTTAATGGCAGCATTTTCAGATGAATGAACTATAAGTGTGGCTTTTTAAATAAGATGTGAGGTATAATGTTTGCTTCTGCCTAGAGGATGCTGTCCTGCCTCCTCCTTTCTTTTTTACCTTCACCATCAGCATTGTCAGCCCCTGTCCTAGCTGGGTGTTTCTTGCTTTGGCTTCAAGGTAACACTCTTGTGTAACAATCCAGTTTGCCAATGGAGTTGTGTTAAATTTGCTTTCCTTGTTTGGTCATGAAGTGTCCTGGTAGAAACTGATCAGGATCTGAAAGACTCTCAAAGAGTTAAGTGGTTTCTCATCTCCTTATTAGTGATTTTCTGCTTTTGTTTGAGGTTGCTGCCTTGACATTTGAGCTCAATGGAAGGAAGGATCTGGGAGCTGCTGTCTATCACAAGTGCCTGTCTCAATGTCTCAGTAGGTGCAGTTCAAAATCTGACTGTGATGTGTCTTTCTGTCTCCTGTGCACCTGTGAATGCTGAGGGAGCTGGCCAGTGTCATCGTGAGGCCACTTTCAGTTATCTTTGAAAGCTCATGGCAGTTGAGGGAGACTGCTGAGGACTGGAATAAAGCAAATGTCGCTCCTTTCTTCAAGAATGGCAGGAAAGAGGATGCAGGAAGCTACTTGCCTTACCTGAGTCCTTGGGAAAGTAATGGGGCAAATAAACCTGGAAACTGTTTCCAGATATATGAAGGTCAAGAAGGTGACTTGCAGTAGTCAGCATGGATTTACGAAGGGGGAATCTTGCTTAGCCAACCTAATAGCCTTCTATGATGAGATAACTGGCTTGGTGGATGAGTGGAGAGCAGTGGATGTTGTTTATCTTGGCTTTAGTAAGGCTTTTGACACTGTCTCCCATAACATCCTCATGGACAAACTGGTGAAGCATGGGCTAGATAAATACACACTAAGGTGTATTTAAAAAACTGGTTGAATTGCTAGGCTTAGAGGGTTGTGATCAGCAGCACGAAGTCCAGCTGGATGCCAGTCACTAGTGGTGTCCCCCAGGGTTGATACTGCTGAACATCTTCATTAATGATCTGGGTGATGAGACAGTGTACCCTTAGCAAGCTTGCAGATGATGCAAAACTGGAAGAAGTGGCTGATGCACCAGATGGGTGTGCAGCCATTCAGAGGGACTTTGATAGGCTGCAGAAATGGGCCAACAGGAACCTCATGAAGTTCAACAAAGGGAAATGCAAAGTCCTGCACCTGGAGAGGAATAATCCCATGCACCAGTATAGGCTGGGAATCAACTGGCTGGAGAGCAGCTTTGCAGAGTAGGTCCTGGGAGTCTTGATGGACAACGAGTTGATCATGAGGCAGCAATGTGTCTTTGTAAAAAAGGAGGCCAATGGTATGTGGGCTGCATTAGGTAGACCATTGCCAGCAGGTCTTGAGGGAGGTGATCCTTCCCCTCTACTCTACTGGTGAGACACATCTGGGATGCTGGGTCCAGTGCAAGAAGGACATGGACATGTGGCTAAGGACCACAAAGATGAGCGTGGAGCATCTGTCATATGAGGAGAGGCTGAGAGAGCTGGGGCTGTTTAGCCTGGAGAAGACTCGGGGGGGGGATCTTACCAATGTGCATGAATACCTGATGGCGGGTGGGGAGTAAAGCAGACAGAGCCAGACTGTTGTCAGTGGGGCCCAGTGACAGGATGAGAGGCAACAGGCACAAACTGCAGAACAGGAAATTCAGGTTAAACATAAGAAACAAATTTTTCACTGTGAGGGTGGTTGAATGGTTGAACACAGGAACAGGTTGCCCAGAGAGGTTGTGGAGTCTGCATCCTTGGAGGTATTGGAAGTCTACTGGATACTGTCCTGGGCAACCTACTGTAGCTGACCCTGGTTTGAGCAGGGGGTTGAACTAGACTTCAGAGATCCCTTCCAACCTTAGCCATTCTGTGAGTTTGGTGGCCCTTTATCCTATTGTTGCTGCAGAACAGAAAGAGACAAGACACAGTTTCTATTTCTGTTTTCTTAAAAGCATCTACTCTTCAAAGAGCTTGGGAGCAAAGTTTGTTCTCCTCTGCTGGTGTTGGGTGATGGAATAAAATTCAGCTTGTTGGAAGTTGACAGGTAATCTTTGAATGTACTTCCAAATACTTTCTTTCTGAATGTTTTTTTTTTTTGTGTGTGTGTAATCAATGTGGAAGGAAAAGAAAATTGTAAGGACAACCCAGGGAGTAGAGAATAAAGAATTACTGTTAATTGAATAGTAGTCTACAGTGGTTTCTTTTCAATCTAAATAAAATTATTATGGCAGAGGTTTCAGGCATTTTGATTGAGGAGTCATATTCAAGTGCAATAATGGCTTCATTACATGCACTTGAAGCTTCAGATTTCAAAATAATTTGTTTGCTCTTAGCTAGAAGAAGTGGTTTTAAGTGTTCTTTGTTTTACATGACTGAAACATTCACTTGCTTTCCTTTTCAGATCACTGTGAAACATGCAGAGAAGAGGTTGTTCTTTTTCAGAAGTGACCTTCTGGGCAGAGTTGTGCTCTGAGTCCTAATTTGACATGGCAAAGCTTCTGATCATTTGGTACTGCCTTTGTGGAAGGTTTTATATTTCTCTCCTAATGCAGCTTGCTGGTTTGTATGACACAAATTTTTTTAGTATCGATTTATGAGAGGTCCCAAAAATATTTCTTTCTCCATGGGGAAAAGAAGAAGCTTGGTCTTGTTAACGCATGTAAGTGGGACTCCAGACTCCATTCCTAAGTATCTCACATTTTTTTCTGTATGACCTTGGACAAATCACCTTAATCTCAATTTATTGTCAGTTCCCAGGTCTTGCTATAGGCTTACTAAGCGAGCTAACAAAGTTACAGTGACTATTACCTTCTGCTAGATCTGGATGGGAGGCATCACTGTTACTTGCACAACCCTGTGTTCTGAATATAAAATGATTTTCTTTGCAGCACTACGCAGCTCAATCACAGTAAGCTCCCTTTGCATCCACTAATACAGCTCGATACAGGGCAGTGTACAATAACTGTATCCTAGGCACAAAGCATGAGTTTCATTGTTTTTAACAATAATACAGAAACCTTTCTGTTTGTTTCCAAAGTTCAAATAGCAGCAGTGGTATGAAACAGCTTTGTCTTGGAGAAACATGTGGTGCATTGATATGCAAATAAGTACACCCTGTGCTTCAGCAAGTGCCAAGAAGGTAATGTTCAGTACTGCTACACTTATACTTTTGCATTCTGCTAAGCTTGTAGTCAGCAAGCCAAAATTGTAGCGGTTTTTCCTTCTCTGTTAGAAGTAGATTTTGAAACACTACTATACTTGACATTCTTACTTATAGATAGTGTTACTCTTTTTTATCAAGTAGCAACATGAAGTATGCATATTTTTAGGAAGTATGCACATAGTTATTTTTAGATTCCTATTATGCAGTTATGTTTTTTGTTTACATAAAACAAACACCAGATAATTTTGAAAAGCCTCTTTTAGCTTTGAGGAAGGAAAAATCTCTGTCCTTCAGAAGGACTGTGTATCTATTGCTCTTTGTTTTATTTAGTTTTTTAGTCTTTTCCTATTTTTCCTATTACCTTGAAAATTGAAATTCAAGAGTATGTTGCACAGAGATATGTTAATTCAACATTAACTTGCAAGCTATTCCAGGGCTGGAGGCTACTGTTTAGTGATTATTATTATTCCTGTCTTGCAGAGGCCAGAAGTGTGCCAAACATTTTCAGAAATGTGGAAAAACATCATTCTCTGGACAGAATACTGAACAGGATGAAACAGGTGATGGTAACAAATACGTCAATAAGTTGGTAAGAGAGAACAAGGGTTATCACAGGAAGATCAAGCATTTATTCATTTTAGGCCTTTGACATATAATCTTTTTATTATCAAACAGTATTTGTTGTGAAGGTTGTTGCGTCAAAGACTCTCTTAAGACAGTTGAGCTCTTGTGGGACAGCTTCAACTGATCTCAGCTATGGCAGGGCTTGCAGAGTGAGTGCGGTAGGAAAACTCCAAATCTCATGAATTTTGGGAAGTCTATTGCACAGTGTATACATACTGCAGTACTTTTCTCATTATCCCACTGGTTGGGTGCACCATCACTTCCTTTTGAACCACCCGCCTGTATTATTTCCCAATGACTGCAAGCGTGTGGGGGGAGCAGAGGATGGAATGATGAGTTCCCCTCCCAGCATGCTGGTGGGACGCAGCCACAGCTCACACCCTCACCGAAGACAGAGAACTCCCAGGCAGAGAGGCCTGAAATGAAATTTCCGCTAGAAACTTGAAACAGCTGATCACTAGCATATTGCAACATTCACAAAAACTCAATTTTAAATGAAGGGGAAAATTAGACACTAGGATGAGTGAATCACGCTTTTTATGCACTGAGGAGAAATACATTCTTGAGGGTGCCTTTTGAGTGAAAATATTGCTGTGGCTGTATGTAATGGAAAGAGCAGGCATTGTGAGGGAAGGGTGAGATGGTAAAAAGCATGAGGGAAGTTATAAGAAAAGTAAGCAAATATCAGGTGGAGACTGACTGTCAGAACTGTCACAGGGATTGCTAAGTGAGTATACTATGTGATGGGGTCAATATTGCCTTTCATCACTCCAGGCATAAATACCCACATCCTCACAAGTGCATACTTCCTGTATGGTTTGAAAATATAAACTTAATTTTGATGGAGTTAATTTTGATGAAATAAATGTTCCTAAATGATCAGATGTGTTAACCTGACTCTGTAACTGTACAATATTAAAGATTTGAAGTTTCAGCATGAAGACTTTGGCCTGCTTAGTCTTATGGCAGACAATTGCCACTAAAAATTACTTTAACCTTTTAATAAAGATATAGAAAAAAAGGAGAATAATTAAAGCATTTGAAATGTAAATGATTAGAAGAAGTTTTGAAATATAAACTTTAAAATATAGATATAAAAATACATATTAAAATAAAAAGGTAAAACATTTTTATTTCACCAGCATCCCTTAATAACTTTCCTTCTTTATGTATTGAGATTTTAGAGGGAACTTTTCCCTCTAGTAGATCATATTACAGCTGGTATTAAAAACCTTTTTGGAAAAGAAAAAAATTATTTGAGATGGACTCAAGTTGTTGCTTTTCTTAGGTGTTATACTCTGATACCTCTTTCCTAGGAACAAAAGAAGACAAATAGACACAAAAGGGGAGAGGAAACAAAAGCTGACATTTCAGTTTTTATTGTTGATGCTGATTTTTAATTTGCAACTTTGCTAGCTGGAATGACAGATGCACTAGGCAATCTTAGCAACTAATTCAAGACCCAGCCAACTTGCATTAGCCACCATTCAAGTCACATGTTTACAATGAAATGGAAAGAGGGTCTGTATTATTTGGCTGTATTCAGACTCCTTTCACACCAAAGACAAAAAGAGAAGTAGGAAAGAGAAAAAAATAAACCAGAGCAAGAAAAAGAGACGTGAAAGAAGTCTTACATATTGATCCCAAATCTAACATTCTGGATGATGCTTTTCTAAAGCTTAGTGAAAAATTATGTAACAATATGAGCTGGACTTTTTTAACACTGTACCATGTATAATACAGAATTTTACACCACAAAGCTCAGTGTATAATTCATCTTCTCTGATATTAAACAAAATGAAGTTTCTTTGGTGTGAAATAAATCCTGTGCTGTAATTTGTATGGTAACAATCTGACTTCTGCGCAAGAGAGATGGTTGAGAGGAATTGTAAATAATACTCTACCATTTCTTTCTGACATGCAGATCATGTTACACATTAGATGATGAAGATATTTCTGTTCCTTGACATCTCACATTCTCTCAACAAATTATTATACATCAAAGAAATGAGCTCTGAGTCAAAATGATAGTAAAGGTGATGAGCTAGAAAATAATGGAAGAGCTGGTACCTATGAAATTACTGCAAATGTCTGAAGGAATGGGGTAAAGGAAATTGCTCACAAAGTTGTTCAGATGACTTAAGCTGCTGTCTGAAAAATAAATAATCTGGGGTATGACTTCTAGAAATTAGATGTGGTTAAAAGTTGAAGTTTTGAAACGCTGTGCCCAGTGGGAAATAAAATTACTGTATTAGGAGCCATCTTTCTTTCCTTAACCTCTTTCACTGATTAAAGTGTTAGAAAGATTGTAGTTGGGGCAAGTAAAGGGCAAAAGGATTGCCGATGTCATGAAGAATCTTTCTCATCTAAGTCATTAGCCCCATTCCAGCCATGTCAATAGGTGGTTGAAGTCATTACTATCTAAAGACTATTCAGTGGTCTATGTGAAATGATTTGGTTGTTTCATTCTTGTTCCTGTTAGATATTTACATTATTTTTTTTTTTAAAAGAGAGATTCCTGGGACTGATACCATCCAATTGATACAAGAAACGAAGCAATGGTTGGGGATTCATCACAGAGATAAATTTACAATATCAACGTGATAGAAGATCCTTTTGGAAAAAATCAAAGCAAGTGAATTGCAGAGGTAAGGAAACATCCTTTTGCTGACTAGATTCTTGCATAATCTGGTCTTAGTCTCACTTTAGTGGAGTGTCTTTCAATGTTAACTTGGGGGCGAGGTTTCTTCTTACAATTACTGTCTAAATTTATGTTTGAGGTGGTTGTCTAGGATTCTCTATGTAGTTACATACAGTGACAAAGGCATTTTCAGAGGATGATTTCAATTTCTCTTACATTCCCATCTTAGAGATTTTTTTAAATCAGTTCTCACAAGTTGTCCATCTAGTACCTTGCAGGGATGTTGAACCTTGCAGGCTGTCCCCTCCTTCAGAAGATGCTTGGTCTCAATTCTATTCATATGGCCAGAAAGGAATATTCATGGAGAACTAGGAAAAATGACATGTGGGTTAAACTTTTGCTTGATAGCTACAAAATTAAGAGAAGAAGTGAACATAAGATGAATTTTTATATATGCAGCATGTTACTAGGTGCTAAGTATTCACACTGAAAATACTAGTGATGAAAATTGCTTTGATGGAAGGAAGCAAGCAGTGTTTATTGTTACTCAGAGCACAGACTTTCCACAAATTCCTGAAATATAGTCTTGTTTTTGAAATCAGTTCTTTCTGGGTCCTCAAATCAACTACTTATTTCCCTGTTTCAGTTCCTCAGTCAACAAAATGGGCATTACCATGATTTTTCTCTCCCGCAAACTAAGTTACATAACATTTTGGTATTGAATTGTAGGTGAACAGCGGTAGGTGTGTATTGTATGTGTTCAAAGGACTGGACTAGCACCAGGGTCTCTTGAATTGGTTGGTACAGACTTGACTTACATATGTAACTATCACATTTCTATCAGCAAACAGTTAAGAGCTGGACACACTTTTCAGCTTCATCTTTTGAGCCCTCCATTGTCTTCCCTTTTTGATTGCAGCCTTAAATAAATTTCTTTTCACAGGGGAAAATACAGAGCAGAAGGGTTACTCTAAGCTATGTTCTTGGTGATATATTTTGATGTTATGGAAAATTGGAAAACAAATTATTGCCATGTCTGATTAAAGATCCATGTGTCTGGACCAGATGTTTACTCTACAGCCGGTTTTGCTAATGAGGAAAAGGGTAACTAACCATAACATGATTGATTTCTGGGTAAAGGTCTATCTTTGCCTCAAACCCTAGCAGGTGTGTGTATAAAGCTAAACATTTTCTTTATTGCAGAAAGTATTATATAGCCCATCCATTACCAGAACTTATGAAAGAACATATGTTGGCAAAGACCAACAGATCAGCACTCTTTTTTTAGTACCCCCTCCCACATTATTTATTAAAAGTACCTAGACAAGTGGCAAGTGAGTTTTCTTTGAAAATACTTTTTGTACTGCTTCTCTTGCATTGGATTGTGAATTGTGGTTGCTTAGATAAATGCACTGAAAGACTGACTATTCTTACTTTGGCTTCTAGAATTATCTCTTATGTTCTTCAGGGAGGTACTATTTTGTCATTTGTAACATCAGTCTCGTGTGAATCTCTGCAGATACCTAAGCACCATCTTCAGGAGTAATACAGTGGGGGTACCATTTCCCTTGCTCGCCAACCGTGAGAGAATAATGCTTCCACAAAGCTGTGCTAAATTAGAAGACAAGCTTTTTCTACACTCACTCCCTACTGTTATGGCATGATTTTAGAGAGAGTAGTTGAAGAAAAGAATGAAGCAGCCCAGCTTTCTGGGTCATCTAAAAAACCTATAATCTCCACTCAGTTTTTCACAAATGTGTTTTAGCTTTTCTTCAAGTGTCATGTCTGAATTTGAGAATCCCTGTACAAGGGAAGAAAGATTCAAGCAATCTCTGAATGTAGCTTTCTCAAAATTGAGAATGGGACTAATGAAATCTCAGTGTGGGTCCCTGCAAGATAATCCAGTGGAAGTTACTGAATGGAGTACTGAATAGAGCATGCTGAGTGAGTTGCTGATGAATCCTCTAAGATTTACTCAGATGCAGGATCAACTATCCTCAGAGCAGAGCAATAATTCAAGCACTTCTCCTGGGTGACAAAATTGCTGCCTTCCTGTAGCTCAGTTAGTGCTGAAAGATGTAACAAGCTCGAGCATATATTATCAATAGGATTTTTTTTTAAATGTCAGTACATTTAAAGCAGCCAGCTGTTCTATAAAGGGATCATAAAAAATGGCATTGTTTAATACATCCCCCTCCATTTCTTTTAAAAGAGGGTTTCTAATGAAAGCTTAGCACTAATTGGCTATAACCAAAATGGGAAAATTTGGCCATTTTCCAAGGCATTTTTATTCTGTTCTCAGCTATTTTAACATTTTTTTAGATTTCTCTCATTTGCACTATCTCCACTGTTCTTCAGAATGATTTTTTTCCCCTAAAGACCAGTGACTGCACCTGTATCCCACTATGAATTATAAGTTTATATGTGTAAGCAGAATTTGAAGCTTGGCTAACTAGTCCCCGTTAAGGAGCTAACTTTAAGTAACAAAAAGTGTATGGTCACATTAGCTCTTAGAAATGTACGTTTATTTGGTCTCAAGAAATCCTGAATCTCTTTCTCTAGATTGTCTTAGCTTAGTATTACTTTCTCTGTTCAACAGTTAATGTCTGTTTGGTTTTTTTTTTTCTGTCAGTCTCATTCTAAATTTATCTCCGTTTAACTTAATATGCTGTCTTTGTGCTTAGGGATTTAGTCTAAAACCTTTCTGTACTTGATTGCATTGTGTATCATCATTTGCTATGCTTCTAATTAAGTGTCATCTGAGAATTTGGCTGTTTCCCAAGACATTTGAACAATCCTTATTTTTATTTTTGCTTGATTTTTTTTTCTGTTTCTTTAAAAACCCTGAAAAATGGATCCAAACCAAAATTTGCCTGACCTTTAAATAGATTAATATCCCAAGCAGGAGAAAGGCACTGTTAAATAAATAAGGCCACATTAATTTCAACAAAACTCTCTCCTGCTCCTGTTTAACTCACTTCGTTATGTGTGAGGCCATTCAATTATTTCTACTGGAGACTATAAAAATATATATGTTTTTACTCAGAATAAAGACAATGATATACATTTTCCATCTTCTGTACTGTGGAACACAGTCGATTGCTCCTCCACACTGGGCACATTCTGTATCAGCTGGCCTTTCAAACTCAAAATCTCTTTGTGGTATGCATGCACAGAAATGTGCGTGGGATGGGCCAGATTTTTATCTATCATTCATATTTGCACCCATTTCAAGGTGCTTTTATGCTGTCAGAGCACTGTAAACAGGCAGTAGTAGAGCGTACCTGAGAATTAAGCCCTCTTTAAACAGAAAGGGCTCCGGTCTGTATTTTGATTGAGTTTCGGTTCTGTATCTTGACTGAGTTTCCCGTAACAGCTTACTGTACAAATGGTTCTGCTAGATTCAGGGCAAGTTTTATGTGGCAAGGTGCTGTTTATGTGAAGAAAGGGCAGCAAAACTGGGCTCTTTGCACTTAAGGACAATGGGAAATAGGATATTAACTGACTGTTGGAAGAAGAGCTGTTGTAAAAGAAATATTTGACTCTGAGAAAGAAAGAACAGGTCAGCAGGATAACATCTTGAAGAACACAAACAGTGATTATGTGTCATTATTTGTCAGTATTCATCTACTGTAATAAAGAGCTGTGTTGGGAAAGTTAGCTGCAAAGCTCAGGAGTAACTCTAATGAGATGTTGGCATACCTGAACAGCTTAAGTAATGTGAACTGAGTGTGATATACCTTCTATCAGTAGCAGGCAAACTGAAGGAAAATTGGTCAAAATTCCTTCCATTATATTTTCAAGGATGTTCTCTGTAGAAGACAACATTGTTTTAAAACTTATTTGTTTTGAGGCACTTACATTTACAGAGCTCATTTTACATTTGAGAGCGCAAGAAAAAAGGTTTGAGAGGAACTGAAGAGAACTTTGTGCAAAACAGACACTATACTTAGGAATTATATTTTCCCAGCATGCATAATTCTAAATGTTCAACGATGGCAATTACTCAGGGCATCTTAAGATTGGGTCATTGAGGAGTGTTGTCATATTATATTAGCTATGGGTAATAGCTGCTGACTTTAGAACAGTGATATGAAAATCAGACTGCTTCAGAAGATCAATTTGGAAGCTGGGAGAGTCAAGCAAGGTAACAGATCAATGCCAGTGTAGGAAATGTCTTAGAGGCAGATAACTGCTGTTTTATGCATAAGTAATCAGAGTCCCAATTTTTTGCATATGCAAATCAATGTCAAAATTCAGGTTAACCTGATTAGGATCATCTCCTTGCAGAGAATTGTCTGTTGCTATGTCACAGAGAAGAGTTATAATTACATTATAGATGGAGAAAAGTTATGAATTCAATCATTTACATAATATGATGAATCTAGAGGTCCCTAGGAAAGTTTTTAATATCAGTTATTGTTTGTATAGGACAAATTTGTTCACAGAAACAAATGAGGAAGGTGCTTTTTCATGAATTTAAGAAGGTATTTTGAATTGTTATGCATGTTATGCATTTGTGCTGATCCTACAATGTATGTTTCTCATAACCAATATTCCTAACTCACTCTTGCATTTGGAGAGAATACATTGACTTTTCCATGAGACTGCTCGCTCGTCACTGGTTGTTGGCCTAAACCAGTGTCCCCTCCATAGCTAATGATGCAGGTTTTTTGTTGCATCTCGTCCCTCAGCTACATGAGGTCACCTTTGTCATTTTGGAAGAAAGACTCCCACAAAAGAATCCTGATAAAGGTGTTTGGGAGATATTGGCAGAGACCTGCAGTATGTCTCCTGATAAAGGTGTTTGGCAGATATTGGCAGAGACCTGCAATATGTCTCAGGGAGGAAGGAATATTCCTTCTAATCAGTTCTATAAGTAATAAAATGTGGCCAGGCAAATCATTCTTCCCTGGAAAAGTTCAAATAAACTGTAAGGGAGATATTATGAACTCATCCAGCATGTAAAAAAACTCATATTCTCATTCATTCAGAAGGTGACAATAAGGAATTTATTTTGTGTCTTGCATCTTTATCATTTTCAGATGTCAGAAACATTGCTTTTTGTCATCACTTAAAAGGATTTTCTGGTTACACCCCTCACTTCCTCTAAAGATGTGTATTATATCAGGAAAAGAGTTGCTTTGCTCTCATCATTTAAGCCATATTTTAGAATGGAGTTAACTGTATTCACAAAAAGACTGTTTTTAATATCTGGGTGTCTAGGTTAGGGGTGTTGCCATTCTAAACAGCATTTCCACATAGGAAAATTTTATAAATGTAGAATTACTTTAGACTATATAGTGGCTTACTGAAAGTAACAAAGTATATCGGTCTCAAGATTTTCATAAACTGTATCTATTTAACAAGAAGTGTAAGTTGTAGTGAGATTGTTTAAGTAGGATGTTTTGCTCAAGTATAGGAAAACTCAAAGCTCTTGACAAATATATCCATTTCAAAGTCAGATCACCAGATTTATCTCTCCTTGTTAGATCATTCCCTCTCTCCCAATAGCGAGCGCCCTATTTCTAGAATATTATCTAGTGTCTAGTATCACCAACATTAGTCCTTATCTAATAAATCCAAACACTAGTGCAAAATTGGGTCATTGAAAATGATACAAGTGTTCAGCTGTATGTGCTGTTTCAAAGTCATTTCTTTGCTCCTTTATCCCAATGATAGTTTTTGCTTTTGTACAACCTGATTTTCCTTAAGTGGGTATGACAGAAATATAAATGTGTTGCTGTTTAGATTATTGCTCACATTATTTTAAGATTAAAAATGGGATTGTTGTGCTGTGGTTTGTTACTGAATATTTACAGCAGTGTGCATCCTTGATTATTAGGTTGAGAAACAAATCTTTTTTTTGTTGTTGGCAGAATATAAACAGAATGGAAGGGGAAAAGTATACAAATTTTGAGCATAGGAATTGCCATTATTATGTCTTGGATGGAATCCCATTGACTACGGCACTAAGGCTTATGCTGATTTGAAGTGCAGAGTAGCCATGTCATTTTTAGTGCTTAATATTTGGTGTGTTCTTGCGTCTCTTGTCAATTCTGGTCTTGTCAGTTCTGGTGGTGGTCTCTTCTTAGCTGTTGCTTTAAATTTCAAGCAAAGCTTAATATAAGTATACCTAAAACTAAGAAATTTTAGGTCACAATATACACTGAATCTGAATCCTTCATGTGACAGTAGATGTTGCTAATGACAAGAGCAGTTGTATTATTACATGATTTGGACTACTTTTTATGTATTTCCTGTGTTAAGGCTCATAATCTTGTCTCTTCTAAGTATTCTTCAAAAAGAGATTTTAGAGAGGAAATGGTGGTGGTGGTCTGTTTGGGGGGGGGAGCATGGCTTCTCTTTATAGCAAACACTCTGGCTTCAGTCTTAGCATGTGCTGCTGATATCTCTATCATCCTTTTTTGATAACTCTATTGCAGTAAAGCTCAGTGCATGTTATAAAGGATGTGCTTAAATATAAATTTGCTTGCAAAGGCAAATCAACACTAGGGTTCAATGCAACACTATAATAAGGAAAAGAAATACAGGTCACGTCATGTGTTCAGAAGCCATTATGTAATATGTATTCAGAGTTATAGGAAAAACTGCACACTATTTTTAAGAGGTTGCTATATTCTGTAAAGGTCTTTATCAAAAATTCTGGCATGCTATATGAAGATGTTTTTGCTTGATTAAATTAAATGAGCATATGAATTTCAAGTTTGTAATCTTAGAAACCCAGTTTGTCTCTTTTCTGTTACTGGGATTTGTTAACATAATACTATGCTACTGTATCTGAATACCTGGAAATCATAACATATATGGAATCAACAGATAATTATTTCTAAAAAGAGTAATTACCTTTGTTAAATGGCCACACTCTTCCTTGCTGTAGAAAGATTATAGAGGATACACTTATTCCTTTATTTAGCCAAGAACTTTAGCATTTCCATGTCTACAATCTACAACTGTTATCGGTTGCAGAAATTTTTCATATTTAAATGTGACATAGAAGTACAATGAAGCTTTCTTTCTTGAAGCAGGATGCCTAGACGATACTTGTGATTTTTCTGCCATGAAAGAAACTTCAAAACAATAGGAAACTCTTGAATTTGGTGAATTTGAATGCCTTGGAAAAAGGTCTGCTTTTAAATAGGACAGCACTGTATCATTTTTAAAGCAACAAGGAATAAGTAATATAAAATCAACCATGAGCATAGTCTCTGACATTTACAAACATTTATAGTGGCATCAGTTTCAAGTAAGTTAGCTGAGGCAATTTGAACCTGTAGACCTGAACAAATAAATAAGCACGGGTTGCCATCAGCTATTTCAGAAATGTACCAGAATTGCTGTGGAGCTTTGTGCATCCAAATAAGCACAGAGATTACCAGATTTCTCTGGGGCTTCTTTCAGTCAAGACATTGTCTGCTTTACTTGGAAGTGTTTTCACAAACAGGTAAAAATGCTATGCTGCAGAAATTTCTAGGCTTTCTAGATTTGCTGCAATGTTAGCTGGTCTGAAACTAATGGGCTCACAGAAGACTCAGTGGTAAGGTTGAAAGGTGAAATTAGTTTTCATGAAATGCCCCTGATTGCCAGATCTGGCAATAGTTTCCTTTGTTTATCCATCAAACTAATCCATTCTCTATATAGCTATATGCAATGGTTAGGCTGTGTTTCCAGTGCAAGCCTAAGCTTGCACTTGATCCCAGACTGACTGGTCCTAATTCTTTGAACCTAAGCCAATCCTGAGGTGTAGCTTTCTGCAAGCCCTGAAGAATGGAGGAGAATAATTGAGCCTGTGCAAATTTTTAGTACGGCAGAAGCATGTACTTAGTTTCGGGAAGGAGAGCTGAGCACAGGCATGTTTGCTCTTGCTCAGCCTCAGTCCTCTGCCCTAAGTCCCACAACACCTTGTGGTGATGTATTATGACCATATGCCAGATCAGAAAGACTGATAATATGTGCAACATGTCATTATGGAAAATATACATCATGGAAGAAGAGATGACTGAGTCAGCAGTCTACCAAAGCAGTTTGGAAAATATTAAACAGATATCCCAGCATTTTCTGCGGAGACACTCAGGCAAGAGTGTATGAAGTGGGGTTGGTCAATGGTAGAGAATGATGGCAGGGCAATATTCATCAGGGTCTTAAGTCCCTGCATCAGTGGTGCTCAGATGAACCTCTAGCTCTGCAATCTCAGCTCTAGCAACTTGAAACATTTTCTCTCAGAACCATTTAAGAAAATAAACCTGATGTGGCATTCAAAACTAAAAGCCTGATTTAAAGCTAAGGAATTTACAGAAGTGCAACCAAGGGTTAAATTTGGCTTGTGAAACCTTTACTATGGGTACCAATGTGTAAACTGGAGACAACCTAGATTAACTTTCCAGTTCCCCAGAGTGAATTTGTAGGCCTGAGAGCTAGAAGGAAAAGCTCTTTCACTGGTATATTGAGACATTTAATGTGTAAATCTATGAGAGAAGACAAAAATGCAACTTTCACAATGCCTTGATTGCAAAGTCATTTTTAGGGGAGAACTGCTTTGAAAAACTGGAAACAGTGCTAAATGCCAGTTGTAAGATGCATCCTTTAATGCTGATTTCCTGCAATCATCCGTTCTGTAACAGAAACAAGGCTTTGGTGGTAGCTTTGTACTTCTTGGAGGATGTCATGCTTTAAACCAATTCCCTCCTGTAGTGCTGTGCAGTGAGAGGAAAGTTTAAGGACAATTTTAATCACACAGTTTTAGCAAGGATCCGTTAGTTCTAAGCACCAGCAGAATTTGACCAAGGTCTATGTTTAGGTAGATTCTTCAAAACTGAGTATACATCTGAGTAGGACCTAGAGGCTTGCTGCAAAAGGTTTTATGTTTGTTCTCTTTCAGGAGTTCCTTTATAAAAGTTTCTAACTGGGTGACACTAGTTTATAGCAAACTTGCAAAGGTAAAGCTTAGAGTCCAGGATGATTGTTTTGTCTGTAATTGCAGCTAAACCTCATGGAATATGAATCTGTTGTCCTATTCTCTGTGCTACTGCTCTCATGAGTGCCTGTTTTTTAACACGGAAGTAACAGAAATCATCTTTTGAGTTAACAGCATATTATGTTTTAAAAAATAATTAAAAATTTGAGGTTTTATAATATACCTGAAATACTTACTGACCATTGATAAAATTTGAGAGGGCAATTATTGCATTGCGTTGGCGCGCAGTACAATGCTTTTGCATATGTGGGGTTTTAAGGAAGCTGAAAGGCTTGCTTTTTATTACCAACTTTCTGAAATTCCTCTTCTACCCTCTTTTTTTGTTTTTTTTTTGTTTTTATTTCCTCTCAACGTGAGGTTGATAGGTTGTTCATGAAAAGAAAATTATCATCTGCTAAACATTTTCACCTGCCAGAATATCCTGTTTTAGCAGGCATAGTTAGGGTTGATTAGAAGCAATCCAGGAGACTGATATTTACAGTTGTCAGCATTTTGGAAATGAACATTGAGTATTCCAAATAAATCTGGAAATGTCTTGCAACTGACAAAAAAATACCAGCACATTATTTTCTAAGGAAAAACTTATGGACAGAAAAGGAATGTTGTGACAATTTTGTGTCTGTTTTCAGTGCCTGCTTTCAAGTGAGCTCTCTTTCCACAGTAACAACAGCAAACGTTATGATTAATAAGTACATACATTGCCAGAAGAGTAGATGAGCAGGAAGATTGTTCTAGTGATATAGTAGAAATACAGTCTTACTTAGGTTTCCTCAGCCACATCCAGTGTTCTCTTGCTATCCATCTGCAAACAGACTTTTCTCTAGCACTGCGGAGATGCACTTAAATACAGCAGGATCCTCCCACCCTACAGGCCCATAAAAGTTTGTTTTTATGAACTGAACAAACTCCTTCAAAAAAGTGACGAAATATTATTCATACTTGTCTGTGCTGCGACGTAAGGACATGGTTAGGTCCTGTTGCTCAGGCGTTGTAGATCCTATAGGTGATCCTGCAGTCTCTGGATGAAGCCACGAAAGGAGAAGGGAAGAGCTGTAACTGTGATGAGCTTATGGGGCCTGTATCAGTGAAGAGCGATCCCACTGGAGAACTACCATTTTGTTCTTTCTGAAAGTACTGCTCAATTTGAAGCATTGGCAACTGGGTTTGACCCTACCTCTCTTTTTGTTAATTCATCCCTCACAGTCTTTTGGCTGAACCAGGTAGCCGGTTATTTGCATGGCATTTGTGGGTGGGTGGCTTTGCCCGGTTTCTGGTAAGTTAGAAAGGCAAGTGGCTGTTGCTTTTGGGTGTTTTTGAACTACTATTTGGCTATGGTCTGTCTTTATTTCATTTGTTCATGTTATAGAGAGTTAACAAGTGAGTCACAGATACTACGGGATATCATAACCTGTAGTTGTTTAGCAACTTAATGACTGGTAGCATTCTCTATTTAACAAATCATGAGGGTCCTTAGAGGGTCCCCCCTCCTGGAGGTTTGGCTGCTGGGGCTCCGGGCCAGCTCAGAGCTGAGGGCTGTCCCTGTCCCTTGGTAACGGTGGGGAGAGGCTCCCAGACCTGCTGCAGGGAGGCCTTAGTGAGGGCCAGCCCTGGCCCTGGGAGCTGCTTTTTGCTGAGGCTCTGGTGCTTGGTCCCAGCCAGAGCTACAGCTCCTGCGGGGTCACAGCCCTGCCCCTGCCCGGCCACGGGCCCTCTGTCCTTGTCCCCATCCCCATGGCAGTGCCTGATGCCGCCCTGGGGCTGGGGCAGCCTCAGCTGCCCCCAGTGTCCTGCTTCCTTGGGGCGGTGGGACAGGCCCTGGTGGCCAGGCCCTACCCTGCCTTTCTGGGAGCCCCCCCCAGCGCCAGGTAGCAGCTGGCACTCATGACACTCAGACACCTGGCACTAAAAACTTCATTGCAGTTTTTTATTCTTATCTTTTGTTCAAAAAAAAATCAACAATAAAATCAAATGTGTTGTCCTGAAGTCTAAAGAACAATCCAGGATCTGCAAGTGCAGGAATGGGAAGATGGAGGAACTGGATGAAGGACTACTTGAAGGAAAAAAAAGGACTATTCACCAAAAAGAAAAAGAAAGGATTGGTAGAGGGACTACTCTTTCCAGTGGGAGCGAGCATTCACTCAGAATGCTTCCATAGAAGAGAAGAGAGATTATTTAGCAGACAGGAGCCCTCTACTCTCCTTTAGCAGCAGATGACAATATGTGATGTTACAGAATAGAAATTTTGCATCACAAGGTACAAATATTGTCTTAAAATTGTATTTTCCCCCTTCTACAAAAAAGGAAGAGAAAAATTAATATTTGAATTTAGTATTATTCCTACAGAATGATCTTATGGGGAGTTGCTGCGGAGAAAAGCATATATGCAAACATAGGTGAGGCTCTAGTCTGCCTAATTTAGGCATTTTCCTCTCCCCACTGATAGCATAGGGAAGGTAGCACCTCCAAAGTAGGCTGGAGTCCAGTTAAAATGGGACTCTACATCTTCCACTGAGAATATAGGAAACCCATAGGACACACAGGATAGTCCTATTTACTAGTCTGGTCATGGTGGCATCACCCAATTTCCACATAATGGTCATAGAGCATCCTGGGGGAAAATTGACATTACAGTCCCTGCTCCTTGGAAGCAGTGAGCACTTTACATGGCTGGATTGCTAGATATGAACAAGAGCAATCCCTAGCAAATGGACCGCACTGACCCACCAGCCTTTCTTGCCCACTCTCCTTGTTGGACCCTGCAAGAGCTCAGCTCCAGGCGAAGTGTGGGAAGAGTGGATGTCAAGGAAAACCCAAAGCCTGATGAATACAATGCTTTTCACATATAGTAATGTGGAATTTAATCTTCTTGCAGGCTTCAGTGTAACCTGGAAGCAGGGCTCAACTGTCCTGGGTCACTGCTCTGCAGGCTAGCCTATGGCCCCAGTGGTGAGCAGTAAGGTGGTGTCTGCTACCGTGCTAGTCATAGTAGGGACACCCATAACTTTTTAAGGAACTTAAGTCCTCATGCTTGTCTGCTTTGTCTTGCATTGCCGTGGAACTTCAAGTGCTTTTCCTCTCCAGAACAAAGACTTTTGTCCTTATAGGGGCAAATAAAGTTAAAAGTCTTAGGAATTTTCAGCTTCAGTAGTAGATTCCAATAAAATCTAGGAGCCTGTGATACTGCTAAGTGTACTCAGTCACTTCATTACAAATTATGATGGAAAGTAATTCCTTGGTTCGCAGTCTTGGATATTCAGTAGGTTTTTTGAATCTTCCCAGACATTTAGCTGTCCTCCTTCTTTCTCTGTTAATCTAGGAATACTAATAGTTGAAATTACCTCTTTATTTAGAGAACATGGGCGGCAGCCCAGCAAGGCGGCCCATCTCACTGAAACTTTCGTAATTTTAACTCGCCTATAACAGAAGTTGAGGGCAAAATTCAAATGCAGAGATTAGAGTTAATCCTTGGAAATAAAATGAAGTTCACAAATTGTTTACTTGAAAACTTAGCTTATTTATCTAGCTTGGCTGCTGCTGTCTATGTAGTCCACCTAACTCTTCTTTATAAAGAGATCATTTATTGTTCATAAACATGTCTCAATTTTTTTCTGTGCTGATGCACACAACTAATGTATGTCATTAATGTGATCCAGAGGGAGCAGTTCAGAAGATGAGAGGATAATTTACTCTCCATGTGCATTCAGTCCTCTGCCTCCTTGCTGAGATCCCCCTGCTAGTTTGGATTCTGTTTTCTGTCATAAACCTGCCCTTCCTTTAAAAGCCAGAAATGCAGTGAGCCTACTAGCTTAATTCAAGGATGGGATGGGAAAAATTATTTTTACAGTTCTTTTGGATTTAGAAAGCTCAATTCTATTTTAATCTGCAGACCCATTTCTAGTTTTGGCATTGCTAACCTCTATAAGAGTTGATAGCTACATCAGGAAAGTGTATGAGATTATTATTATGACTAAATTATGAATTAATTATTCATATATATTGCTCTTGAAACAGGTCTGAGTTGCCTGCATGTGAAAGAGAAGATTTGGTGGGGGGGCTGCCCATTTCAAAATGGGCTATGCTCTTGGGCTGTTGCATGCGGCCATAGGTACTGCAGTGCCTTAGTCTTAGTACTGCTAAGGGCTTACTGTTTGCAGCTCTGTAAGCTCTCCTTGAAGTTGCTGAGGCAGTTTTTTTCTGCAGCCTCTGTGGCAGTATTTTTCCATTGTTGTTCTCATGCTGTTATTCTTGTGTTGTTCTCATGGACTTGCCCCTGTGAACCCTGATGGAGTTACGGTGGGATTTCATGGGAACCAGCCACCACTGGAGTGAGAATCACTCCTCCCTCTCCCTCCCCATTTTGTAGATTTTAGGTTATGTTACAGAAACCAGACATAGTGCACAGCAAAGTAGATGATAGTCATTTAAATGTTCAATAAACATTATCCAATAATATATGTGAACAAAAGCTCAACAATCAATGTACAACGTTTGTGCCTGATTAGCTTGCTCCGGTCAGTGCTCATAGTGACATAAACAGCAGCAAACCCATTGGGAGTTTGAGTGGGTGGCAGTGAAAAACATTTACTACTAAGGGAAAAATCATCTTGTAATCATCATCATCACCACCTGCCTCACTGGAGAGGATGTGCAGAGCAAGACAGGACCCCATCGCTGCTCTTCCTGGGTGGCCATGGGGGAGTTTTCCCTCCCTCTCCCCCCATCTCTTCCGCTTCCTCACTCCCCATTTTCCCCTCTCCCCTTTTTCCCCTTTCTCCCTCTCCTACCTCCCTCTCTTTGTCCTTCTCTCTCCTTTTGTTTCTATTTTTCCCTCAAAGTTACTTTCACTCTTAGAGTCAATGCAGGTCATCATCAATGGACCTTGCATACCTGTGTACAACAGGGGGCTGGTGACCAAGGCTGAGGTAGAAAGCTGTAAGAGAAAGTGGAAGGTTGTGAGGAAGACACACAACAGCTGCTGAAGAGGAAAGAGGGGCAGAGCAACAGGACCTTAGGCCAGACCGAGAGCAGGAAGACTGCGCTGGTATGGCTATGCTGATCTCTCCTATCAAAGTGCCCTTGCTGAGGGTACAGTCTGTAACAGGAAAAATGGGGAATGCTTTCAGATCTCTCCACAAAATTTTTCTGGAATAACCTCACCTGTGTAAGGACCTCACTGTCACTGATATGACAGCCACAGGACTGTAGTCAGACTGCTTTTCCAGCAGCAGTTTGTAGGACTCTAGAGTGTGTTTGTGCATGGTGAAGAAAGCCGGATGCACGCAGAGACACAGGTTTTCATCCGAAGCTTGCCTCAATATGTGGCCTCTGACAGAAAGGCACACTGAATGCTTTAAGCTTTTGCACTCTGTGAATGACTTGAGTCTTCCTGTAATTTGCTTATTGAATATTTGTCAAATGTTGAATTGTTTCTTCACCCTAGTACGAAGGGTGCCAGATACTGCACGGTCCCCTGCATAGAGAGGTGCTGAGTCCCAAGCAGCAGGCAATCTTGGAGGTGGATTAGCCTGAAAGGTGGCCTGTGAGTGCTGCAGGGCTGAGGTGCCCAGCATGGGGCTGGGGCTGGGGGATTTTATCACGCAGAGATTCCTGCCTCTCCTCATCCCTCTCCAGCAGGGACTCTAGCACATATATGGAGCCTGTCTGCAGATTTCTGGGGTTGGTCTATCTCTCTGGGTACTTTGTAAAGTGACTGATTTTCATTTGCTACTTTTTCTGCTTACAAAAGCAAATTTATCTTATTTCTTGTTTTCTTTCTCTTCTAAGTGTCCTTTTCAGCCCATACTATTCTATTGTGTATATATTAATTCTGTATTCAGTGGAAAAACTTAACTAGCTGAGTTATTCACAAAGAGATACAGTATCAAATGTAGTGTTATTTTTCTATTCATAAGTAATTGATAGAAAACAGCAGGTGTTATATTTTGTCTTGAGCAGATAACATTCAAGAAGGAAGAAAAGGAAACCTTTCCTTTCTCACAGGTAGGGAACTGATAAATTATGCCGTGATAGATAAGCACGGAACTGATATAGGTAACAAAGCTTTGGGAAAAAAGGTATGTAATAATAACAATAATAAAAGATGAACATATGCTCACACTGCCAAAAACTTGTTTGGATGCAGAGCTCCAAAACTTCCAATATTATTGAAGCGAGAAAAAAAACCTTTTATTGCTCTTAAATTAAAAAAAAACAAATCTCTGTACAACTACACTGGATTTCAGATTTTGACCCTACAATAAATAACCCCAAATTGTTTTTTTTTACTCAATTGTTTACATATATGTGCAGCACAAAACTGAAATTCCAGTGTAAGAAGAAATTGCAATTCCAATAAAGTTTTTGTGAGTATCTATCAAATAGTGGGAATAAATATCTAGGAAATATCTAAGCAAATTCTCCTGGGAGGATGCTGAAATAAGGGAACTGGAACATAATTATACCTACCCATTTCTGGTGCTGGCACTCTCATTTACTTCTTTTTTGGTTCAACTGTTTTGTTCTTCATCACCATGAGTATTCCTTCAGCACACATGTTTCTCTCATTGCTCTTGAGCTATTATTAATATTTAACAAATATATCACATATACAATGAGTTGTTAAGATTCATTCAAGACACTCTGTCTTTTACAGGGCGTCTCTAAGTGTGCTAAGTATGCTCTTAGAGCGCTTAACTGGGGAACAGTCAGAATTTCCCCTCCGCTGTTTGTTCAGTCATGCTGAACTCTCCTTAGTTCAATGCTTCTCGATCCATCCTCGGTGACCTGCCAGATGGTTTTGCTGAGGTCTGCTCTGCAGGAAAGTGTAGGCCAATTCTGGGTCTGCTGCGCCAGCCAGGCAATCTGCTGACCAGCGCCTGGGCCTTGCGCCTGGGACCTGCAGCGCTGCTGTAGCTGCTCTGATGGACCAGAAGAACGGTAAGAGATATCCAGCAGTGAAATCCACACCTAGGACTGTGCCAAAACAAATTTTTCCAGTGGTCTGGGTGCTGGCTAGAGTCTCTTGTTTGAATAGTTCTGCCAAGAACAAGGCAAAAGTATTCACTGATTATTATGGGCTTGATCATGGGATCTGTGCACAGATTAATTCTGAAGAAAAAGTATATCTTGTTCACTCCATCCAACTCATGAAAAAAAAGTGAAGATTAAAAGTTAGTTTTAATCAAATACAAAGAAATAACTCACAAAATGTGTCCACTTGCTAATGCTCTGTGCAATCCCCTATTGATTATATCTTTTATTGGCATCCATTTGTTTGGTGATGATTCTCTTCTCTGCATGGTTCTTCACTCCTCAAGTGTAGTTGAGCCCTACCTATAGAAAGTATATTTAGATGACTGGGTAACTGTGGTGCTGTGCAATTGATTTTAAATCGGTGCTAAATAGTTTAGTAGTTGTTTGTGGTACAAAATAATAAGCGGAAGCAGCTTTGAGATCTGTCCAAGAGCAGTTCAGAGTTCAGGGTGAAATCAGATTTCATGAAATTGGGCACAAATCCACCCAAGTTGATGGAATTATGCATACTTATGCCAGAGCTGAATTTGGCATACTGAGCTACCAGCTGGGTTTGCAAAGCAGTTGGTGACCCAAAGCTCATTTGGACTGAGCTTTTCTTTTTGGTCTTGGCCAAAGAAATTTTGAAATTTGCCAGAATATTCTGAATATTTTGAAATTTGCCAGAAATTAATGAGAGCAAAAATGGAGAACCACTATCCTGGAAGAGTTAATACTCGAGTATTTAGGACTAAAAGTACTTCATGGTAAATAAATGGCTGAATCTCTGCTTTCTATGCCTTGGAACATGGACTTTTCAGGCCCTCTTTTCAGGGGCCCCCTTTTCAGCGGGAGACTGATCACAGCCAAACGGCAAATTATGTATTTTGCCATTTGGCTGTGATCAGTCTCCTGCTTGGTGACTTTTGACCCTTCCCCTGAAATGGCAACCACATCCAAGACATGTTTCCAACACAAAACTTGAAAATGCCAAATCTGGAAATGTTTGCATGAAGTTAACTTTTTGGCAGAAATTGTTAAGCTTAGCATTTTTTTCACCTAGCTCCTCAATACATCCTTTAACCTGAAGTATTGCCTGGACTGATCTTCAGCCAACTCTCTCTGAAACCTGTCTTCAGATCAACCAAATTTTGTGATAGGCATCTGAAAACTCTTGGAAGATGAAATAGAGATTTTAAAAAGTGAAAGCTTCAATGTGAATGTCTACATAAATACTGTGACTTGATAATATGGTAGGTGGGAAGATTGCAGCTTCCTTAGTTATGTAATAAAACTTCCCACTGTAGATACCTTGGGAAAATGTCTCTCTGCTAATATCTGTGTATCCGTTACAATTTTAATGATGGACATTGGTGGATTTATTCTGAGCTTAGCATTATCAAAGAACCCAGAAGTCTCTTTCTTGGGTTAATGGTTTGTAAGTAGGCTCAGAGATGATTCAGAGGGTTTGTATTGCATTGCCATTCATTAAGTAGAATGAAGTAAAAGAATGGGCTGAAAGTTTGACTTGCTTCAGCAAGAAAGAAATCCTGAGCTCGCAGCTCTGCTCTTCAGTTGAAAACTGTTGAATACATCTCATGAAATGGAATATTATTCCTGCCCATTTTAATTCTCTCTAAAACTTTTTTAGACTGAATTTCCACAGCAAAATGTGAAGGCTTCTCTGTTTCTCTCTTTCAGGTCCTGATTGCATTTTGGAATGCAAGATGCCTATGCCTTCACCTGCCTTCAAACTAATTGAGCTGCAGCTTAGACAACGGGGCTGTCATTTAGCTGGAGCTGCGGGTGCAGAGTAGGACCCAGTGTTCTAACATGTGCAACTTCCCTCAGCTGGGAAAAATAAATCAGGTTTCTTCATGGATTCACAATCAGCTCTCCAGTGATTGATGCCAGTAAGTGTTACCTTCAGTAGGAAAAATTGACTGAGTTTATTTCCATTTAAGTTCCTGATTAAAATTAAGCATGTGCTTAAAATGCCATCTCAAATATGGATGCTTTCCTTAGTTTCTGATCATAAGTGGGTCTTTTGTGTTAGAGGCATTTGCTAATTATATGAGTTTAAACTCGTCCAGTAGGTAGAGAAGAGAAAGGAAAATAACTGAGCCAGAATTATATTGTTGGAGGCAAAATTTGAAATAAGGAGAATCTCCTTATACTGATACTAGCTGAAGGGTAAAGTATATTTTATAGATGCAAAGGAATTTGAGCGGAAAACATTCTTGTTCGTTTGTCTTACAGTGAAAGGATGCAGTCAAGTTTTGAAGCAATTTATTTTAAAATCAGAACCTTACAATCTGATTGCAAGAAATAAAACATAGTAGAAACATCTGTGGACCAAATTTTAAGCTTAGACCTTTTTGTCAGTTATTTCCCTTGATGTGGTTTTCTGCTTACTTGAGATGCTACAAGGGTATAGAGTGTTTTGTAATTGCTGACTCAATAACAGCACAGATGTTCAATATCATACTCTGTAACATTTTAAGTATCAGTACTGTTAGTAATATTTTGTGGAGTCTGATGATGATTTTGAATTCTGTGCTGTGTTGAATGATTTTTCATTAAATTTTTCCGTCTCATCAGTGGATTGAACATTATAAAACGACATGGCAGAGTAAAACATTTACACTATCTTCTACATGTGTTCAGTGATGGAGGCATGCGTTCTTGTTTTTAGAATATTACACAACTTTCACCTGACTGTCATCTGTTCTATCTAGTAACATACTAAATAATCTGAGTACATCATTTCTTAATTAACTTTTTAATAGAAAAATGGTTTAGTGTTAAAGCACCAAACTAAGGAGCAGCTGGTCTAGTGTTAGTGCCTAGCCATGCCGCAGACTTCCTGACTGGCCTTTGGCAAGTCGTTTTATCTCTCTGAACCTCCATTCCCTGTCTGTAAAAGGACAGAGGGGTTGATCCTTTCTCCTATTCTTCTTCTGGAAAAAACTTACTCTGAAAAGTGTTTAAACACATACTTAAATGCCACTGTATCAGTAGAACTTAAGTACATACTTACAGCTTTGCTTGAATAAGCATACATATAGGCTTTACATTACATGCTTTCCTGAATGAGGACCGTGGACTGAAGGCTGTTCAAGGTAAGAAACACCCTTTACTGTGTGCCTGTCTTTGTACATTATGTAGGTACTCCTGCTGGAGAGAAAACTCAGAAGGTTTAAATGATACAAATGACTGTAGAAGAGTGTTTTGTACAAGGTCAGCTGCACAATCCACATACAGCTAGAACATTTTGTTTTGGCCTGGGTCCTCTCCATGTCTGTACAACTGCTTTCACACATTGGCACCTATATTCATCCTGTTCCCTTGCACATTGTACCTGTATCAGTTCAGCTACCAGGGCACATCTGGATTGGTACTTTTCACATTAGAATGTTAATTTATTGTCCATTTCTTTGATTTTTTTTTTCATGATTACCCCAGGGCTACATTTCAAACTGATCTTTATCTCATACTCTTGTAACAGAGGAATCAACAGCTATCTGTCAGGTTGTCTGGGAAATAGGACCACTGAGTCTTTGCTGTTTCAGTCTTGCTAAGCTAATAGTAAGCAGTACAGCTTGATTAACCATCAGGTTTGGTCTCTCTGCCAGTCTGTACTGAGCAAGGATGCTGTGAAAAGTGCAATTAGTTAACTAAAATTCTTACAATGGTAGAAGAAGCTGTGCTGAGATGAGATTTTTACTTTATTCGCAACTGAACTGCAAAATAAGTATATTTTGATTCTGTAATCAGTTATGAGTATGATTATTTCTTATTGCAAAACATGGTATAAATAACAGCCATGGATGCAGTCCTGGAAAGCATTATTGGCAATCAACAGGAAAGGAGGATATTCAGTCTTTTTCAGAACTGGGGTCCCTGTGATGGGGGAGGCTAAACTGTAATTTTACTGAATTAATCCTGTGCTTGGAGATGAGTTTTAAACTTTGGAGGGTTTTTTTTTTGGTGGATGGGGGAAAGATTATCCCACTTCTCTCTCCCCAGTAAACAGAAGGAAGCTGGAGATTATTTTAGCTGTCTCATGATCTATGGGTTTAGTTATGTTTATTATGTTTAGTTTTAATCAAATTGTGTATAAATGCTTCCTCCCAGGTTGAAATCCTGAATGTTCAGAAGCTTACGTTCATATAATTTTATAAGAAATACGTTGATAACCTTTGAATCAATTGATTAACATGTATTTTTCCTAAATACATGATTGGTAGGAGCTATATGAAGATAGTGAGGATTAGAATTAGCCACATAGTAACAGAATTAAAAAATAAAATTTGCTAATGTATTAGTTATAGAGGGAAGTGACTGTAACAAACCATCTATCCCTTCTGAAAAAATCTTATTAGTATTTGAATTTTAAAATATCTGAGTTATAGTTGGTGCTGCTGAGCGTTTGCTTCAGGGGCTGTGTATGTTGAATCTGATTGGGATCAGCTCTATATGTGCAACCAGGCATCCTTCTGGATGACAATGCACAAACCTACTTTCTCTCTCTTACCAAGAAAACAAACAAACAGACAAACAAACAAGCCCTAAAC
Source organism: Dromaius novaehollandiae (assembly GCF_036370855.1). Taxonomy (NCBI): domain Eukaryota; kingdom Metazoa; phylum Chordata; class Aves; order Casuariiformes; family Dromaiidae; genus Dromaius; species Dromaius novaehollandiae. Next base: position 124,273,888 of record NC_088099.1, on the reverse strand, counting down.
TGCTTAGAAAGGTACTCAGCTACTTTTCTTCCTTTTCATTGCATATTTTGTTGCCTGGGATGGTTTGTGTTTCTTTTCTAGTGTAAATTGTGTAAGATTGATTCTTCCATGTTACTAAAAATTAAAGCATGATGTAAGTAAATGTAATTGCACTTCCATTTGTAGATCAAGCTGTTTTCTCCTTATGTCCCATGAGACTAAGATGTGGCATTAACTGTGAAGCCTGTTTCCATCAGACATTTAAAACAAGGCAGAGTGATTACTGTGTGCATATCCATAAATTATATATATATAATATATATAAAAAAGAGTTCCTTTCAGAGCTTGAATTGATTTCTTCATGTTTTTTTTCCTGGTCTCATGTAGCTTTTTAGCCATGTAGAAAGTGTTTTATTCTAGGTGGAAGTTTATGTTTGTTCCTTTAGATAACTTGATTCACATTTGAGTTCAGGTGGAAGCACACCTGACATTTATTTCCAAGACTGTTTGGTAGACAGGACAACTGTATCAAGAGGCTGAATTCTGTGTCTATGCTAGAGGCAGCAACGTGCTAATGTACCACAGAACCCTTTCCTACATGTCCTAAATACAATTTCACTGGGATTTCAACAGTGCATCAGGCTTCAGCAAGGTAAATTTTGCTAAAGATTTATACATATCCAGTAATGAATGTCAATGAGTCAGCTAATGTATTTATTGTAACTATGAATAAGGAAGATTTTAGCATGTCTGTGGAGCTGCTCTTCTCAAAAGGTCATATTGTGGTTTTTTTTTCCTTTCTATCATATTAAATCATCTCTAGAATAAAAATTTCAAACCTAGACAAATTTTATTTCGCAGAAATAATAAACCTTCATAAGCCCATGTTTATTTCTAGCAAATGATATTATTGTCTTTAGTGGAAGGAGCTTTATGGTCCATATTTTCTTCTTCTGTGGGGAAAGGGAGAGGGCAAGGCTTGTTCAGCTGCTGGAGTGGTGGTGGTGCAATGGAGAAGTTAAAGCTGGACAAGGGTTGTACCAGTTTGCAATAGCTTCTATGCCAGCTGGAGACTACCAGAGTGTCTTGTGTTCCTGTCGGTTCCCATCACTGTTTCTAGAGCTTTTGGGGAAGGTGATGCTGAAGGTCTGTTCCTGCTGAGAACTGCCTGTGCCTGGGGGATTACCAGAAGGGGAATGTGGAGCTCATGTGTGATCTTTCTGCACCACCTTGAACAGTGCTTAGGAAGTAGAGCATTTTGCCTTATGCCCTGTCATTGTATTAAGCTGCTTCTTGCCCTCAGATACTGCGGCAATATATATAATATATCAAAGTAAATTCCATGTCATTCTAACATCCGCCCACGAATACCCCAAAAAAGAGTCATTGTGCTGTTGACTTTCAATGTTATGTATGAGTCAGAAGTCTCCTGAGTGGCTCTCTCTGCCTTTGCTGTTAATGATTTTACGGTAATAACCTCAATTAGATATGACAGAGACACAGGAAGACTGAATCTCTTTCCCAAATAATGTAGAGGCTAAATCCAAGAAAAGAAAGAGATGAAGATGTGTGGGAAAAGCATATAGTATATATACCAAACAGACAAGTTGATGACAGACGTGTGCTGATGTTAGTTCCCACTTTTCAGTTTTATTGGTTGAATAAATATGGATCACTTCCAACTTCTCAGTCTTCAGACCTCAAGAAACTAAATGACAACTAATTTCAATCAGTGTTTTCAGTGACTGCTTGCAGTGTGGAAATATATTCTTCCATTCCAGCTTTGTGCCTGGAAATCCTTTGCCCGACTTCCTGCTGAGGCCTTAGGCTATTTGCAGCTTTCTCAGGATACAGTTGCTGTTATTTCAAAGTGGTGCAGCAGCAGAAGTGTTAGCTCGGTATTCATGCTTTATTTTAAGACATCCCTTTCAAATTATGTAATTCTACCTCCTGCAGGCTCTGGTGTTGGCTAGTTGCCAGGAAGAGAGGCCTGTGTCATAGCATCTCTTTGCTCTGGCTTTGCTCCTGCGGGGAGGTCTAGGTCATTGCTCTCCAGTGCAGATATGAGCAGGCCTATGCGTCGAACCAAGAAAAGTAGGTAAAATGCAGCAAAGAATAGAAGTTATTTTAAACTCCATGCATACCTGCTGCTTTAATCTCAGGGATCCAGGATAAAATAAAGGTGCTTAGGTAGGTGCAGACAAATGGTATTTTTACAGAGTCAAAGTGTAATCCTTGAATCATTAATGATGGATCAGACCTTCCTGAACCCTTCAGCCTGCTCACTGCTGAGCACTGTATTCACTGACCATCAGATGAGCCCTTAGCTAATTTTACTGTTCATGCTTCTCTCTGGAAGAGACCACGTAGTGTACAACAGGACAGACAAATTCTGTTGACTCTGTGCCAAACCTCAGCTGTCCCACACCCAAGTGTGGAGCTGATCCCCAGAGCAGCTCTGGAGGTCACAAAGGGACTGCCCTGTCAAAAAAACCTTCATCTAAATGTATGCCAAAAAGTACAGATGTTTGCATAATACTTCCTTATTGCATGTGGTTTAAAATTTTGGCATTCAACATTTTTGAAGGGATAAAAAAAGGACAGTTGTTTTCCAACTCTATCTTCTAAGCTTCTCTGAGCCTATAGGAATTGGGAACAGGATGATATTATGAAGCCAAAGAGTCACATGAGTTCCTAGATAATGGATATGTTTTTTGTTTGTTGTAGTTCAGTAGAGTATCTCCTATAGTTCAGCGCTTGTCCTTGTATGGTCTCCTCCTTTATCTCCATCGGGCCTGAACTGTGCTCCAGAAAATAATTTTTCATGTGACAAAAATGTGTTTCTAATCCTTGAGTTGCAGAAACAATTTTCAAAGTATAAACTAGTAAAGTAAAGTCTATATGAGTTTCCGGGCATTCTGGTTATGTCTAAAATGAAGACATAAGCAAGCTAGCTTTGAACCATCTAGCTTGCATATATCGTGGACAGTGTGCTGAATTAATGTAGCTAATTAGCTGTGATGAAAAGCTGATGCAGGGTTTGCTTTAGGCAGCTATGTTGCTTCTTGTCTAGCTTGTTCTGGGGAGCGTCAGGGACCTCTCTGCAGCACCACGCTGTGCTGCACTGGCATATCTCCAGCCATGAAATTTTGTACAGCTGTAAGCTGCAATTATTAATCTTATTGCGGTGCTATCTTAGGCTACATCCTGACTCTTACAGCCTGCAACCTGGGAGTGCATGACACTGCTTCTCTGTTGCATCCCTTTGCTCTGATTTCCACAGAAAAGAAGGCCAACCAAGCTCCAACAGGATCCCAGTTGGACAGTCGACATCCTGGATCATGCTGTGTTTTCTCTTGGTAATTAGGCACAGCCTTAGTCAATAAGGATGGGATTTATCTCATTTAACTGGGAGTGTTGGAAAGCTAGCCTTCAGTTCTGAACTAGTTGTGTGTAGGGCAATGTGAATAATGATCCGGTCTGGTTCTGTAGCTTCCAGAATTTATATTGAGAGCTTTGATTTGTAAATCAGTATATAAAAATATTAGCGTGTATTAGTTTTCTGGCCAAAACCACGTAATTGCTTTTTTCCTAATTATTATCAAAGCAATTTCACATGGATAGTGACATTTCAGTACTTATGAGTGCTTTCTTGTTTCTTAATATTTATACATTCTGAATAGATGTATGGAATTTGTCAGGTATCTGCTTAAGGAGTAAGAAGGAAAACACTAAGAGCTAAACCGTTATGACTTCATCTATGCTTTTAGGTAATTTCTTTTCCCAAATGCTCTGAGGTTAAGTTAAAAGAGCTCTTACTTCATCAGCTCTTGGTACATGGTTGGCCAGCTACCATTCAGCTCTAGAAAATCTACCACAACCACTGCCTCTGCAAGTGCCCCAGTGTGCTTCACACTGGTGCATAGAGCTCTGGTTTTAAGTGGAGCAGAACACAAGCCAGTTACAGAATAGTTAAAATAGTTTGCCAAAAAAAAAGTGAAAGACAATGGAAAAAACTTTCAATTGGTGGGTGTGTTTCCTGGCTATTTTTATCAAAGCATAAACCCACACAATTAATAAATAATTTTGGATCCAATATAGACCAAGAGGTAATCAACTGCACACCCAATAACCATGAAACTCTTAGATAAAATCACTGTTTGGCTCAAGTTTGGTGGCAGTTTAACTGTTTTTTTATTCTATTATTTTTAATACAGTGACTGAACCTGTCTCACTGTCCCAGTTTCTGCAAATGCTTAAGCAGTTACCTCCATATATAAGCAAAAATAAAATAAGTGGAGAATCTTTTACATAATAGTTTGGAGGATTTTTCTGTGCAGTTCAATAACACTCATGCACTGTAACTTAGTTTATTCTCAAGCTCCACAAATCCATTAACAAGCAGATCTTGATGCACCATTCAGGGTATATAGGGTTCATGTCTGGCAGTGCAGTATTTTGATTAAATCATTATTATTTATTTTAGGTAGATTTTGTAATAAGGACACTATCAACAATATGTAGGTAGCATCAAGTTAATTACATTCAAACACATTGACTAGTGATAAAACCCAGCCTCTTAGTTGCATTCTATTACGGTCCTTGAGGATGTAGAACTGAATAAAGTCAGCACCTCGTGTAGTGATTTCTTTTCACATTTTTATAAACTCTGCACCTGAAAATTGCTGAATACTTCTCTCCCAAGAAAGAGTCTTAAAACACAAGCATTCACTGAGCATGATGATTTGCTTTTGTATTGACTGGTGATTTTTAAAATTTCTGTACACCCCTCTCAGAATGGGATATAAATCTCCGTTATTAGCAGAGATGACTTCCATATATTTAAATGTCTGGAGTTCCTTACAGATAGACTTTTTATGACTATTTTGGTCAGCAGCAGCAGCATTTAGTGAGATGGCTGAGTGGTATGGGTAATTCAGTGCTTATTCACCAAAAGGAGAAAAATAAAAGTCCTCAGCATAATGGGTAATGAATGTGTCTGACTTCGGTGACTATAAGGGGTGGGTGGTGAATCATCTTTCTGCAAGACTGAACATAGCTTTCTTCTCAATACTTTTTGACATTTTTCATACTGAAGAAAATATAAATCTATCTTTTCCTTCATGCAGCTTGGCTTTAACAGCACCAAGCAAGTTATGCTGAATGAATCAGACTATAACTTCAGGTCTGTTGTTAAAGAGATTATTATTCTTTCAGATTATGATGAAAATTTATTAATTATTATGATTTCAAGTGGCTAGTTTTGCCTATGTTCACTTATATAGTTAGTTTTGCATTGTTTCAAGAATGTAATTGATTGCAAAATAAATACAAAATATTAGGTCCTCAAATATTGCTTTGAATACTACAGATTTTCAACTTCTTCTTTCAGAGCTAGTAGTGAAGTCACATAATAAATTTCCCCTGGGAACTTTCGAATTCTTTTAAGGTAAACAACACTCATTTGTAACTTCTATTGCTGATTGATGGTGTTGATTTCCATGTCCAGAGGAAACTGTTATGATCAGATGATTTAACTCTCAGCAAATTACAAGCTGTTCATTTACCATTTTGTATGAAAACCATAACTTTCCGTCTGAGTTATGACAAATCTTTTAGAACATGTCTTACCATCTTGGCTTAAACATTTAATTTACCTTCTTCTTAAATAAGTTATTTTACAGGGGATAGCATTCTATTAAGGGTCTCTCTAGTGTTGCATATGGCACATTTTCTCTTGCATTCTATTTTATATTTAAAGATTTGGTTTCCCAATATTCTTCTTTCTTTCTCTGCTAATTTTGGGTTTTGCACTCACTGCAGTTTTGAAAGTTATACTTTGTTTTCTCTGCATAATTTTCAAGGTCATCACTGCAGAAATTTCCTTTTTAAAAGTGCTGAACTCTGCCCTCTCATAGAACCGTTCCCTCCCAGTTCATGTGGGAATCTTGGTCCATGTTCTCTCTCTCTGACTTGCCCTCTCCCTATCTGGAAGAGATCCCTCTTTCAGTTTCTTTCTTCTGAATGTCTAGCATTCTCCAAAGCAGTTGTGGTTGATTCTGCTGCAGTTGGGTAACGTGAATGGCAGATTGAACACTACGCTATCTAGCTGTGAACATGACTGTGATGTTGCCTATCACACATCAAATGATGGCATTTATAAAGTATTTTCTTGCATAATAAGGTAAAACTTGTATTAAGGTAATTAATGTAATGTAATTGTGTAATTGTGTCGTCCCCACTATTTGGGCCATATAGTGCCTGTATATATACATAACTGGCTTTATTACTTGTTAATCTTATCTATCTGGGATATTCTTTTGAGTTTAATGAATCGTGACTCCTGAGGAGGTCCCAGAAGACAGCATAGTGTATTAAAAGCAAAGGAAAGCAAATGGTTTTTTTCCATCCTTCCATGCACTCCTATTATTCAGTGTCAAACACTCTCTGTCAACCTGCCAAAAGTAAACATATATGAATACATCTATTCATCTGCTTCTCTTTGTTACCTCAAAAGGCATGTCAGTCCCAAGCTGTTGAGCTAGAATCTGATCTTCTAATAGTGTGATGTGGAAGTCATCTGTGTTAAGAAGAGAGCAAATATTGTCGTGATGCACTGTCCCATAAAGGGGATGGATTAGGAACTCACTGGAGTCATCCTTACTGCAGGTTCTGCTTATGGATGCTAATCTTTACTATAAGTTTAAGCACCTTCAAAGCCAATCCTAGATGAAACTTATAGGTGAGAGATTGCTCGACTTTGAATGTGCTCCTGGAGGACACAGCCCTCCATACTGCTCACTGAAAAGCAGCCTAATAGCTGTGGGTTGGGGGCTTTAGAGAAAAAAGGCTATCAACATAGTGAGAAATTACTTATAGACAGAGATTTTTTTCTAAAGCAAATTGATATTTATTGGTCACTCAGTTCACCGGCGGAAAAAGACTTTTGCTTAGAGATTTCACAAAGTCCTTTCAACAAGGGAACAAGTGACATAGCTGTGTTCCTCTCCAGAATCTAAACTAACTCCTTCTTTCCCCTCTTTTATCAAAAACAGTTTGTCTCTATGTGGTTTCCTTTTCTGGGATAGGAGTGCTTGGACTTTACTTATTCATGGCCGAGAATGAATATCTCCTTTCCTTTCGTCTTCCACTTCCTTCATTAAAACGTTCCTTTCCTGAGTGGTTGACTCCATATAATTCCTGAAATGCCATCCCACTCCAAAGTTCCTTCTTGCCCCATCTGTCATCTTATAAAAGGATTTAAACCAGTAACCTCATGTAAATGGCAAGCAGAAAATTGTGGGAACTGTTGTTAAATATTAACAATGATCACAAAGTAATGCAAACTACACTCCTGTTCTCAAGAGCTTCTGTGCCTGGTAAAACTTACTTACTGCACAAAAATACCTTGGAAGAGAACCGGAAAAGACAACCTGTTTGACTGAGCAAGATTCATATCTAAAGACCCTTTCTCTCTGGTCTGGCAGCCCCCATTTGCCTTTGACACAGATGTCTTACAGTTATGAGGTTCTGTGACAGAAGGGACAGTTATTCACAGAAAACTCAAGAGCTGACTTTTTTTTTTGACTGTTTAGCTCCCAACAAATACTCTAACATTGCAGTTATGAGCTAGATATTTAATATGTTGAGCAAGCCATTCCTATTCCATGTCTGCAGAATTAGAAAAGCTAACCAAAACCTGGTACACTAGTAAAAATAACAACTTATCTCAAACACTGAAATATGAAATTAAACATCCTCAGTTCAAGTCATTTATATGGTCACCTTCAACACTTTTAGGAATGAACTGAAAACAAAAAGGCACCTTACAATTTTCAAAGTGACCTGGCAATTTGATATTTAACTGTAAATGTATTATAAATATATGTATGAAACAGTATGGAAGTGTACATACACACATTTATATTTATGTGCTTTTGCCAACATGTGTTTGTATTCCTTTGAAAATTGTGATTTTTAAATTGTAGCAGTCAAACTTAATGATTTTGGTAAATGAAAAATATAAAGGACATCAGCTTAAAATTGTGTCTCTCTCTTGTATGGAAAGACTTATTATTTGTTTGAATAGTAGAACAGGACTTGAAAACAGATATTATTCTGGACCTTAAGTTTTTTGCTTTTTTAGTTTATGTCTACTTGGAAAACCTTAAATTCCTTTAGTTTATTTTTTGTTGGAGTATTTAGTTAAGATAGACATTCTGTTTTGTGGTTTAGAAGTATAGTAGGTTACTGTCATTATGGTAATGAACTAAGTTAATGAGCTCTTGGACATTTTCTAAAAGTATGAATGAATACCTTATAAAACTTAACAAGGAAAATTAGCATTAAAAGACCTGATCTTGAAGGAGAGATTCTTTTCTTTATTATCAGAATTTCAAAACCCAGTCTGATTTTTGAGGGCAGATCTGAGTTTCTAGAGAATAATGGAACTTTGTTTATCCAAGTATGTTTTTTCTTTATCAAAAGAAAAAACTTAATGTACAGAAGGGTAATATAAATTACCATTGGCCCTGACACCAGGCTTCAGTATTTTATTAATTTGGAATTGACCCAGATAGGATTAGAGAATACACTCCTTGCTTTCTGAACTCCTTCACTTGGAGAAGATCTGGATTCAGAGTCATACATGGAAAAAAAGCTTTTCAAAGCTCAGAAACAAGTAAATATACACCTCTGAAACAAGTATGTAACACCTTTGAACAAATGGAATTCTGGATCTAAAAGACTGGATGTATACCAAGACTTCAATATATATTATATTAGGAAGAGCTTGGCTGATAACCTCCTAGTCTTAGAGTCATCCTAGCTGTGATTGTACGACATTGCAAGGTGTTGTAGTGGTGCTGAGTCAGCTGCCCTCCATGAAGATTATAGATCTTCTGTCACCAGCCAAAAGTTAAGCTGGCCGTGCTCAAGGCCATAGGAGTCTGACTTTTGTCTCATTGCCATAGAAAACAGATCTGGGAAAGACCCATTTGGTACATAGTCCTTGGCCATACAGCTATCCATTTTAGCTACCCACAGGAAAATGTAAACCAAAGCATTCTTTGTAGCAACAATAGCTACAGTGAGATCATTGGACATATTACCATGGTTTCATAATTTTTGTATAATATATTCTGCCAATATAGAATAACCAAATGATTTTTTTGGGGGGAGGAATTTAGAGATGGACCCTTTTCTTTTCTTTGTCCTGCTTTTGTTGACTAGGACATGATTGGTTTCTTTGTGGTTCACTCTTGGCACCCACACTTAGATTATTCCTCTTCCCTTCATTTTGATATATGCTTTTTTTGTCTCTTGTTGACCTTCAGGAAAGCTCTTTTAAGATGATTGAGCTAAAGGGACATGAATCTTTAAAATGTGAGAATGTGTCCTGAATGAACAGGAGGTGCTAGTCAAGGGTGCGGGGAAGGAAGTCCAGCAGCAAAATTCTGTATGTTTCCTAATTTTCCTCCCACAAATTGTTTTTAAAGTTGTCCTGAAGAAGATCAAATGCTCAGTCTGTGAAGGTCACTCAAGAGAAATTGCTTCCAAAAAATGGAAATGAATAGAGTAGTGCTCCCAGTGTAGTTATCTTCAATTGTGTTTTTGCAACCTTTTAGCTTTGAAATCTTAAATTAAAGATGATTTCTTTACATAATTAACACAATTAATTCATATTGTATGATCATTTTCAGCACATTTGAGCATACACCCAGGCAGGTTTGACTGTGTCATTGAATATTTACCCTGCAAACTGAGAAATAGCAGCCAATCTAAGTAAGTCATTGCTTTTCAGTATTAACGCCACTTCTTGTGCCAGACTTGGTAAATATTTCCTCGTATATCATTGTCACAGTGCCATACATTTGAAATGTCATATTATGCAGTGTCTGGTATCATAAGCATAATATTAACAGCAGAGAGCAACAAAAAACAACATGCAGAGAATAAATATGTGTTTTCAATAGCTGCCTTGCCTGATCTTGCACTTCTACAGACAGAGCTATCTGAGAGTCATTTGGACGAATAGAAGATGCATCCTTTGAGTATCTTTGTCATCCTTTGAGGACCCTTTGTCCTATGCTGAAAACAAATGGTTTGTGCATTTCTACTGCAGTATTTTTTCTTTCCCTGAGCTCTTGCATCCAAAGTGATCAGGCCAGAAAAGGCAGATAAATGCCATTCTTTTTAGTAATTATTCTGCAATTATTATTAGTTCACAAGCCTTTTATGAGAAATTATAGTGCTAAAGCAGAGTAAGAGGCAAACTTTCAGATGACTATGTATTGTATGTGTGTACTCTCCTGCCCCCCATTTACCATCAGATTTATACTGTACCAGCACAGCAACAGAAGATTAAACAGGGATTAACCTTTCTGGTTACCCACAATTTCTCACACTATTTTTAGAAATAATATAATTTACCACTGGGTTATTATTTTCCTAGTGGAGTAATATTACTGGAGGCTGGAGAAGTCAGGGCTGTGTAATGGCCTATTTATAATAATAAGTGAAAGGTGATCACGTTATTATCCTCAAGAGGCTTCACAGAAGGAGGTGCACCTTATGTTGTGTTTTGTCATTCAGACCATGTATTTATCCTCAAAGCAACAGACTCTGTGCTGCTTATCCCTGGAGCCAAGCTCTGCTGACCTGCCTCTCTTGTCCCTGATCCCTTTTCATGCCTTTTCCCACTGTGCCAGAGGATGTGGGAGGGAGGTACAGAGCTATTTATGTCATCATCTCCTCTTACAGCTTCAACATTTCTAGACTGGTGGATAAGTCCCAAGGGCTGAAGACCAAGTTTGGGCTTGATTCACTTGCTCACACATGAACATCTAATGCCATCGGAGGTATTCTAGGGGATCTCACCCAGCCTCTAGCAGCAGCTCCAGAAGGGAGTGGGTCTCACATAGGTCCTATGGCATATGTACCAGCTCTGCAAGGATTTTTCAGATACTCTAGTGCATCTCAAGTGGCACTAGGTACCTAAGTATGCATCACTGCATCAGGTCCCAAATAGTCAGTTTGCAATTTGGAAATGCACCTTCCATTTTCTGAATACTCAGTTCTATAGGATATCAATGAAAAGGCAGGGATGTTCCTGAAGGAAAACTAGTTGCCTTTCAGTCTGCCTAAATGCTCTATGGCATTGCTCAGGTTCAGGAAAAAAATAGGCAGAAAATGTTTGGCATCTTAACCAAATGCCTGCATAGGAGCAGAGATGAGCTCTTGAATTGGACCCTCCACAGTCTAAGGGAAGAGATAGGAGTCATCTCTCCAGGAGATGACTCATCTTGGTATAATACTAAAATTAATCATAATGTAAGAGTTTAAAGTAAGATGAACTGGTGCCTGGAAATGCCTATCTGTTGTGGTTCCTCTTTTCAGTCCCTTCACAGGTCCCTCATTTTTGAAATTGTGAGAAAATCAGGCAAATTTTCTAAAAATTTTCTATTTCAAGCAATATAGTGGTATTAAAGACTGTATTCCATTTATGGTTGCATTAGGATTTTTTTTTTAATCTACCCATGATTAAAGAGATACCAATAAGAAATAAACAAGAGAAATCTGTGACATCTTTGAATCACAGGACTCTTGAGCTGAGACTATAAGAACAAGTCTAAATGGCAAGAGTCCAAATAATGCTTCATCTGTTCTTAAAAACCTCTAAAGACAGGGATTTCTTAAATTCCCCAGCTGTTCCAGGACTTAACTCTCCTTGCAAACAGACAGATTTTCACTAAACCTTGCATAAATCTTCTTTTTTTTACCAATGATGCCAGTTTATTCTATACAGAAGGTACACAGAAAACAATTAATCACTGTCATGTTTATGACAATATTTCACATACTCTCATTATGCCTCTCCTTTGTTTGAAACTAAGCCAGTCCCATTCCTCCAGCCTCTTCTCATATACTGTGTTTACCAGTTTTGTTGGTTTCTTCTGAAGTTAATCTACCTTCTTCCTAAGCTGCCACCTCTGTGTCTGATGCGCAACACATCCGTACATCCCAGATTTGCATTTGCATAGTGCTTCAAGCCCAGTTTGTAGTTCCCTGGTTGAAGTTCTTTTTTTTTTTTTTTTTTTTTTTTTCCTGGCTTTTTTTGCTCATTTATGGTAAAGATGGTGGTGGATGTTAGGTACCTCTGGTCTTTTGTCAAGAGGAAGACCATGTTGTGCAAGGTGCTGTATAAACTCATATCACCAAGGCAGCTCTGCCTCCAAGCAGACCCTGCCACCTTTTCAAACCCTGGTGGTAGTATATTCCTGACAAAAGTAAGAGTACTCATTTACTCCTCATGATTTACTCAGCTCAGCTGAGAATCTTTCTCATTTCTACTATCTGAAGCTTAGCTGCTTCCCATAGTTAACAATAGTTAGCTGAAAAGAGCGATTCTCTGGACAATATGTACAAATAGTTCCTCCCAGCAGCAAGGAAAATGTTTCTGTTTTTATTCATTGTGTCCACAGAAGGTAGTGCCTCATGTTTTCACCAAGTGCTATATGAAACAGTTGTAATTGCTTTGTGCAACATTCATTTTGCCCTTAACACTTAAAAAAACTGATGTAGGAAAAATCTCACATAGTCTTTATATCTAGATTGTGGATATGACAGGGTAGTCATATGAATCAGTGAAAGCTTTGCTATGGAAATCAATAGGGCCGGGATTCCACATGGTATATCCTAAAGTACATTTTTCTATCCACCGATTCTGCTTTCCTCAGTTTAACAAGCAGTGAAAGGTATGTGGTGTCTCTAGGTGACATGAAGGAGGTTGGCAGAGCTAATTAAGTCCTGGGGAATTAAATTACTTTTTAAAAGCCAGCTAATGTAATATTTCCTTTACATATGTATCATTTTTTAAATACAAATATTTCATCTTTCTCTCCTCCTTTCATTTGAATGAAAGTGAGAATTTTAATTCAGAAAACGGTTTATTTACCGAGGTTTGCCTGGGAGTTCATCTTCTACTGTAGCAACTTCACAGACTAGGAAGTTGTCTTGACCATAAAAATTATCATTCCATGGCTTTTCAGCCTGGGTGGTAACAGTGCTGATTGCAGCCCAAGCCCTTCTCAGCAGTACAGTAAATGTTTATAGTCACAGGAACTTACGTGCACTTGGCTTCTTGATTTTAATTGCTTCATGAAAACAAATGGCTATTAAAAGCTATGACCAGAGCAACATTTTCAGCCTTTCCAAAAAGGAGTGTGGTTTGCAATTGCTGGCTGTCCTGCAGGTGGCATTGTACAGCAAGAAGACAGCTCGGCTGAGAGACGCAAAGTGAAAAGTTAAAATTATCTTGCTTCACAAATGTATGTCAAAATGCTTTCTTATGCTTCTGACTAGTACACCCAACTTCTTCCTCTAGTGCCAATAATAAATCTGAGTACTCAAAAAGCAAGTACTGAAATCATTATTGAAATCACTGTATATTTGCAATTTTCTCTCTGGGCTCGGTTGGGAATGGGCATTTATGGTTCTGTTCCCTCCTTTTTTTCATTCTTCATCTTTTTTCCCTTTGTTTGTGCTAGGTGCAGAAGTTATTGGTTTAAAGAAGAGGCTGTAAAGTATCTGCAAGCTAATTTATATCTTCTGTTTCTGTAGGTGTTCCAGAAGGTTTCTTTCTTTGTTGTATTCTTCCAACTGGTGCTGGTGGGCACATTGCTGCCAAATCATTCCAGCTGCTCCATTACAAATTCAAACACCAGCCACGTTTCCAGTCTTGTTACCACGGTTTTTCATGTTTGGATGTTCTTGTCACCATTGTCTTGGGGCTTGTATTTATGTTTTCAGTATTATAAGAGTATACTGCAATGCTCTTTCTGTGTATTTGAATACTTTCAGCTATTTATTTCTACTTTAAACAGTCATCCTCACTTTCTCAGAAAGTAATTTTTTTGCTAATGGTGCTAGTTTTGCAACTAATGGTGACACTTTCAAAAGAGAAACTACAGAGTCTGTCGCAGACCACTCACTGAAATCTAGCAGTCTTGATTATAGACTTTATTACTTTCCATGTAATTTTATTCTGTTTGTATTGGTTTGATTAGAAATATTTCCAGGGAAGGAGGCTGCAGTATTCGAAGTGCTTGATCTTCTTTTAGCTTTCTTCAATGCTTAAGCAAATAAAGAGAAATCTTGCATTTTTTTGACCTGTTTTGTTTTCTGCTGTTTTTGGATGTTTAGAAGCATTTAAGCAGGATCTTAGAAGCATTATTATGGCAAAAGATGTTAGTGAATATGCACTGTGGTAGTGGATATGCATGGCTTTTGCAGTGCAAAATTTCTAAAATGATGCCTTCATTTCTGCAATACCAGTTGTGCACACAAATAAAAAGGCTACATGTGCAAAAATATTAGTGCCTATAATATAATAGTAATATATAGTAATATAATATAATATATTATTAGTGCCTAAAATATAGTGAAACTAAAATATAGTGAAACTGATGCAGCAATGCAGGTTTACTACTGTAGATGCTGTCATTTGCATGTCTTAGTGGAAGACTGTATATGTGACTTAAATTTTACATCTACAAGTAAGTAGAAGGTTCAAATGTTTTCTGATCTAGCAACATTTCTCATTTATTGAGTTTATTTCCTTCCAAATTTATTCCTCTTATTGCCTTTAAAGTGTCTAAAATAGGTTGCAATGTAAATTGTGCTCCTGATTTATTTAAATACAGTTTTAGTTTGCAGGGTCCTGAACCCCAATATTTGAGGCAAACCCCAAAATAAATGTTTGTGTGTGTTTTCTTTCAAGTTTTTCATAACTTCTTAGGTCTTTCTGTTCTTATCTTTGTACAAAGCCTTGTTTGCTTATTTTTCCCTTTGTAAAATGTCACACATTTTACCCAGTGTCAGCCTCTTCTGCCACATTTTTATTCTCATTTGTGCTTCTTTTTTTCAAGATCTTATGAGATGTTTAAAGAATTGGCTAACCTATATATTTCTCTTTTTCATATTTGTTTTTACAGTAGCAGATCAGATTAATCATTAGTAGTCTGAAGAATTTTATCAAATTGCTCCTAATCATGCAGTGTATTTTTATCACCTGTTTCAAAATGTATTTACAATATCGTCCTCAGACCAGGGTTCTTCTACTTCCTTGCTATGATTTGTTAATATGACAAATATAATTGATGATCATTCACTGCAGTGCTGGGGAAGGGCATTCAGCAAGGTTCACTCTATTTCAGATCTCTGATTTTAGAAAAGTGCAGTTCCACCTGAGAATCATAGCTTTGGTGATTTATTATTTTACAGCAATGGCACTGTGTCCCATTTCTGCTGTGGTAATATGTCTAGGATTCTCAGGCAATGCACTTCACCTTGACTTGTACCTTTACCACCGGAAAAAGAGGAGTGCAAGGATGATCAACTCGGCTCAGCCCTGAGCTCCAAGGGTCTTTGCCCTGGGGCAAGCCATTGCATGGGAGGTTGCCCCATTTCAAGGAAATATTTCTCTTCCTTGAGGAGCCACCCAAGCATCCAGCAGAGACAACAAAGAGTGCAAAGACGAAACAGTTTTGGGAAAACCAGGAGATGCCTTTGATTCAGTGCCCTGTCCAAAGCCAGAAATAATGTGAGGTGGTGGCAGACTGACTCTGCCCAGCTGTAGCAGTACGCTTGGAAACGGCGTTGGTGCGAACCAGACTGCTCTTGTCTGAAGGAATCCTTCAGAACATAACAGCCAAAACTGACAGTTTTGGCATCCTTTTTTCCCATTCAGTTCCCATTTAGGTTCTTTTAAAATTATTATTATTATTATTATTTTCTCTGCCAGATTTCCTTTGAACATTTTCTCTACTTTTCTCCCTCCCCTTGCTGAATTAAGCTATATTTGGAAATCTTTTAATGGAGTATTTCTACCATCTGCTATCTGCAGCAATTATTCAAATTATTTGCAACCCTCTGTGCCAGCAAGGGTGAATCAAACATAGTCCTTTAAAGCTACAGATTTTCTGACTGATGTATTTTTACCTTGGGATATGCCATAACTGGTACAGATCTGTAACTCACTGACGGGGGGAAAGACGGGGGGCATTCATGCTTACATTTCCAATGCTTTCAGTGCCTGAGTCTCAAGACAGAATTATCTCCTAATTTCTAAAGGACAAATCATGAGAAGGAAGGCACATATTTTTTCCTCCCAGTTTTCTGGTTTTGAAGGTTCTCCTTCCTTTACAGTCTCAACCTGTGCTAGAATCTTCCAAATCTTGAATAATGTAAATTGTTCACAGGACTGAGCATAGTATATACCTGTATAAAAAAAACTGGCTATTCTGACTGCCTGGCTGTGATTCAAAATACACATTCCTTTCAGTTTTGTTATGCTTAAGGTATTGCAGTAGTCTGACCTATGTTTGGCCTGTGTCTTGTGATATTCATCAGCTATAATAAGAGGAATGATTTTCATACTTCATGTCCTGCACCACTTCTTCCTAATAAATCATGCCTGTTTCTGAAATGGGAACCCAAGCTCAGGATATCAGTGGATCTGCATAAACACTTCACAGACTTAATTTTTGTGAGGAACTAGAATGTAGACAGGAAAAGTAATGCACATGTTACTATGAAAAGAAGAACCATAAACTTCATTAGAAGGTGTCAGAATATTATAAAGAGATAACTAAACACCCTGTATGCCAATGCACATACATTCTAGCTGAGAGTTATAGTCAGTTCTGGTCCATTTGAAGCCTTCTCAGTTAAGGAGGTTTTCAAAACAGTATCAAAGTAACACCACAGCCAGCACAAATCTTTTTAGCTTCCAGTGAGTACTTATACATTTTATGGATATGCATATTCATATTAAAGGAGCATGCAACCACCTACCTCCTCATATAAGATACCGACTTAGGGTTAATTAGTTATATTTTCAAAGCCATATTAGAACCACTGACCATGCTTGTGTTCTGGGCAGCAATTACTGCTGACATTTACAACTGATAATCTCTGGGTTTGGGCACTAAAATAATACAATCTCCAGCCCCCACAGCTGGAGATAATGATGAGACATGTTAAAATGTATGGCTCTGAATCTTTTTTTAGAAATATGTGAAGTTTTTTCAGAATTTCCAAATAGGTTACTCATTGCTATAGCTGCAGAAATATAAAACAGTTCAGGAAAGAAAAGATGTTTTGTATGGTGCTTTTCTGAGTACTACTAAAGACTTCTTTTTTGTCCAAATGTTGCTGCCAGAGTGTTCACTAAGCTGCCAATATCCATTTCTGCTTTACTTTATACCAAGTACTGTGAGAGGGGCTGTGGGTTACCTTTATTGCTCTTCCTCTTCTGTGGCTATCATTTATTATTATTTTAAAGCAATATTGTTTTATTGCTACGAACATATCTATGTCTACATTAAAGAATTTCATTCTCTTTGGGGCACAAACTGGAACACAGGAAGTTACATCTAAACATGCAGAAAAACTTCTTTACTGTGAGGGTGACAGAGCACTGGAACAAGTTGCCCAGAGAGGTTGTAGTGTCTCCTTCCTTGGAGATACTCAAAAGTCATCTGGACAGGATCCTGGGCAACCTGCTCTAGGTGACCCTGCTTGAGCAGTAGGGTTGGACTAGATGATCTCCAGAGGTCCTGTGCAACCTCAACCATTCTGTGATTCTGTGTATTGGAAAGTGCTACACATGGGAGTATAAAACATCTGTCATAACTGCCAGAAATGAATGAGTGATCACATTGCTGTTTCAATAGTCCTTCCAACCAAAGGCAAGTTTTATGTCACTTGCTGCTCTGATATGCTCCTACTCTGCACATCAG
This sequence comes from Dromaius novaehollandiae, assembly GCF_036370855.1. Classification (NCBI taxonomy): domain Eukaryota; kingdom Metazoa; phylum Chordata; class Aves; order Casuariiformes; family Dromaiidae; genus Dromaius; species Dromaius novaehollandiae. The sequence continues at coordinate 124,256,108 of NC_088099.1, read as the reverse complement.
TTCTACTGATTTGCCTCATTTCTGAGGAATTCAATTGCCTTTTGGACATTTGGGCTTCTGTAGAGTTAAACATCTGTTTAGGGAGCACCACTGAAGGGTCATGAAACCGGTGAAGGTGGACACTGGCTCATATACAAGCTTTCAGCCCTGAAACAAGAAAACAGACTGAAGCTACATAGATGTATCAAGAACTCTTGTTTTTTAGAAGAATGTTCAAAGGTGTGGCTAGGTTTGAAGAGATCGTAATTCTTCACATTTGTTTGGTCTTATATTCTGAGAAAATTGCAAGTTTCCTCTGGCGTTTCTGAGGGTTGCAAGCATGCAGGTGTATGTATGTTTACATTAATCATAGCTGAGAATAGCTAATGTGGATGAAATATAGAGTTCCTATTTAAACAAACTTCCCTCTCAACATGCTGGTATTGGTCAGTCCTTAAACTACTGAGGAATGTTTTTTGATTCAGTTCGAAACTGCCATTTATTTGTTTATTTTCTACATCTTTTTTATTATTATGAAATATTTAATTTTTCAGGAAACATTATATAAGATTAATGCCAGATGTATAGAGCTATTTTTTCACTGATACCTCCTTTTTTTTTGTTTATGAGCTTCTGCATGGTGTCCATCCAAAACACAGCTTTCTTCTTCTGTGAAGATCACCTTCTAGCTAGTGAAAGAATATGAGTTCTGACTCCTTTTTCAATCAATACCTGGCTTACAGGCTGAGACTGCAAACAAGGCTTCCAATTACTGCCAATTGAGATGGTGGCTTTTATTGTATTAAGACCACTAACGAATTTACGAGCTTGTCTGCTGGGAGTGTAGTTCTGAAAGCAGGCAATAAAAAGTGATTCAAGCCAAAGAAAAAATGCAAGAAAGTGATGAAGATGAAGCTCAGCACAGTGGTAATTGGGACAGCTTCTATGACTTGTCTTATGTAAGCTGTCAAGCTAGGTGCTCTAATGGTATATTTTATGAATCTCTGAATAAAATGTCTCCATAAATAAGTGCATTGCTGCAAGGAATTGTTTGCACCAATATAATAAACTGAAAATGTGTCCTCTTGAGAATATTGGTAAAAATCAGGCCTGATTGTGTATATAGTCCTTCCCAAAATGATTAAAACAAAAGTGCTGACCACTGGAGTTTTCCTGAGTGAAGGACTAGCTCAATGTGTGTGAACACAGAATTTGCCTCAGAGTTCAGTTTCAACCAGAGCTGGATAGCAAACAGTTTTCTTATCCCACAAAACTTTCCAAATTTATCTTATACATTTTCCACCTCACATCAGGGTGAAACTAAGACTTTTCAAAGTAATTCAGGGGAAAGAAGAAGAATGTCTACAGTTTATTAAATAGCTTGTTGATCCGGAGATTTATGTGAGAGACCAAATATTAAGTTTCCACTGTGTCTGATTTGAAATAGCAGTTAATTCTGGGGTTCACACAGCCCAGATGAGTGTTTCATTATTGGTAGTTCAAATGTCCATTATCTCCTTATTTCTTACTTTAGCAGAAATTTAATTCTCAAGCAGAGAAGCCTTCTTAATTACAGTTTTTCTGTAACCTCTATATTCTCACAGAAATCTTTGTTTTGATCAACCAACAAAAATGCAACTTAGTGAAAGCTCCCTACCCTTTTTTTTTTTTTTTTTGCAGTTTACATTTACAATATATATTTTTCCTTTTCATTTGTCTTTTGCATCTCCTCCCTTGTACTTTCCAGGTTTCTCTTTCCATGATCTGAAAATGCAGCTGAATACAGATGAGCCAATAGTTAGTCCAATCCCAGATGGTCTTTTGTTCAGGTAATTACTCGGAACCATAGCAGCTCTTAAGAGCCCTTACTTCCCTGACTGAGAGATTGACTGATTGAAAGATTAGGTAAGGCAGACATTTATAGCCAGTCTAGTAAGAAAAAAGGAAAAATGTAGACTTATTTGAGTAAGTTCCCTCCCCCCCCAATCTAGGACAAATCCTGGATGTTTTCCAAAGTTATGTCCGTGGTTCAGAGCCCAATGAGCTTCATTTGGTTGGATCAGAGGAAAGGCATCCCTCCAGTCACTGGCACTGGAGCCATGCTGGTATCAATCCTGCAACTAGTATCACACTCTGCAGGAGATACAACTTTTTTAAAGAAGAAATTCTACCAAATTTCTCAGAGTAAATAATGTGATTCTTCTTACAATAAAGCCAGTGATTCAGATTTATACCTGATTTATTTGCCTTGGTGTCTCATTTGCTAAAGATGTTTGCTGGTATATACCAGATGACATAATGCATTTGTAACAAATGAAATTGGCTTTGAAACCTTTATCCCTGTCTTATCACCATGGTCACTGCAGATTCTCAGTAAGTAGTAGAAACATTTTGCAAAACAAACAACATAGCCTCATTTCTATATGGGAACAAGTAAACTTATTGTAATCCCTGCTAAAACATATTTAATGACTCATATAACAATGTTACCAGCCTATATCTAAGAGACATATTCATGAGAAATACATGAAATCATAACCAGGAAAAAATATCCCAGGGCTCCAATAAATCAGAATAAATGTATTTACAATATTGCCTGCAGTGTTTTTTTAAAGAAAAGCTTATTCTTAATGAAGCACTGAATGAAGGAGAAACAATCTTTTCTTTTCACCTCTATTTTAAAGATTAGAATCTACAAAATGATTGGCATCTTTACATAGTATGAAATGGTTACTATTAATTGTATTTATTGTAGATTGAAATACCATATTCTCTCCTGAATTATAGTCTGTATTAGAGCTGCACTACTTCAGGATCAAACACAGCAGAGGCCTCTTAGCTGCCATTGGTTTTGATAAGTGGCAGAGCTCTTCTCTCAGACTCACCCTGGTTCAGCTGTGCTAACTTATGTTTGGGACATAGAACCAGAACTCCCCCTTTTCTCACCTTGGGCCTTATGTTTGTGAGCAGAAGAGAGAAGGATGGAAAGGAAGGAGAAGGATGCTTAGATGTAGCTGCTTTCCTTCATTGCTCCTGCTGTGACCTTGAGGGGAGCAGCCTGCACAACGAAACACGGGTATGAGAAGAGGGGTGCTCTGCCAGCAGAGCACAAGGCTGCGCTTGCTGAATTCACTGTCAATCGCAATTCACAGCTAGGGAGTTACAAGTTATGCCCTTTGTCGCTGTCTCTGTTCACTGGGTAGGAGAAATCCTTTGTGCTGGCAATCCTGAGACATTTTGGCTTAAGAAATCACAGAGAGACGGGAAAGAAAAAAAGCAATATATTTTCAGGACACAGCTTTTGATTGCTAACTGTATTTTATGGGGTTAATCACTATGCTCTGACATAAATAAGATCAGTTTAAAGATTTTTAAAATGGAGGCATTATAATTTGATCTCAGATTCTCAAACTCCTAATATCTGGGAAGCACATTCCCTTTAAATAAGTAAGCTGTTCAGTGATGACCTTGACATACAAACAACAGGCAAATATTCAGAATTAAATATTGAAGAGATGGAAAGATACAGAACCGGGAAGATGTGAAAGTTCTAAGATTAATATACTTAGGTGATTCTATTATCTATTTCAAGAGTTACCCAGCATGACATATAATTTCTATTAAAAATATCAAAACCCTCTCTGGACTGTGTCTAAGCAAGTGAACATCTCTAAATCTTTGTTTTATATCATTCTAAGAAAAATGGTATGTGTCTATTCACACACTTCGCCTTCTAGTATTAGCTCAAAACAGAGGCAACATTTGAGCTTTACCTACACTAACAAGGAGGAAATCAACCTTTCTTGAATCCCTCATTTCTCACAGAATTAAATGCCTTTTGCTCATGAGAAAAATGTTTCCGCTTGAAGGTTGGAAAATCTCTTCACTTTTCACTCTTCAACTATGTAAAAAAATTCATGCAATACTAATCTTCATTCCTTTCTACAACTTTGTCCTCTAAGCCCTATGCAAAGTACATCTATTCTCTGTGAGTAATTCACAATAAGGTTTTAACCTGAGGCAAAGGTGGGGTAAAAAGCAGTTCTGTTGAGATTTATATCTAGGAAACATATCTAAAATTACATTTTCAAAATGAATACGTATTTCACAAAGAATCCATTGTCTAACTAGGCTGCACTTTGACAATGTGTATATTAAAATTAAATTCTTTCTCACTGGATATATTTTGAAAATATTTTCATCAAATGTTGTCTAGAAATAATAGAGTAAATTTGAAGCGCTATTCTGACATCCTTATTTTTTAGAATATAATCTTACTCTATGAACAAACCTGATGAAGGGATAAACATGAAGCATCTTTGCTTCCAAAGAGTGGAGAAGTTAATGTGCAAGAATGAATGATGTATCTATTATCCCAGTCAAATGGCATTTGTTTTTTCTGAGGACACTGTGTCTCATGTTCATTCCACTTAAACATAGGCATTTAATTTTGGCACCTAAGTTAAATGGTCTCCTATAATCAGGGTGGAGAGACTGACAAGTGCACATGTCTGTCCATTGCTAGCAAGAGTGCTTAGGACAGCTGGACTCCTAAATTAGGTGCTTCGGTAAGTACCTAAAGATAGGTGAGACAAAGGTCAGTTTTCATGCAGAAGAAAAGACCAGAATGATTTGAAGGAGCTCTGCAAGCCCAGATTTGAGTAGCATTGCTCTGGGAAATGGTTCTAAAGCCAGTGTTTGAGAGCTAACACCTGGACTTTGTCCATATATGGACATATATACATATGGATGGATTCTGGTCACCGCCGCAGCCTTGGGTCGGGCTCAGGGAAAGTGTTGCACCTTGAAGGACCATCCCAGATCTTTGGGAAAAATAAAGAATTTGGACCTGAAAGTGGTACCTGGCACCAATAGCTCTATTGTGGGCAAATAAGAACCGCAGATTCAAACATTCCTGCAATGTTGAGGCCACAGGTTGGCTTGTCAAAACTGCTGAAGTTAGGGACACTCAGAAGTTTTAGAGATTTGATGTAAGATCTTGATTATATAATAAAAGTCTCAATTTTCTGAGTATGTGAAGGTTTCCTAATCTCTGCTTTGCCAGCTGAATGTTGCAGAGGATCTCTCCCTAATAGTTCTCACCCTTTCTCTAAAACAGTACTTTTTTCTTAATCCAAATAAAGAATCAAAAGCTACTCTGAATAAGTGAGTTTGAGGGAAAAGATAAAAACTGATTTCAGGCCAAAAGCATTGATTGGGTTTTATAAGGAAGGGTCAGAAGATCCCATTTTCTAAACAGGTCATCTGTCAGCCCTGTCTGTATATGTAGAAGACTGGACAGAAATGTGCAGGTAGTCCCATTTCTACTGGAATGTCATTATGCTTATTATATGGTGGATCTAGCCTGGTCTTGGAATAGTAGAAGGTAAGAGAATATTTACCAGGCTCAAATTGCTAACAGAAAAAATAAAGCAGGGATGTGTTGATAGGTAGATTTTTTTATTCACATAATGTGTCATTTGCAGGAGTGAAGCAGGATTCATTTCCTTGTAGTACTATTTAAAGCTGAAACCCTGTTTTTCCAATTAGGTGTGTGTATCTGCATTTGCAGTGTGCCACTGGCAAGGTAAATGAGATCAGCAGTAAGCGTTACTGAAAGCTGCAGCTGGCTGACAATTGCAATTTTACAAAATGCTTTTTTTTTTTTCTTCTCAGAGTCTGTGGATATGAGTTTCAGCAACACTTGCCTCCAGCCTCTTTCAACTTTCTTTTTAATTAAAAAGCTTAATTGGGAGTAATAAAAACTTCCAATTAAGCTTTTTAAATAAAACCCAAAAGCTTAAAGTGGCTACAGTGGCAGATAACTGCTACTGCAATGCATAACTGGCAATTCTATTTGAACAAAGCTTTTGTTACACTATAATAAATATCGTGATTTAAGACTGTAACTCTACATCTTTCAAAAGTACTGTACCTTTAAGTCTTGTTTGCCTGTAAGATATGGGTATCCTTGTGAATTTTGGTAAGTGCAGCACAGGGACTCAAGTCTCTGTAGGCAGCTATGAATATGTACCACTCAGCATCATGTCACATGTTATATCTGTAAGCAGAAATAACAAGAGTAACAAATTTTGATCAGCCAGCTTTCTTTTGAATTCATGTGATCTTATGGATAACTATAAAGAGAGACCACCAAACTCTGAAGGATTTTTTCAGCCAAACTCCTTAACTTTGTCCACTGTGTTGAAATATTTAGGCCAGCTTGGTGGCTTTATATCATGTAACAATTTTCTGCTATTTATATGTGTGTATGCATTCTTCCTCAGAAAGGTCAATGAGCAAACACATGAATTGCATCTTGTGCATTGTGCCTTCAGACTTCAGGGCTCTTCCATAGATATGATCAAGGAAAAGCATAAAGGGCTTGAAAAGTACCCACTATTATTAATGTTCCCTCGAGGAATCACTGAAACTTTTGTAGTTGTGCTTTTGATGCAGAACTTCATGGAAAGTAGCACTTGTTTCAAGTGGTATGTTGGCTGCTTGAATGGGGCATGAACACAGTCAAAGTAGAGTCATTTTTAAATTTGCAGCATTATTTGTGGATTTCTTTTCCCTAAATCTACCAGCATTCACTTCTATGTAGCAGAAGATACCTACAGAGCTAGAGAAGTTATTAAATCACAATAAACTAGGAAGAAAATAAAGAAGCAGCTGGTAAGGTTGAAGTCATTAAAAAGGGAGAAGCCTTACAGAGTGCTTATTGGAACTTACTGATGCTGCACAGCAATTCTAAGAGAAATAAAGACCGGAAAATCACTTTGGAACTGAATGACACTCCTGGCTGAGCTACGCTTCATTCCCGATTCCAAGGGCATGTGCAGACAGTCAACAATAGGATCTCGGGAAGAAAAGAAGTCTTACTATTATCATCCTTATTTACAAATTCTAAGTTATTCTGTTTCTTCTGGCATAACCTATGAACAAAGACCTGCTCTGGTAGAAATGAAGGTGCTCAGTTCAGCTTAAAGTAGAGAAAGGAGAAGGAAATTTAGTTTTATGTGGCAATCTAACTATCTGTCTATTTCCAGGGAATGTCCTATGATGGTTCATGCAATATTTAAAAAAATCTCTGTAATAGAGAAACCATCCTGCACTGGCAGGAAAGATAGACCAGGCAGTTTAACAACAGTTTTAATTTCTGTTTATTTGTATGATTGTGTGAAAATACTAGATCGAATTGATTTTACCTGTTAGTAGCATCATTCACAAATGTGGTTCCAGATAAACCCCATGGCTTTGTGCTTGACTGTCCCTTTTTTCCCCCTTTTAATTCACTTCAGACTTGGAATGTTTCATTATGCTGACTATGCCTGAAATTCCCAGCACTGCTTCACCTACTGCTTGATGGGGATTTTCTTTTTTTTTTTCCCATTTATCACTGTCTGAATCCTAGCTCTTCTCATTTTAAAAGCCTACTTGTGTTGGCTTCAGACACCACTGACATTAGTTTCACAGGCTTTTCTCATCAGCTTGATGGACCCAGGTGGCCTTGTCTTTTACTGCTGTTGTTGCTTTCACTTTCTTGGCCATCTGTTTCTGATAAGAATGAATTACAGTCCTAGTTTCTGAGAAGTGTGTTGATAGTTGTAGTTCAAATGATTAGAGCAAAAACACCCCAGATGTCTTGATAGGTAAAATGTTTGTATAGAAAAATGTATGTGTGGCGGACAGATGAGCGAACTTTTGCCTTAAACATTTCTTGGTACATAAGGTGCAAGCAAACCATAACCCCAAACAAGCCATCTGTCCCTGGCGGAAACAGGACTAAGCTGCTGCGACCCCCAAAATGGTCTCCCTGCGACCACGCAGGACACACCGAGCCTGCGCTGAACCAGACCACAATCGGGCAGAGACTTTGGGACCTGGACTGTAAATTACTGCCGCTTAGCACAACTTCTATAAAACTTGCTTAGCATGAGTAGCTAAATTTGCTGAAGCCTTAGGCCGCACTCCCTAGTTCAGTGAGAAAGGGCCCCAGAGCTGGCACTCCCTAGTTCAGTGAGAAAGGGCCCCAGAGCTGGTGCAGGCTGCAGAGATAAGGGAGTTACAAGCAGTTTGCATTCCTGTGCTTCACACTCCAGGAGGGAGGATGTCAAGGCTTTGAAGTAAGGCCTGCTTGGGCACCAGGACCCCAGGAAACAAAGCCTCCTCTCACTGCTGAAACAGTGTTAATTGGGGGGGGGGGGGGGGGGGGGGTCTGGATTATATCCTCTTCATCAGGACCTTGGAAGATAACACCTACTGTCACTGCTGGGGCAGTGCTAATTGCTGGAACAACACCTCTCTGTCAGGGCCTTGAGAGACAAGGGTGGGACCCGAGGAATCAAAACACATCTGTCAGCAGAAACCACAACAGTAAAGATAAGGGAGAAAACCAGCCTGCCTAGGAACAATGATGAGACCCAATAAGGAGCAGGAGACCCCAGATCTAAAAATTACTATTGGTCTGAACTACCGTGTGAGGGGTGGGAAACTTAATTTGAAAAAGCTATAATTGCCCAGGGATTTCTTTGTTCGGGGTCCCTCTTCAGAGGCACCCAACTTGAGCTGTAACTACTGCACGTGTGTCATTACAATTTATTTAATTTGCCTTGATTTGGCTCCGAGCTTTTCAGTAGGAACCTAGGGTCGGACCCTGCTCGAGTTGTAATTACTGCACGTGCATCGCTAAAATTTACACCCAGGGTGAAGAGGACCAACGGAATGCTGCTGGATCCACAGGTGGTGATATCTCTCTCTCTCGCTTTCTCTCTCTCTTGCTTTTTCTCTCTCTCCTCCCCTTTGCCTTTCCCCACCTTTCCCCCCACTTCATGGAAAATAAAAGGTTGTACAATATTTGACCGGTTTTAGCGTCTTAATCTTGTCCTTGGGATTGTAACAAAACCCTCCCCATATTGGATCTGGACAGTAAGTAAACAGTCATAGGACTTTTAAGAAAATAAAAATGCTATTCTTGTGCTCAGCTGCTCAGCTAGTATTTAATTTATTAATACTGGTGAACTTAATTAAATGCTTGACTAATAGAGTTGGTTAGAGAATGGCTTTATTACAATCCAAAACATACTTTTTTGGCAAAAATTAAAACTTTTCTCAATTATACCAAGTTTTTTTTTTCACTTCTTGCTCCAAAATTTTGAAAACAAGAATGTTTTGGTGAAAAACTCCAAAAACTCTTGGTTATCATTAGAAAGGGTGTCTTTTCCACCAAAGCCTGCTTCACTGGAAAATTTTCATCCAACCCAATGATCTAATAAAGTAATAAGGTGCTAGTGTAAACTTAGTAATGTGCATCTGACAGATGTAATGCCCTGTGTCACCAAGTTGCATTACTGTCCCGCAAATTTACTTTTGTCACAAGTCAAGGGAATTGGGAGACACTTACTGTGTTGAACTTGGCTAGATTTACCTCACTTCCTAGGGTTTCTCTGAGTCTTGGTTTTATTTGCTGGATCTTAGCTCTGACTAACAGCTGTATTCAAGGAAAATTGGCAGCTTGAATTATAGGAAGGTAGGAAAGATTGTGTTTACAATAGCTTTCTTGTTTTTTTCCCTGAGGTTCCTTTAAAAGCATTTTCTAGAATAAATCACAATATCTAATAACTCAGTGAGGCTTTTTAAGTGGAGTTTTAAGAGTGTACCAAGGTCTTATTGAATCGTGTTATCTACCATTTCAAATCCTCTTGAAGTTAGATACAAAGAATAATAGCTATATATTCAGTTTGAAGAGTCTGAAGATTTTACTGACTTTGGATTAACAGAAAGATTTCCAACTATCAGTGTTTAAGCTTCATCTCTCTGTCAGTCATTCTTGACAAGACCAGAATAAGGCACTAATGGCAGTGACTTTAGAGAGGGTGTTTTTTCATTAGTTTAAGCAGAATGTCAATTAAAAAGGAATTGAGATAAAGAAACAGCAACTAGATTAAGTTTACACTTCTTCATGGATGATAAGAAAAATCCATTTACAGGTTCTATTTCACTCTGAATGTACTTCCTAAGGTAAAGGCTGCTTATATTACAGCTTTAAAAGTCTACTGACAATTTCTGAAGAGATTTAATAACTATTGTGTCAGAACTGTGGAAGATTTTTTTAAGCACTGGAAATAATTATCTCTTGCCTAAAATGAATGTACTAAAATTAATTTAAATTTAATTTCATACATTTTATTAGGGAATATTATCATCTACCATCATTTCCATTCCTCCTGTCTGACTATTATTTGCATTCTCTAGGAACTGACAAAGACCATTTAAAATATGAAGAGAAATTTATCTTTCTGGGATCTCTGGATGGAGAGAGGACAGGCTGGGGCTGATTTCCATTCTACAAATCTTGGAGACAACACTAGCACATCTATAGTGCCTTTGCCTTGATCCACTTCTGCCCTCTTTCAAAAGGCAACTGTTTGGTTGTTCTGTCTTTTGATTACAGTCTGAATAGAGTGCAGTTTCAGAGCACATAGTATGTAAAAAACTGCACTTACTGTTGAAGGTGAGTAAATCATTCATTCTGAGTATTATTTGAGGGATTTAGTCCTCTTTACTATTCCTGTGACTAAACCCTGAGCAGATGAGTGGTTTTTTTTTTTTTTTTTTTTTTTTTTTTTTTGGATAGAGAAATAGCTTTCAATTTTGGTCCTTCTGCTAAGAAATCATAAAATATTAGCTAAAGAACCAAAATCTTCTACCACTAACAAAGTTACAGGCAATTTCTCTGAAAGGTAACTAAGGAACAGGCAGCAAAATACCCAGCTAGCCTAGAGGGGAAGAGAACTACCATTTGGAGACATCCGAAACCATGAGAGACACTGATAAACTCTCTGATTCCCCTACACTATTTATACTGGCTGACAGAACGAGGCACATTATACTACTTTTTAATAGCTTTCTCACCTTCCTGGAATGAATTACATGGTTGCAAAGCAGTGATGGTAAACCAGGATTCATAGCTATCATTATTAGCTTAGCAACATCCTTAACATCAGTGTAGCTATTTGTATTCAGTACCCATGAATCAGCTGTAATATATTTTGATAAATAATCTGTCCAGAGGGACATCAGCATTGCATCTGAAGAATAGCACAGACTGATCCTGTGAAATCTGCTTTGTTGCAGTCTGTGAAGTTAGGTCTTGTTATATCTATCTGAATCAGGGAGGTGGCTATTACCAGCTGATTCCTCCCAATAAAGAAATTATTGAGAAGCTTTTTCAGAAATACCTAAATCCATTGTTACTCATGGCTTAAAACTGATGTTTTCAGCAACAGTGTGCGACCTCATTCTCTTTATTGGCTACTGATACATCATTACATTAAAACCTTACCAAAAGCAAAAGGAACACATTTGGTCTTGATGGGAGGTGTTCCTTTGAACACTGTATTCCAAGATCCCTTGACAGCTTTGAAGTGTTCAGCTGAATCAATTTTCTTTCACCAGGTTATGCAATTCTGTTTCCATTAACGAAGCTGTGACATTAAAAGAAGCATGTGAAGATGTGAAGACATGGCAGCATCCAGCTGAATCTGTAAGAGAAGAGCCTGAAACAGGTTACAAAAAATAGGTCAGAAGAGGCTCTGAGAGGTCATCGATGTTGTGTGCATGCTGAGGCTCAATTAATGCTATCTGAATCGTTTTGAGAAATGTTTATCTAACCTACTCTCCTGCAGCAGTGAGGAAGAACATGAATTAACTCCATTCAGCTACCACTGAAGGCCAGAAAGCGTGAAGGCCAGAAATTTTGGCTGTGTCAGTAGCAGATGCTTTTAGCTTTGATCTACTATTGGGTGGACTTTAGCTTTGTATACAAGGGAAACACATTTGGGGTGCATAAGAAATCCTACCTTCCGTGTACTGAAATTTCTGCATTGCAATAGCAGAGCAGTTGTGCTTCGTTAGCACAAAGATCTGGGGATACTCTGAAAATCTTATGTGACAACATAAAGTAAATGAGATTAACATTGCAGTAAGGAGCAAGAAATGTTTTGATGGTAGCTAATGTAATAGTTAAGGTAGTGGGAACGCATGGGTAGTTCTCCTGACTCTTCATGGCTCAGGGTCTATGCTGATTCTGCTGGTCTTCAGTCTCTTCAGATGGCTCTGGTTCCTCTGCCCTTCCCTTGTTTATGGGGGTACTAAGAGTATATTCTGTTTAGGATGTTAGGACAGAAGGGGAAAGTGATGCAGAGGGTCCTGAGTTTCAGGTGACCCATCCGACTTAAAGACTGGAAGCAGCGCAGTCCGGTAGACCAGTCACATAAGCACAAGCAATCCACCCCAGAGCCAGGGGCAATAAGTATTTCCTTTCAGTAGGACTAACGTAATCTGAGCAAGCTCCAGCAAGGCATTTTTGCGGCTATGATGTGTCTGGATCCTAGTACGTCCTGCAACACTGCTGTGTGGATGCTGCAGTTTAGGATGGCACCTACTCAGGAGTCTGAAAGACCTTTCAGTTCAGCAAATGAACCTGCAGTGCTCTGAGCAGCTGTAGCTGGGGACTGAAAATCCTCCTTGCTCCTGCTGGTAAATCCACTTTTAATCCCTGTATCATGCACCTTGTTCACTGTATAAACATTTCTACAGTTTTGTGCTAAGGGCGTCTACCTTGTCTGAATGATATGTGCCACCAGTTTGTTAAGAAGTAAGACCCCATTTTTAATACAACCTTTTTCAATGAAGCTTCATTTCAAAAACCTCTTGATTCAACCTATCAGTGAAGAAAGACATGACTAAGAAAGCTTACGGACTACCACAAGCTAGCCTGAACCTAGCCTGTCAAATATAAACTTTACGAAAGAGCTTTTATATTTAAGATGCATTTATGTTTATTGCTGTAGTAGTACAAATGATGATGATGTGATTTAATGGCCTATTAGCGCAATAATGCTCCATGCCTTAGAAGTGAGACAAATTTCTTTTCTCCATTTGGATGCCATCAATGATTCTGAATGCAATGGGATGTTTTCTTCCAATATCTAGCTATTTACCTATTGTCTGATGATGAATTTAGGGGTTTATGGATTTCAAATACATTTTTCTGAATTTAACTGCTTTAAATTTTTGCTTCTTTTTGCCAGCACCTGATATATCAATACAACTGGTTGATACAAACATCTCAAATAGCTGAAAGCGACATTTGGCTGTTTGTGTCAAACACAAATGTGTGTGTGCAGCACTTCATAAATGAAGAGTCATTATATAAAAATGGTAGTTTAGAGTGTTTGTTATGAATCCTAAAAGTAATGGTGCTAATTTATTTTGAAACAAAATAAATGTTTATATACAGATTTGTTTCTTTTATTATTTTCTATGATGTTAGAAATTGACCTCATTGGCTATTTCATAGTATGAATTTAATGAATTCACTCATTTTAGACCAAAGGAAATTCTACATACTGCTTCTAGTACCTCTTTAATGAGTCATATAATACAGATATAACTGTGTATGCTTTCCACAAATGGGTCATTAATTGGGAAAAGGGTCAAAGTATGAAAATTAAAGCAATCCTAGTACAATCCGAGTAAAGAGGGGGAGTTTAAGATGTGGAAACATCTGGTTAAATACAGATGTGGTATTATCCCAGTGAAATGAACACAGACTTTGCTTGCAGTAGAAATGATTTCCTTAAAACATAAGGTTTCTTTCCAGGAGAAAACAGAACTCCTAACACACAGGGATGAGTTTGCCTGCTTCTGTTGTATTGAGTAGAGCTAGTTTTCCTTTAGCTTTTTTGTGTTCCACAGTCAGATGTGCAGCCAAATACATTAATTGCCCTACATCTTTTGCGTGTCTTGTCTTTTGAGGTTAGGTGCCATCTTGGGAGCACCATGAGGGAGCTGTCTCTGCTGTCTCACTCCTTGAGGGTTTTGGGCACATGCTCTGGGGTTTAGGGGAGAGGGCTGCAGAAACCCATTGCTTCCCTCCAGGACAAGGGCCAGATGTGCAATTTGACCATCAAGCACAGTTGAGATGACCAGAACTAGGAAGAGTGACCTGTCACAATTCAGGTATTACTCAAGGTTATCCAGAGAATGGCATGAATCCGCTTTGTGACAGTACATTTGAATTAGCACAATCAAATGTAGGTCTCTGTCTTGCAGACACTGAGTGACCCCCTTTCTGCAGATTCAGATGCGGGAATAATGAGTTCATTTTCTGTGGGATGGTTTGACAAAGGATCAGTTGCTTTTATTCTGCCTAGGTGGTACATTCTGCTGCCAAGATGTAGTGATGTACACTATTCTGCCAGGGAACAGAATGAAGCTATCTAAATATTTATTACAAAACATTAATCGCAGCTTTAGGGGCACTGTCAATGCCACTCTTACCTACAAAAGTTAAAGGTTTATATATAAAGAATAGCTTAGCTTTAGCTTTCTTAGCTAAAGAATTATACATAGTGTCCGTGGACAACTAACTAAGCTCAGTCTCTTGGAAATTCACGATCAAATTCCCATTAAAGTCAGCAGAAGCCAAGTTAGCTTTTCCTGGAGCCAACCTATGGAAAACCCCACGAGAGACAGCATGTGCATCCAATCTGTCATGAAGGATTGATTCACAAGACTTAAGTGAAAAGCCTGATTTTCAATCTAAATACTGAGAGTCAATTATTTAAATAATATCCTAACTTACTTAATAATGTGTAAGGTTTTTTGTTAAATTGGCCACCTTTTATACATTTTAGAGATAGATAGAGACTGACAAGAGATTTAAAATGTTTCTGTGCACTGCTGGTTCACAAAGAGTGTCGTTAGTAAGTAGAGTGATGCAGTAAGGAAACATGATCACTCACAACAGCCAAGCAGGTATATTTAATTTTAAGCCTGCCAGCATTGTCATAGTTCCTTTAATTTTTCTAAAATCATCTTGTACATCTTAATTATCTCTGCAGTCTAATAGGATGGATTTGATAGGGGCAAACACGAACTATTAATTTTCAACTGTGGGATGTTAAAAAAGCTGATGATGCATGGAATAAAAGAATAAAGATAGTCATCTTCAGCATCAAAATACAGTGCTCTTTTGTTTATATACTGTACCCTCTAGCAACCTTTGTATTTTCAAACTAATAGGAAACTGACCTTTACAGGAATACAGGGTATATGAAAGTGCCTGTGATACTTGACCTTCATATCAGCAGTTTGCTATCAGCTTTTGCAAGGTATGTTTAAGATGAGACATCTATCTATAAAATTATGTAATTTCATACATTTAGAGGTACACAATATGGTACACTGGAGAAACATTGTAGCTGGTTAACCTAAGGATTGCGAGGCTAGTTTGTAGGCTGAAAAATGTACTTTCCTTTCAAATACTATACTTCTGAGAGGCAGCACAAGCAAAGGTTATATGGTTAGAAGATCCATTTTTTTCCAGATGTTTATAGCAAAAAGACAAACCCAAATGAAATCATGCCTGTTTTGATTATCTCCTTAGTTCTGGCAATCAAATAAGCCTGCAGCTGGGACAAATCTGCTCATTTAAATTCAAAGTGCTCTAGGCATATCAGTTAATCTTTGCTAATTTATATCAAGTTAAGACCAAACTGATAAAAGGAAGTTTCATCATAATAATACTTTAAAGTATTTAGGTATGTCCAATTTTATTGCTAACATGCTGACTGCATGGTTCTGGTCAAATATACTCTGAATCTTTCAATTACCTGATCTGCTGACCTAATGGGTAGCATGGCATCTTGTATAACTATCATATAAATGGCACAAATGCAATCAACTGTGGTCATAAAACCAACAGTATCATAGAAATTAGAGATGTGGAAAGACTTAAAAAAAAAAAAAAAGTTCTATAAACAGCTTTTTTACTCTATAATAATAAGGTTGTGCTTTATTAAAATGTGTTCTTTTAGGGCTTTTGTGTGGGTGTGCTTTATAAGGAAGTATAAAATAGCCATTTGTGAATTCTATAATGCCAGTCATTTGGGAGCAGGTGGAAGGTTAGAAGAAAGGATGCTGGAAGGAAGTGATAAATTCCAGGGAAACAGTGCAGAAACAAACAGAGAATAAATCTGAAGAACATGGGAGATGGAGGGAGAAAAAAATAGTGTCAGTGGTTTTTAAGCAGAGGAAAACGAAACTGGTCATGACAGCAAGATGATAGAAGTTCGTGACCTATGAGTTAGTGGTAACAGAAATTCTGTGATATTTCCAGAATCAGGAAATGAAAAATGTGCATAATTTAAATGACAGGCTGTGGGATGTCTGGTCTTCCCCGATTTAGAAGATCCATCCTATAGTACAACCAATATTTTGTCAAACAGTCCTTCCACAGGAGTGCTTGGGCAGTTGAGGGTAACACCTGGCAAGAATTTCAGCATCAGGGAATGATTTTTTGGAGTTATAAGAGGATCTTAATTTGACTGATACTGTTTCTGATAGAGGTAGCAGAACCATAAATATACTAGCATTAAAGGGAGACAAGGATCAGAACTACCTGTGAGGGGACTGCTTGTGCTACTAA
Source organism: Dromaius novaehollandiae (assembly GCF_036370855.1). Lineage (NCBI taxonomy): Eukaryota > Metazoa > Chordata > Aves > Casuariiformes > Dromaiidae > Dromaius > Dromaius novaehollandiae. The sequence continues at coordinate 124,239,631 of NC_088099.1, read as the reverse complement.
TTTGGTGACCCAGGAATATTTCCCAGGTGGGTAAAACAATTTTTTTTATTGAGAAAATAGAGGTTACCTGGTGGTAAAAGATAATTGTGTATCATCACTGATCCACCTTTCCTTGAGGATTTAACTATAACTTTCCTGTGAGAATTTTTGAACATGTGGGACACTGTCCTCAGACATATTCATTTAGCTCTTCAGGGACTTGTAAATTCTTTGTTTCAGAGGAACAGACTCGTGCAGCTGGGTTGCTAATGGGTTGCTGGGACCTACTTCTTCCTCCATGCTGTGGAACTAGAAAGTATCCTGCCTGGACAGAGATCTTTTATAAGAGAATGCTTTGTCTTATTTTGGATTCCTCTTTATTTCAAAAAAGTTAAAATAGATTTCAAATAAGAATTTTATAGTGGGAAAATCAATATGAGTTGCGGTAGAGGTATATGCATTTGCAGGAGTCTAGCTGTAGACATACAAAGTTTCAGCTATATAATTCTTTCTTTTGGCATCATTGTAAGAAATACTGGTTGTAGTGACAGGACAATCTTGCATTGATCAAGCAGTTATGTAGCTCTCTTTGGAATATTCTTGAGGTTAAGATGTTTACCCAGATTTATCACTTTCTCTGAGCATCCTTTATGTGGCTTTTTTTCAAACTAGCACAGCAACATAATGCAGGTACTAGTGAGTCCTGTTTGTATCTATTTCATGAGTTGCAGCTTAAGCAGACTTTGCAATATGAAATGAATATTTAATATGAAAAATATTAAATGTGTTTGTTCAGAGTTTCAGTGAAAAGGTCACATTCTTATGAGTTTTTATCAAGGATTTGGATTAGGGGAGAAAACCATTACTTCAGGGTTTTGTTATTTGGCTTTTCTGTGTATTGCTATTTCTAAAAGAAAATGGTAGAAGAAACAGTTTGAAATCTTGAAATAAGCAAAGAAGGTATATTTAGGATTCAGGCTTTCTCTTCTTTAAACTATATATATTTCCTTTGGGAGGCTGAAATCAGCCTTGCTCACTGGAGCCAAAACCCAGCAAACCCCAAATCTCTGAGAAACATGGACTGACAACTCTCAAATAGCCATGGAATACACTATTTGTACCAGTAGGAATGTAAAGGGAGATAGTGGATATTTATGTAGTCCAGTGCTGGAAACTTTGCTCAGCACTGGACTACACAAATGAAACACATTTGCATAAATTTTAGAACTTAGAAATACAGCAGACAACTAAAACATACACAAATCCCATGGAGTCTTCATTTTCATATGCTCTCTGTACATGCTAGATTGCTAGATTGTTTAGCTTTCATGGTTTATTTTGATATGTTCAATGGTGCTATTAATCATACTTTCTCATTTTCTTTCACTGTTAGGATTTGACAAAGATTTTCTTTCACCTTGAAAAAATGGATATTCTGAAGGATTTCTTTGCAATACTCCCATACACATAACACACCTTGCTGAGTGGAAGCAGCTTGTTTTCTATACTGCACTTCTTTCTGAAAGATGGTTTCAAAAACACGTTTGATCTCTCTCTTGATAGTGAAAGAACATAAACAAATGTCTTTCAAATTATTTTCCTGCTGAAAGCCTTTATGATTCCATAGAAGAGGAAACTGGACTAACTCAATAAGCAATGGACCATACCGCAATAAACTGATACATTGTTAATTTTTATTGCTAAAGTGTCTTTCTGCTGCTCTGGTTCAAAATGCTCTTCATTTTTTTTATTATTGCTGATTTTTATGATTGCACTGGTAAATCCTTCTAATATTCTACTCAATATTTCTGTTGAAACATATTGGCTGAAGCAAGCAGCGAGGCAGGAAGCATAGCAGTATCTCCATCCAGAAGAACAAAGAAAGAGATCAAAGAATTACAAAGGGACCTCCAAGCTGTTGGCCAGAGCTAGCAGAGGATCTGGCTAATTGTTCAAGGAGCTGGCTCTTGAAAAGCCTTGGGAGAAGAACATTAAATGCCTGACGAAGAAGGGAGTAAAAGATATGAAGGTAATAGTAAGAATTGTTTTTGGTAGGTGTTTAGAAGCCAGCTAAGCAAATATATGTGATCTTGTAATCTTTTGTGTCCCTTAGCATTTTTAGGTATTGTCATAGTGGACTGAGAGAAGCAGGAAGACTGGGGCCGTTAGAGCTTACAACGGTGTGAGCCCCCCTGAAAGCACCAAGTTCTCCTTAGGCGGCGGAGGTGGATACTCTCTTCAAGGTGTGCTGCTAATTTGCTTTCTGTTAGTTCAGGCACTTCTACACTGTGTTTAATAGCACACTATAAGTGTCATGTTTGTTTTCTTTCCCAGTCTTAGTTTCTCAAGTTTATTGATTACCTAGCAGAATGAGACTCCAGTCTTGACTAAGCTTTACCATGATCCATCCGGCTAATATAAAAGCCTGTTTGAAGGTTATCTGTAGGAGATTAATGGACAGCACGCCAATCAATATGATTAAATGCTGACACTTTATTAAGCCTGAATAGCATCTTTTATATGCCTTAACCGTGGTCACATGAATCAAACTATACAGTGATTGGTACATGTTCATTTAGCACGCACATCTGAACGGTATATGATTGGATAGCATATACTGTCCATGAGGAGGCAAAGAAACTCCCCTAAGCCCGTAAGTTCCTTACTGAACATCTGGGAGTTGTTTTCCTCGTTCCAAGGACAGCTTCTCACCACATTGCATGCCCTCTAGTAACCTTACCGGTAGGCTGCAAAACCTACTTTCACACTCTTGCTATTAGCATTAGGGCTGGATTGCTCACATGTCCGTTTTCCTCCAGATAATCCTCCACAGTTATCAAGGTACTGATTTTGCAGATTTTGAATTCACAAGTTGGTTTGTTAAATAGCTCTGAATACAAAAACACAATCTGCTCCACCAGACTGGGTTTTTGGTCCTTCAGGTACATTATTCTACTTCCAACAATTGCTTTGTCTAATGCTTCAGTGGAAGGGAGAGGACAGACATAACATAGCTTGCCAACAGTGTGAAGGTTACCATAAAAGCAAAATTCTACTTTTTAATCCTATGACATCAGCTCCTGCCCAAAAGCATGAAGTTACATTACCCACATTTGTTCTGTCAGAAATAAAATTTAATTTTTGTTCTTAAAATGATCACTTCCTTTCAAAGTTCAATATAAAACTCTGTAATCCCTGAGGAAACAAATTTCACAGGCTATCAGCAAACTGCCTGGAGAAATGTTCTCTTTTTCTTCAAAATTACTTATTACAGCATTCTTCTCATGGTTAATGTGCATTTGACGTTAGCATAGATATTCTGGAAACCTAACTGTGCTTTGAGGGTACTGATGTATATCAGAGATAACTTCAAGTTTATCCCTAGGGTTACCTAAGATCAGTTTAGTCCCTTGTACTGATCTCAGATATGGTCCTTGGTTTGAAGACTTTGTTGTAAATTGGATAATCATCCTCAATGAAATGACTCTATGGAGAAAAAAGAGGCACGTTTATGATGTAGTCATATGAGCATGTGCAAGATTATCTTCAAACATGTTCATCAAAGTAGCCGATATTACAGTTTTGTAGGAATTACAGTATATCACTCCATAAACTTCCTGCCTGGCACACCACCAGTACCATATCTAAACAGGGATGCACACAGGGATTTAGTGTCTAAGAGCTACATTGGTCAATATAACCTGAAAGTTAGATCTTCAAAAGCCTTGTTCAGTCACTGCCTAATCCTCAGAACATCTAGGGGCCCTGACTGCAATTCTGTCACCACTGTTCCTAGCAGCCTAAATCTTAACGTTGTTGAGAATTTTGTGTTTATACCTTGGCTGCTTTGCTTTGGGGCTCACTATCTAGGCATTCTCTTCCCCGGCTGGTCTATGTGACTTGGCACGCTAACAGTTTGCAACTTGAGTTTTGTTCTGAAAGATGGAGGAAATGGTGCTTTCTTTCTCCCACTCCATAGCCTAACATTTTAAGAAACTGCACAGGGAATGCATTACCCAGATAAAATCCTATCTAGTCTGATGCTTGGATCTTCCAACAGTTGGGCTACTTTAACATCAACTCTGATCTATCACATTTCTGAACTACAGTATTGATTGGGCATCAACCTTTCTTTCCCAATTTAATAGGCCTGTGTGTTTAACAGGCTGCTCAGGCATCCTGCTTGGGACTTGTGTCAAGCTGCCTTAGCTGTGAGTATGACAAAGCCGAGTCTGTGGCATTCAAGGTTCTTTATGGTCCTGTCAAAAGGAAATATTTAATGTGGTCACATGAATTCACACTGAATGGTTATTCTTTGATTTTTAAATAGACTACTCAGGTCATAAGACACTAATGTGGTAGTCTCAAGACAGCATGCTTAGATGTAAAATTAAGACTGGACAGCAATTCAATTTAAGCTCTGTTTTCTCTGGAACTTGATGGTCCATTAGATTTCCATTTGATCCCTGCTTCATTGAGAGCTGCAGCAGCAAATATATGATTGGTAATAGAGCACTGGCCATAACACCTTTTTCCAGATGGTGGTAGGGGAATGACACACCTGTTATTCACTGAATCTCAGCATCCTGAGATGCTGAGAATTTTGCTGGATTCATAAAAGAAAATTTTCAAGGCTGGCTTGATTTTTGTCAGTGCAAATACTGAGATTCTAATGTTGATCTAATATCTTCTTCAGCGTATAGATTTATGAACACCAGTGCACACTGAAATGAACATGTGGTCTAATATATGCTTCACAACAATATGTATTTTTATAGTGAGATAGACTCAAAACCAACTAAAGCTACATGTTTGCTGTTAAAATAGTTATTCTTAAGGTGGTGTACATGTTTTGGTTGCTTTTCCAGTCAGCTTATCATTAGGAGTGTACAAAGAACAAGTGTTTCATAATGTCAGCTTTAATATTCTTTGTAGTGAGAATGGACATATTTTTATTATCTTATAATCATAAAGCTCCTAAAGTATAAAAAGTATTATAGAGTGAGCAAGAGACCTATCATTTCAAGAACTATTGAAAAATAGCAGAAAAGTTGTAATTCAGGTAAGTCAGTATTCATACTTAACAAATGTTTCTACTCACTACTCATGTTCAAAGAATGGAGTCCACTTGTAAAACATGGAGTCTGTCAGCTTAATTTGTGTAGTTGTATAGACTAAAGCTAATGCTTGCCAATTTTGATCTGATGACCTTAAAAAGAGACAGCTCAGTATTCCATTACCATTTGCCTGGAATACCTAAATGCATTTAAAATTGTACTAACATTATTTTTAACGATAAATGTGAATGAAGTCAATGAAATAACAAGGATGAACAATATTGGGACCTATCCTGCATCTGACAGGCTGAGCTGCATGACTCATATTGTCTTCAATAGTTAAATAACCAGGCCTACTGTTTGGCTTCTGTACAGCAGGAGACACTATGTGATTCAAAAGCTTTAGTTTCAAGACTTATTGAAATTCAATTTCAGAGGTAGTGAAAGGACCATAAAAACGCAGCAATAAATCTGCACATACATGCTAAAGCCAGCAATCTATCCATTTATATGGCATTCAACATTGCCTCTCTCCCACAGAGTTAAATGTGTATTAAAATCTGTTCATGTCTATTTCCAAAGAAATAGAATAATTATTTACTAAGGGAGAAGTCTCTATAGAAAATATTCCATTCCTGTGTTCTAAAGCTCTCCCCAAGACTGAATCAGTTTTTTCCTGATCCTCTTACTGTGGTGTGGTTTTGCTATTTCTTCCTGTGTTTCTTTGCTGTGCATTTCTCTGCGGAAAAGGGCCGAGGCTGGCAATGTGACCAGCACTGTGCCTCTGGTGTCATCCCCCTGAGAAAGGAGACCCGTCCCTTTGTGATATCCTGTGAGGCATTCAGCAAATGAGGGAGCCACTCACCTTTCTCTTGGGATTTGATGAAATAGCACTTCAGCAGCTGAGACTTTGAAATAACAGCTTACACTCATGTTTCAGAAATCATTAGGCATATATGGGGCACAATTATTCATGTCTATATATCTTGGCATCAAAAAAAGACAAGAGAACATCTCCTTAGAAAAGGAAGCTGCAGTTTGCTTTTGGACAGCGTGTGATGTTCCCCTAGCAAACAAAGGCATTGGATTTTCTCAAATCTTCACAAGATTTAAACTTGCAGACACATTTTCTTTTGAACATAAAGCTACTTAATAATTTCAAGGTAGTCCCAACACTCAGGCAACAATAGAAGAGCACATACAAACAAAACAAACAAGAAAATGGTAGTTGGTGTAAAAAGAGTTATAACCTATCTCTAGATTTATAAACATAATGGCTTAATATATTCTTTCTCCAGCCAGTTAAATTACTCCTTTCAGCAGAAGCAATATAAATTTAGACTACATTTTCCAGATGATTTTACTTACTTCTGATTCCCTTTCAGCACATAATGTACTATAGCTCTAAGAAAATTAAAGCTTACAAGTGTAGATGTTTATATGAGGCAGCAAAGCTGGCATAAAGTTGATGATACTTTGTATGCCCAAAGGAACAGACGTTCACTGCTTAATGAAGAAAAAAAATCTGATCTTCAGGCCGATTACAGTGCAATAGATAAATGGGCCAATGAGTCTATTTGAAAACATTATCTTGTGCTTGCATAGCAATTTATGTAACTCAGATTGCAAGAAAGAACAAACGTGAACATAACCCATTAAAGGCACAAGTTGACAATAACCCAACTGAATTCAAAATACTGCAGTTTCAGCTGGTATTAGCTAATCTGCTTTAATCTTTGCTAGCTCTCTTAGGCAGCACTTTTTTCATGTTGAACTTTGTCTTCATTTGAATAAGATGCTGTCTGCAATTTTTGCCACAAATCTATAAAGGTGCTGTCATTGTCCCCATCATTTTACTTGTTCATCTCGAAAATTTTCTATTATATAGCAAACACAGTCTGTGAATTCATACCATGCTATGTATTACGCTTTGCATTATTTTGATTTTATTTCACCTGAGAACTAGCAGATCCCAAAGTAGAAATTAAGGGGTGGTTATGAGCAAAGACAAAAAAAACCCTCTTCATATCAGAGAGTATCATTAGGTGTGCCTCTTCCACGGCTGTCAGTGGGAGTTCTGCATTTTACCCTTGGTGCATATATTGAAACACGAAAGTTTCAAATTAAAGGTATTTATCAAATTAAGCCAATATTTTTGCAAGAAGTGTAATTAAGGAATAACTCTGCAAACTACTGTGTTCTGAGTAACTGGCTGTGGCGGACAGATGAATGAATTTTTTGCCTTAAACATTTTTTGGTGCATGGGGTGCAGGCAGGCCACAACCCCAAACAAGCCATCTGTCCCTGGCAGAAGCAGGCCTGGGCTGCTGTGACCCCCAAAATGGTCTCCCTGTGACCACGCAGGACACACCGAGCCTGCACTGAACGAGACCACAATCGGGCAGAGACTTTGGGATCTGGACTGTAAATTATTGTCCGTTTTTAGCACAACTTCCATAAAATGTGCTTAGCATGAGTGGCTAAATTTGCTGAAGCCTTAGGCTGCACTCCCTAGTTCAGTGAGAAAGGGCCCCAGAGCTGGTGCAGGCGGGAATGATAAGGGAGTTACCAGCAATTTGCATTCCTGTGCACTGCTGAAACAGTGCTAATTGCTGGAGTTACCACCTCTTTGTCAGACCTTGAGAGATGATGGCTGGACCCAAGAATGGAGGCACACCTGCCAGCAGAAACGGCAACAGTAAACGGCCTACCTAGGGACAGTGAGGAGACCCAATAAGGAGCAGGAGACCCCAGATCCGAATATTACTATTGGTCTGAACTACCACGTGAAGGGTGGGAAAACTTAATTTGAAAAAGCTAATTGCCGAGGAATTTCTTTGTTTGCTTGTGCTCTCCCTCCCTCCCCCCCCCCTCTCTCTCTCCCTCCCTCCCTCCCTCGTCCCTCGTCGGAGGCACCCAGCTTGAGCTGTAATTCGAATGGAGTCAGTGGAACATCCTCGGCCTCGGAGTGGTGGTACCTAGTTTCTTTTCTCCTTTTCCAACTTTCTCTATCTTTTCCCCTTACCCTTGTTCCCTTTTTCCCTTCGCCTCCCCTTCGCCTTCCCCCCCCCCACACACACCTTTTCTCCTCACTTTGTGGAAAATAAAGTTAAAAGGTTGTATGATATTTGACCGGTTTTAGGGTCTTAATCTCATCCTTGGGATCGTAACGAAACCTTCCCGATATTGGATCGGGACACTGGCTCAGCCCTGCAAAGAAAAAAATGGAATCTTATAAATGTTTCTAAGGTAGAAGCAGCAGTAATCACCCAAGCTGCAACTATGATGGGAGGAACGTGAAGTGAATGACAGGCTCAGGGGCTGGGGAGATGGGTCATATCTAAACAACACTGCAGACTGTTGTATACTGGAGTGCCCATGTTTTTCTACAATTTTGCTAACGAAGAACTGTGCTTTTTTGACTTGGAGGAATTTTTCAGGGGAAGTATCATGTTTGTTTAGTAAAACAAGCAAATGCCATCAAATTAAAAAGTGGAAAAGTGATTTGCTTTTAGAAGATGTATTTCATCTGGAAATATCCAGGAAAAAAATGTTTTTGGTATTTTAGAAGAAATGACATCTTTTGAATTCCAAAATAGATTATTTCTTTTCAGCTCATCTCAGTATTTAAATGGTCCTCTAATGGTTCTCTGAAACTGCCATACCACAGTCTTTTACCCACAGTCACCTCTTTGGGAGAGACTAGGCTAGACTACATCTTGGATGAGGTGCTGTGACAAGACAGCAAAGGTCAACAATGCTGGGCTGCAGCATGGAAGATGTCATCCGGCCAGGCAGCCCGGATGAGAAAGAACTATGGAGACTTCAAACTCCCTTGAGATACACAAGAAAAAAAAGGGAAGCATGAACTGTCACATAACTAAAACTTCAGATTTGGCCCAAATGATACACTGAAATTCAGTTTGGATTGACTCTGAAAACCTCAGTGTTTAACTTTTCAGATAGAAACTTTCTGGTTTTGGAGGCAAAATTCTTCCCAAAGTAGTAGGCTTTGGCATATTTTTAAAATTTTTTTCAGAGGTTCACTGTTCTTCCGGTGTCTTCTGCTCAAAACGCAACATTTATTACAAGTGCAAGACAGTTCTTGAGCATGGGCATATTAGCCGAAGTTGATATTTTGCTCTACATGTGAATAGTCTAAGGACGAAAGCCAGAGCAGGTGTGTAAGTAGAAGTAATTTAGTTTTTTTACTTACTGTTATAGGTGGGAAAATTTGGAAAGGTTTTGGGCACACAGATGCTTCCTCACGTCTTAAAAAGAAAGCAGACAGACAATGAGTATGTGACATTTACAGCATAAAAGATGATGTAAGAGACAATGAAGCTGGTGATAGAGTATTTAGAAAGAAAGAAGCAGTTAAAATTCAAGCCTTGTCAACATGTGGCTGATATGCTGATTGACCCTCTTGCAGCTGCTGTATGCAGGTGGTAGCAGAATGCAATTCCCCTCCAAAGGCAAGTGAGCTTTTGTCACAGGCTGTTTCCATATTACTAAATAAGACAGAGTCTGGTAGTTATTTCAAGCACTGACTATCCAGATTGCTTAATTGTAAGCATACTGCAAGCCTCCAACATGTTTTGGCCTGTGCTAACTGGCACTTTCTGAGACAGTTTTTGGTTATGGCTCAGAGGACAGGAGACAGCATGGTTGACAGCAGTAGAGGTTAGATTACACCAGGTGTGGCTCCCACCACCCTGCCCGATCCTCCAGTGCTGAATCGGCAGCCTTGGTGTTTCCAAATTGCTCGCGTGCCTTCAGGGCACATGGCCAGGCATGACACAGGGTTTCATACCACAAAGAGCCTCTTTGATGGGCTGTAACATAGCCTTTATTTCAGACATTTTGGAATAAGAAAACTTCCCCTCCCTCATATTAATTACATTTAGGGCCATGAAGATATCAAATAGGACTGAGGCCTGTTCTATTCAGTATTGCACATATGGCTTTAATGTGAACTCAGATGTGCCCACAGAGGACATAGGAGTAAGAAGCACACTGTAGATACGTGTCTTTTGTGCTGCACACTGGCTACTTTGTGTAGGGGGATGCTGCTCCCATATAGCAACTTTCAAAGTCATGTCTCCTAAACTTGCCCAATATACTCGTCTTTGGAAACAAATACACTTATTAGAGTGAATAGTTAAGCAAATAACTTCTAACAGCTCTCAGACTAAAACTTACTTATTCAAAGTGTTCTGTGCTTCCTGCTAAAGTCACCTGTTAGGTGGCTTTTCTTTGCTTGGATGACAGGAACAGGCTGGTAGTTACTTTTACAATCAAATTTGTTCCTAGAATTCCTAGAATAATCTTCTAGGAAACAATGAATTCAAATATTCTCAGTTATTGTCTGCAAATTTGAACAAACATGAATTATGGGGAACTTCATTTGGCAGATTTCAACTGTGTAAACGCTGGAAACTCAAGTCGTCTTTACCATTCAACAAGCTTTTGTCAGAATGCCATTTAAGTTAGGTAGCCTCCACATCACGCATTAGATATGCAATCAAATACATGCTTGTAAGTCTAAAAGATCACAATAAGCAGGTTCCTCTCATTATCAAAAATCAATTTACTCAGCTTTAGTTTAAACCTGGTCTAAAATGCAAACAGTATTTATCCCCTACGAGGCTCAGAGAAACTAGCTTTTTTCCAGACAGATACACAGCTTTGAAAGACATACAGTACAAGGCTAGTCTGCTGAAGGTACAGAGAATTTTAAGCAGTTTTGGCATTATCATAACTGTATTAAGCTATGTTTGGTTTTATCACGCTGTGTTCTTTGACATTCTGCTTTGCGAGTGTGTGTTGCCTGTCAGTCAGAGAGTCAGCATGTCATCAGGGAACTTTACTGCAGAAATGGTACTACTTGAAGAATTCAAATGAGCAAAAGGGAAAAGAGGAAGGAATATTTGACAGCTGAGAGAAGAGTTTTTGAGGTGAAACTCAGTCTCCTTAAATACATGGTTAAAGTCATGTACAGAAATGGGATGACTTGGAGGAAAAGGCTCTGACATATTAGCCAGATATCTTGTACCGAAAATATTTTGTTATAATCTCTCTACAGTTTTTCATCGGTAAAAAGCTAGCTGCACTGAGTGAGCAGCTAAACATAGCAATTTCTTTTTAATGTGAAAAGGTAGTACCTGATTTTTTTTAAAGGATGCAATTATGTCTATCTCATTTACACTGAGCATGAGTAAAACAAAAACATGGTGAATTCAGCTGAATTTCCTCTTCTGGACAATTTAAGACAAATTTGTCCTATGCTCTGACTTGGTTGGATCTGCAACAGCATACTGGTTCCAGTGCTTGTTTGGCTTTGCATTTTGCATTACGTTTTATCAAAATAGGTACCTGGTTTTGTCAAGCCTGTTTGCCTGTTTGAAGCTGTCTTGTTGGACTCTATGACTAAATCTGCACAAGTAAGCTAAGCTGTGCTTACCTGAGAAACGTTGGGACTTCACCAGCTGCACTGATGACTTGTCATAGTGGTCCCTGGTGGTTTTGGGCTATGTCTCAGCCCATGCCCAGGCCTTGTTCAGGAGTTAGGACTGGTGAAGGACCACTCCTAGTAGGCAATCTGGATGAGGCTGGCCTGTTTTGGAGAGGAAGGGAGTTTAATAATATGGGCTGGTCCATGACATACGGCTTCAATGTCATAGAATGGTATTGGCAGGTTTAATTTACTTTCCTACAGATTTAATATTTTTCTACACATAGTGGTAAGCTGCTGATCTGACTCCTTCCATTTCTCCTCCACAGCTTTGGGGATCAAAGTGTGAGTCTGTTACTCACATTCACAGGAATAGAGAAAAGAAATACAAGATCTAGGCCCTGTTTGATAGTTCTCTGGAGCATGAGCGATGTCAGCTTCTGCTGCACAGTTACTCTTCTTCCAAATTTAGTAGTTTGGGAAGAGTTAAAAAGACTGTGGAAAGGAGTGGAGCTTTAGCCCTGTCCTTTCTCTAGTTTCACAGTTGTCACAGCAAAACAGACATCACTGCCCGGTGTAAAGGTCTAGTGTAAATTACTTCTTCTCCAGCACTTTGAAAAGGAGAGAGCTGAAATTAGAATATGACTATAAAAGCTTGGTATCTCCAAGCTTCATGCCAGAGGCATGTAAAAAACTGATGTGCTTCATTTGTCATAGCAAAATTACAGTTTAGCTTCAAAATGATCTAAAGCTGACTGGTAAATTCTTCAGCGGAACCTTCTTTGTGGGAAAACAGAGCTCTGACAAACTGAAAAGCTTTATGAAACACCCTAAAGTCCTCATCAGATTTTTGGTTTTGAAGAATACGAACAAACCTAAATATTCCTGCAGTGTTGTAACATTCAGTTTCAGTGCTTTTGGAATAAAAAGTTTTGATTTTTTAATTTAATTTTAATTAACTTCTATCTTTATTATAGCTCTATCAATTTCTAGACAAATAAAGAGTGAAATAAAGATTTGTCTCCTAGTTGTTGGAGATTCTTTCATTTCTTTGGTCTTTCAGAGGCCAGGAACAGTGAAGCTTTGGTGATGAAAAATACTATTTTTTTCTTTCCTGTTAGGAACCAAGAGATACCATAATGATTCTCCAGTTCCATTTGACTTCCAGATGCAAATATACTTTATTTTTTGAAACTTTATGAACTTTTGAACTTTATGCTTGCAGTGGGCTCAGCTGTTTTTTGTAAAGACAAGGCAGGTGGTATAACGAGGAGTTTTCAGAAAAAGGAAGAAATTTTACCAGTACTGAGAGATAACTGGCTACAGAAGAGTTACTCCAGAAAACTGAAGGCAGAACTGAGCTCAAAAACTATTCATTTTAATCAGACCAGTGTTGCTTTAACAAAGCATAGCAAACCTTTACTGGTTTTTGTGATATTTAATTACATTTGGAAGGTTAGAAAAGGTATGTTTTCCAATTAACCTTTACCTCATTAAAATTTCATTCTAAATTGTATGCAGTTCTTTAGAGAACATGCTGTTAAGCACTATCTGGTCATTTTATTTCGTATTATACTTGCCGATAATCTGATCCTAGAGCAGCATATCTTTATTTTAAATTCTCATCCTGAAAACATGTTTTGCGCTACATAGATCCTCACTGATTTACGTCATACTGTATATTTAACATATTCAAAATGTAATCTAATTCAATGTGATTTTTGCATGATGTAGGGCAAGCTTTTTCCTTGTATCTAAACAGAAGTTGCAGCAGGGATTAATATGACACATAAAGAGCTAGCATTCAGAAAAGAAAGCAAGCTTTTGAAGATCACATGGCACAAAGCTAAAACATTGACATCCCTTTTACTTGCTTTTCCCTTTACTGGGAAAAATCTGGCCCAGAAGTCCATCCTTACTGCTGAGTTGTCAGGTATACATGTTAAAACTTCTGTGATTCCTGGAGACTTTGCCAGTAAGAAGTCTGGACTTCTTTACCTGTTGGTAGAAGAAATAAACATGAGAAAGGCAAATATCATTAAAACAGAATGAAAAAGAGTCAGGTCTCACAGGCATTATTTTGATCTCTGAATAACTGTTGTTTTCGCACCTGCAGTAGATATGACTAGAATTGTGTGTGCTATGATAACAAACAAAGACATATGAACATGGACCAAGGTATGGAAAAGCTAATGATGAAACTATTAATAATTGGGGAACATGCATTTTTGTGTGCACTACATGAGCCAACCAACACTCTAAAAGAACTTGATTTTCAGAGTAGAATATCAACTGTTTCTGAAAAACAGAAGTCCAGTATTTGAATCCTAAAACTTGGGAAATCACTAATTAAGTTGCCAATTTGCCCAAAATGCCTTTCCAAAAGATCATCGACCTTGTTCTTTTGTTATCATGATATAATATTCATATATTTTCCTATTTTTCTGCCTCCCATGTTGCATAGTTTCTACTTCTTGATGTTTTCTAGGAAAGCTAGTACTCTTTCAGCATGGGCTCAACATCAAAAACAAAAATTAAAATGATAGCCATTGCAATGAAAGTTCTCATCTTGCTGGATGAAGTCGGATGGAGGATAGAGGCCTACTGAATGTAGACCTGGCATTGGGGCAATATGCGAAATGCAAGATATTGCTTCAGACTAATTTCATGAGATCAGTCAGTTGGGTCTTCTCAAAATGATGGCATTTTGCCTTCTAAAATCATTTTGTTCATTCAAAACTTTTTTTGTTGCAGACCTACATCTTTTGCAGACAGGTTTAGGAGCTGAGTGCCTTCTTACACAGACCCAGATCTTAGTCCTTGTTCATTGACTTATTTTTAAGCTGAATTTGGATTTAGGTAAATGTCAGAATTTTATGTTCTCTAGGGGAGCTTGCACAGACTAAAATTATCATTGATTTGCCAACATTTGTTAAATACTTGATTTGATGTGAAGCAGAAAGCTTTCCTCTGAAATAGATCATATATTTCCTTAATGCCTGCAGGAGAAAGAAGAAAACCAGCTTGCACCTGTAAATAACTACTGAGCAACATAATACTTTTATTTTTGTGCTGAAACGAGGAATAACCATTCACAAATATTTGTCTTGGCAGAAAGGTAATAAAGAAAGGGAATTAACAGTTTTTCTGCAAGGACAAGGTAGTCATCTTCATGGCAAAGATGAATATCTTAAGAATCTTCATCCTTCATTACTTGAACTCGTCTTCCTGGATTTAGAAGGATAAAATTAACTTGTTTAAATTTACTCATACTGTAAGCAGGTATAGCTCCTATTAATGCTGATGAGAAATGTACTGAACTTACCAGGGCTGAAGTCACTTAATTCTCCAAAACAGCTTATAATTCATTTTCATGGCTGTGATCATTCCCTTCCTCTAGCATAATTATACTGCATGCAATAAAGATCTCAGCATCGTTATCTTGGAGTTACCCTTCACAATCACTTCTTCAAGGATTTCTGTGATCAGGTCAGAAAATTACCATGGATCTGAAACATGGGAATGAAAGAAAAAAATTCTTAATGAAAATTTTCAACAATTCTATATTCTCTATTTGCTACTAGTCTTATTTATCTGTTAAAAACTTGAAAAATGCAATATCATATTCCTAATAGCTGTTATGCTTTATGTTGAACTTCATACCTTATTTTTAAAAATCATTTCTAGATATTTGGATAACATTTCTCAAACAGGAATAATAAAATGTTTTAAAGAAAACAGTACTAAAACCCACAGACAATTGCAAAAGATAAACCACACATTTATGTTGACTTGAGCCCAAAGTACTTAAAGTCAACCTACTACTGAGTCTCTTGTAATGTAATAAAAATTTTAGTATTATACATACCTGATTTTTCTTTTTACTGTTTTTATGTCTAAGAATCTTTACAATTTTAATGTGTTCAAAATTATCCAGAGCATCATAACAGTGTCTGTTTCTTTTATGCCCCTTATGAAACTTAGGCAGTATTTAGGCATTTGTTCAGGACCTGAGAATTAACGAAAATAATATTGTGCTGCAGTCCTGGTTAAAAAACTAACTCAGACCCAAGCGGGCCCAGACTGAGCACCTGGCGTGCTGGGTAAGACAGCATCGCTCATGCGAGCATGCGTTGCTCTGCCCCATAAGAGAAACTCTGCCACAAATGAGTTCTTGGACCTGTGCAGCACATCTTTGTAGTCAACGGGGTTCAGAAGGCCAGCTCTTAGAAAAATAGCTAATTTAATTAACTCGAGTTCCTAAGTGTCAATAGGCAGAGAAATATCTGCGGGTCATCAAGGCCACGTGAGCGCCGGGCCGTTGCTAGGAAACAGCCATCGGCTCTGCTGGTGCCGGCTTTTAGGGTGAAGCACACAGTGAGAAAGAAAAGAATTTTGTAATCCTTGCATATGTTAAGTTATTTTCTCTTAAGGTTACAGCTTGAAAAACATTTTTATATTTAGTAGGAATATTTGGCCTGATTATTATTCTGCACTGATTATTCTGTGAGAAAGCAAATATGGTGCATGCTCATAGCTGTTGCTTCCACTTGAGAGCCTTTTGACCAAACACACAACTGAAAAGGGCGTCATCACCACACCAATCCCAACTGCACGAGAAATCTGGTGAAACAGCTGCCCTAGATCAAAAAGCCCTGTCACACCGCTGTCAGCCCAGATCCCCTCTGGCCTTGCGGAGCGCCATTCCTACCTGGCTGCTTGGGGAAACAGGATGGTCACAGCCCCAGAGACTCCCACGGCATGCAGGGCACAGGTGGGAGACCCTTCGCCCATTGCCCTGATAACTCAGTTATCTAAATGAAATAGGAGGGGTTGCTGTTCCTGCTGGGAGATAGGGAGAAGGCAGTTTGCATCTTCTATCTGTGTTAAAATCAGTAAAAGAAAAAAAAGCACTTGGATTTTGAATTTTACTTGATAAAATCTGAGTAACAAAGTGGTGACTCAGAGCCATATCTTTAGATTCTTGAGAGAAACCACAGTGCTCCGGACAATCTGCGTAAAGTGAGTTACTACAGTAGACCTCAGAATTTGTGGCACAGGGCTGACAGTGGACTGCCTACCTAACACATCCCAAATTAAAAGGCAGCTCACCTTTCAGCAAAATATATGCACTGCTGCCAATATGCAAGATATTTTATAGCTAGGGGTGGACCTAGCTGATCTAGAAAAGGTTGCTGCTCTGAAGATGCAGTTACTGGACTATCCACAAGTATTGCTGTTACCTTCACTACCTAGTCATCAGGTCAAGAAGCAAAACTGCATTGAGATCTCTGCATCATAAATACTGTTTGTTTGTTTTCCTTCTATGTAAATCCAACAAGGATTTTTGGTTTTGTTTTTACTTTTTTTAAAGCAAAAACATTTCAGCCCTATGGGCCCATGATCCTGCCCCAAGTCACTGCAAGCTGCAATAATATAAATTTTGGAGCTTTTAACAGTATTTTTATTCATGAGAGACTAAATGATATCCTGGACCTACATAACTCTGACCTCAATTAAAATTATGCTAGAGGATGCAAATGTTGTCTTAAGCTTCTAGAATGCAGAGAATTCTATATTTCCTTATATTTAGTAGTCTGATGGGATTACTTGAGTTTTTGAAATTAAATGAGTCTGGCATGACTTAGTTAAGCACAAACTTTACTTTGGGATTGAAATTAGATTTTAGGAAACTAAAATTTTAGGACTACGATATTGACACTGACAATTAAGAAGAGTGACATCCCCTACCCAGAAACTTAATGAAAAGAACTGCTATGATGTACTTCCAAAATTACTATATGATCACTTTTTTTCATTCATTATATCCATTACGTGGCATATTTTTCCTGAATGTTAGAGGTGCTACCTAATTGTGTGTAATTACATGTGATTCATCAAACAGAACTGAAGACAAAACTGGTAATCAGTGATTCTTTTCCATTCACAGAACCTGTAAAAAAAGGTGTAGCTTGTAATTAGTTTACAGATGTTTACTCTAGAACAAGTAAATCAAAATTATAATATTTTTTCTTCTCATCATCTGGTAGAATATTTTAGCATATATTTGCAGTACCTTACAATGGCTTTTATGAGTGTGACAACAGGACACTATCAGAAATTATCAGCGTAGTCACAATAATAGTAACTATTCAAGGGGTTAAAAAAGTAGCTTCTAACCAAATGTAATAAATAAGATGATATTTTAAGTCTAGATGATATTTTAAGTCTAGGTGACAGTGTCGAGCCTTCCAGCACCTCCCCGTGGCAGAGTAATGCTGGGCATCAGAGCACAGATGGAAGTAAGTGCCATGTTTCTTTCCCCATTACACTGGACCAAAGACAGAGTGAGCATCAGAGAGTGCTAGCTAGGTCCTGACTCCCCCATGGCTGCTGTGAACTGAGCGCAACAGAGACTTATCAGAGAAAAGGAAATGTTCTTTCTTTGGTTTTGACTGCTGGAATTGTATTTAGCCTAATCATGCTTAAGGCAGGTAATGATGAGCCATCCTGTTTATTTAAGGAAACTGCTTTCTGCTAGAAAATAAATATGTTTCCTTCTGAATACAGAGCCAAGCTCATCATATTTCCATTGTTCTGTGCTCCCCTACATTTATCCACCCACACAATGTATCTGAGGCTAATAACTTTCGTAGGACTGTTCTTATCCTCCCAAACTTTGCCAAGACTGTCTGGAGAAACAAAACGGCTAAGGTGCTGTTTAGGGTCTCCTTTTTGCCTGCACAGTTTTTTAAGAAACATTTGGCCAAAAAACTTTTCCTCTTTTACAGATGTTTCTGCTCTTTCAGTAGCAACAAATCTTTCATTCTGTGACAAGCTATTTCCAGAACAAGCAGTTATGATATGACAGAAAATTACAGCTTAAGTGAGGAAGAAAGAGAAGGAGCAGATGATATCTTATAACCCTCCAAGCTAATCCCGTTGTCGTAAAAAGTATGCCTATTAATAGACTATAAAGATGAAGGGAAAACAGGTATGATTCACAATTTTAAAAGGATAGTTGCTGAGCTGAATGTTTTCCTAAGGACTTTGAACTGCTTTTTGATAGTGATAAGCCACTATCAGCTCTGAAAAATACCTGGCAATAGGCATGGAAGTTAGAGATACAGCATAAGCAGACAGAGAATACAGTATAAGCAGACAGAGAATACTCTTGAAGCCCAATCACATGCAAATTGGAGATTAATAGATTGCATCTGACTCCAGTGTGTGTAAGGAATACGGTAAAGCCTTCATGCACCTTCAATTTTAGTCCCTCATTAATTTCTTTGTGTGAATCATTCTTACAGAGAAAACTTCAGAATTGGGAAGATAGACCAAAGAAGCTTTGACCACTCTGCTATGAAATCAATAGAACCATTTACATAGTTGTGGTTTCTGTACATGCACATCTTCCCCTTAGGAAGAGAACTGGGGTTGCAAGGTCATTTCGTGGAAGCTATTAAGATCTCCACCACTGCTGCTTACTGTCAAACCTATTCCATCAAATAATGAAGCCTCTATGTGAGCATCTCCTGAACTGTCCTTTCAGCAGAACTCTTTATTTTGGTTAATAAGTTTGTTTACTTACAAAGGTTCTTTAAAACTATTCCCAAAGGTTACTTGTACAATGGGGTCTAGAAGTGATGTCAGGATCTCTGGGACCACAGCTGAAGCTGGGATGTACCATTTATTTCACTTGGCACTGGGCCACTCTCATCTGAAACTCTGGCGCAGTTGCCCTGACTGAGACTGGGTGATTAGGCCCCTGCGAAGTAGCATGTTGTCTCTAAAGAGCAAGCTGTGAGTCTCTATGCAGAGATCTATTTACAGAAGGAAGTCAAAGTAATGTGGTTATATTTGTAAGGCATCTGCTTCTTTCATTTTATTACTAACACGTTGGTGTTGGTTAGTTAAATCAAAGTAGGGGCTGTAGATATGCATAGCACAACATTTTCCCTTCTACTGTGCCATGGATTCACGGGTACACAGGCCTTCAGCAAGAAAGGACCACTATGATAAATGATTTATTGTATGATTTTGGTTCAACTCCTTTGCTTCTTTGTGCTTCCTGTGTCCATCTGTAACATGATGGTAATCAGAGGATATATTCAGACTTGATATTTTTGAAGAAACCATTTTTCACATCCCCAAACAAGGTGAAACAGATTTCTCTCATTTTTAGTTATCTGTAATAATAATATAAATAATCTGTCTCTCAATACACTGCAGTACTTGCTAAATAATTAGTGGGAGTTAGGTGCTTATTCTTGATGCTAAGAGCTTAGTCCTTGGTGCCTTATGCAAGTTCATCCTACTTTGAAAATTCTGAATACAGTGACTTTGGCTAGGGCAATGTTACGTTATAGAAACAAGCAGACTGTGTGCTAACCTCCACCTGCACACATACTCTTTGTGTATACTTTGGCTCTACTATTTAATCTCCCTGTTTTTTAGTATTCCAGTTTATCAAATGAATGCAAATATTGTTTTTTTCTCCCACGAGGATGAAAACAATTTTTATCTGGTAGTATAGCATATGGGCCAGATCCTTAGCTCAGGAGAATATGGGACGTTCTGTGAACTCTGGTGAATTGCTGATTTATGCTAGCTGAACATCTATTTCTTCAGGTAGAAAGTATTTATCCATAAAATACTTTACCAACCACCAGTAAATGTATTCATGGGTTTTCTTCTCCCAGCTTTGTCTTCCTATTCAACCATAAGAAATACTGTAAGTCCATTATTTTTAAGTTTTTAAAATAATTTTCTGCTAGTGCTAGAAATTCAGAATTTCTGAATTCAGAAACAGATGAACTGTCATCAATAATCAAAAATGATGAATTTATACCAAGTGATCATTCAGAGGTCAAAGGGCCAGAGTCTTATTTATACAAAAGTATTTTACACAGAATTATCAGTAAATTGTTTTTATTTTATATGATTAGAATTATGTCAGTTTGTGGTCACAAATAAAAGAACTGTAATTATTCTCCTTGTGCCTTTTACACAATAATAAGTGCAGAAAAGATACTATGTGCATATTCTTTCATAATGAGAGTAACTAATAAATTACCAACTGTAGGAGCCTGTCAGCTGGATATAGAACGCAGCATTCATTTTTGTAAACAGTTCAGACTAGTATGTCAGCTGCTAGTCTGACATGAAGAGAAATGAAAAATATTTTCCCAAGAAACTATTCCCTTGAATTAAATCCCAGGCTAAATATTGTGTGGGAGCTGTATCAATAGGAAAGGAAGACCTCACCCCCGCCCTAGAAGGGACTACTCAGAGGCATTATTTACAGCCAGAAGCTTGCCTAGGAGAAAATTTCCATTGAAAGCTAAAATGGTACCGTGGCTATTACAATAGACATTTCCTTCAGTGTATAAAAAGACAGCTCAAAAAGCATCTTTTAAAGTACTCTTTCTTGACAAAGAAATGAGTGTGTAGAGTTAAATAGACCTGCATTTTCCTCAAATGTTGTAGACAGAAATGGTAAATATATGCAATTATCTTCATATTGCAAGCACAGATTCAGCATATGTGAGGAGCTAAAGAGCTGAAAAATGATACAGTACTTACATCCCTTAGGGAATGGCAGTAATGTTAACAAGACTGAAAGAGCCCAGTCTCCAGCTGATGCAAACTGACAGAGCTCCATTGAAATAAATGGAGCTATTATGATTCATGCCAACACAGAAGCTGGTCAATAGATGTATTGCTTTGAGACTTGAGTTTTTCTAAGATTAGGATAATTGCAAGTGTTATGTATATTTTATTTTTTTGTTCAGGACAATGCTTATATCTTCTGCAACCCAACCGGCATCTTATAGTATAAAATAATTAGAACAAATCCTAATGCTTTCTAATCTGCCAATCCTCGAGTCCTTTTTCAGGCAAAGCACTCAGCACTCAGACTTCAGTGAACATTCAACCTCATTACAAACTCAGACTTTGTGTGGAAATGAGCAGTTTTCCACATCTGTGAAGACGAACTGAAGCTGGTCACTCCTTTCAGGGAGCTGGGCTAGATTCTCAATGCGAATAAATTAACACAGCTGAGAATAAGCATGTCTTTGCCTTGGAGTGAATCAATACTTAGGTTTAGATACACAGAGGCATTTCTAGATTGTAGGCTGAGACTTTAGTGAAATTTAGATGGCTAAGTCCAAACTAGCAGGGCAAAACTCCCATACCCCAGGGCCCATAACACCTATTAAATAGCTATTTGCATTCTTACACATGGGCAGAAGCATGCTGGTCCCAACACTCTTCCTGACCACTTTCATGATCCAGAAGTGAGGTAGATAGAACACTTCCGCCTAATACCATATCACACACTGAGTTGGTTCGTGTGCTTTTAGCGACCTAGAGTACATTAGCCATACGGAGTTCTCCAAGAAGTTGTCAAACTGCACCTCATTTTTAAGAATTCTTGTGCCTCAGTTGGGAATACCTGAATTTCTTCTCTTGATCTTTCCTCATATCTTTCTGTTCAACGGAAAGCTGGCAACAATGTGTCTGGGGCCAGAAGCTTTCATGTAGAGCCTTATCAATGACAGCTATCAATGACAGGATCTAATGGTCCTGTATGCCAGTACCCCAACATTGTCTCAAACACCCATATTTCAATGAATATTGACCAGTGTAAGGCAAGGTGGGAATAGGTTTAAAATAAAAAGTTCATGTATGTTCCACACATTCTTATAAATGTTTCTAAAATTCATAGGGTTGCAAGAGTTCAAAACTATTGAAATCCTGAGTAATTCAGATTTCCACTATGTAGTAGTGGATAATAAATACTTCTGATTAGGCTTTTATGCCTCTGGATGTCACTGTTGTTTTGCAATAATATAAACAATATTGCATGAAAGAGGAATACATGAAAATGGTATAATTGTCAGCATCTCGTGTTTGTTAGAAGGTACAAGGCTGAATGCACTGACAACCTAAGAGGTACCATAACTTCAGTGTAAGCATGAGTGACTGAATGTGTAAGATAATGTTTACTTCAGTTTAATATTAGGATAAAAGAAAAAAACCATACATACTTTTTCCTAGAATAAAAACAAGTTTTCTGGTGCCCCAGAATGCATTCCTTTGGAAAGGCTTAAAATGGAGTATAAGTCCTCATCACCCTGATGTGGTCATGTCAGACTGTGCCAAGGATAAATATTGGTTAACCTGAATGAGATGCAGCTGCAAAATGCCTGATGGGGAGGTAAGTGACAAGACCCATGCAGAACCATGGCTACTCATCCTTCCTGAAAGCTTAGCTTTCCTAAGTATATCCGTTCTGCATTTCTCAGCACCTTGGGAACAAGCAGAGAGAAGGAAAAAATCATGTTTTCCTTCTTCTACAGTTTCTTACACCAGCAATCAGCTCTACCTTTTGGGAGGAAGACTACATATAAAAGTGACACAGATTTAATGATTATTTTCTGAAGGAGTATTTTAGCAAGGGATTCATCTAACAGGAAATATTCAAAGGATATTTTCAGAAACACAAATTGCTGCCATTGCCCCAGTTATTTACAATAAAAGCGGGATGCCTATCCACACTGTGTGCCCTTGAAAATTTTCCTTGGAACAAGATACCTTTTCATTAGAAACTTGCAGAGCTAGTGATGTTTAAGAGAAATAAACAAGAGACTACAGTTTTCTAAATCTCTCTGATCTTTAGTTTTTGCTGACAATTTAATGGATTAGAGAAGGGCTGCCTTTCATTGGGAGAGGAACCAAATACTAAATGAAGATAGAAACAGAGCATTTATGTCAAAAATAGAACTTGTTTTTAATTGTAGAATCCTTGAATTTCATTTGGTATCAATCTGAGTGGAAAAATGTGCCCATAGAAAGTCTAGGACTTAGTCACTAGGAAATACAGTGAAATCCTGTTTTTTTGGATGTCAGTACCCATTGATTACTTTCAGTGAAATCAGTTGGAAGACTCCCGCTGACTGCCATGAGTTAAGCCAGTCAAAAAAGCTGCCTCTTTAGAAATAGATTAATGTGTCTGCTTTTCTCTCTGGGTCTGTCCGAAATACTCTTCACTGTAATTTCTCAGCTAGACCCGAATAAAAGTATTAAATCTTTCTCATACTATAAAGAAGATGCTGATCTTAGTCTATTTCTTCCTTTTCCCAGTAGCAGGGTGTTAATGTCACATCTAATGCTTTGTGGGTGGGTTTTCATTCTTTTCTCTATTTTAACCCTGCAGACAAATATCTTAGGCTTCAATTCTTCATTCTCTCATGGCTTCAAACTGCTACCATTACCAGCCTGATTAATAAGCTTTTATGAGCCTAATTAACATGCCTTTATCTATATAAGCTTTTATCTTTATGTGCCTGATTACTACAGTAGTTCTTTTACATGATTGGAAGCTATTTATTTTCAAATTAGCGATAGATATCATCATGATCTTTTACACATGGATAAGTCAAGGGCCTGGCCTGTCAATGGCATGCAGAGAGTAGCTCAAACTATTCAACACTGGCTGTAAATCAGAGACTGATAGGCGGGTGTGATGATCTCTGTTCCTTCATGTTTATGCAGCATTTTATTCTCCCTAATGTAAATGATGATGGAATTATCACACACTACAGAGAAGAATAAAACAAGCAACTTCTAAAGGACAGCTCTTGTGTGATTGGATATGTATATATGTTTACATCACCGACTTGTCTTCATGCATTTAAAGCAGTGGTTCCTGGGGCAAGCTCTTTGGGAACTCCAAAGCCTGTGTGTGCTGCTCATCAAAGGCTGTTCTCTGTAAAGCCATGGCACTGCCAAGGTGTAGCGGTGGTAGGAACATTACCACCGCTTGCTGGTGAGCAAGTGTCAACGCACTGGGATGGAGAGCCTGGGCAACCCTGATGGTGCCTGAGGCCATACCCTCCTGGCCACAGAGGGATGTCTCCAGTCCTTCCAGTTACTCTGCCCAGGAGCTTCTGCAGGGCGTGTTTTAGGAGTTCACCAGGCTGGGACGGATCTCCACTTCCGATTTGTGATCCCCACCAAGCATAGTATCTGAACCCAGTAATGGAGCAAAGCACTGAAAACTCCAATTGTAAAAGAAACAAGGCACAGATATTTATATTACTGCAGTATTCATGACCTCTGTACAACATGGATTAAGTTTGGTGCTTGTTAGTGGACTAACCTGTAGCAGGAACTTTTCCCTCTTAAAATCTCAGCATTGGCAAAAAGAGAGGTGTTAAGTGAATGATGAACAGTGCTTCCAGTTTTTGATTTTTTGTGACTGCTTCAACACTTGTTTGCATTCAAATCCATTAAAAGACACTTACAAGGGGAATTACTTAGAAGTGTTTACTTTCTGATTTTGAAACCACCAGGCTTCTTACTTAAGATCTTCCTTCTCTAAGAAATAACTGGACTTCATTGATACCAACATACCACTGCGTAACGCTTTGACTTTAACAAAATGCCATGTTTTGATTAAAAAAACCATCTCTAGTGAAGAAACTTAAAAGGCAGTGCAGTGACTTTTGTAGGCTATTGGAAAAGCTGGGAAAATGGGACTATAGTCTCCTAAGTCTTATATTCTGACTCAGATGTTTTCCATTCAAAATTTTCTCTTCCTCTCTCAGTGCAATAAGCTCAGCCATGCATAGCTGATTTTCTTTGATGACTTTTTGCTTCACCCACACAGATTGGAAAGAATTTGCTACTTTCCAGGTTGCAAATGAGACAGGGATTCTCTAGAAAAGTTTTTGACTTCTCTTGAAAAATCCTTGGCTTGATAATGCATAAAATAGAAAACACAAAAATAATATTACTCATCAAATAATAAACATTGCTATTCACAATATTACTACTTGAATAAGGAAAACATATTTCTTAACTCTACTGTAATTTCAAAGTAACTTAAAAAAAAAATCATTACCTTCGTGTTATAAGCAATTTTAATTTGATTCTTCAAAAGTGCCTAAAGTCTGATTTCTCTGGGTATTAGAACTGATCTAACTTCCTTCTGTTACTGTTAAAATATCAAGTTCTGGACTATTACACAAAAGGATTAAAAAACTGTAGTGTGTCTAGGGGAAAACATTCACAAAAGGATGGAGATGAATTTATATGGTATCTGGGTGACTATCATATGTGCTTCCAAAGGATTTCTATTGTAATTCAAGATTAGTTGAGCAGAAGTTAATGGACTCTTAAAGTATTACCAAAAGCTTATTATGATAGACTATAGGAGCTTCCTTTTAAAATGTTTTTAATAATATCAACTACAAGGTCCCTGAAGACATGATATTTGTAAACTTGGCATTTCTTCATCAAATATTAAAATAGGTCAAGCAAGTTTGTTTCAGCTCCTTTTCTGCTCATTTTACTGCTGTAGCATGCATACCAAATAAAGAGAATATATTATGTAGATTTACCAACTGTTGAGTTCCCTGCTTTGTTCCATCATGCTATTTATTTTATAATCTATGCTGATAGTGGAAGAGCTATAATTGCATGCTGAGGTAATCTGGTATTTACTAATTTGGTAAAGTTAAGGGCATATTTTTTTGTAGCAATAAAAGAGTAAACTAATTGATCCAGAATCCAATCTTGTAAACACAGGTAAGCTGTTATGAAGAGACAGACATGAAAACAGGCAAGTCGATAAGGTTCATAGTTGCATGATTAAAATATTAACAACTTAGAGTATGAGTAACAGTATAACTCTGGATCAAATTTTGTGGTTCTCGGGGAAAATTTACACTTGTTGATTTGAATTTTACTCAATTAAGGGCCTCAAAATTGTATTCTTAGAACCTAATAGTCAAAGGCTGCCTCAAAAACACATATCTTACTGCCTTACTTTCCAGTTGAGCTATTTTCCACCCTCCCATGTTTTTTTTTCCTGAGCAGAAAAAAGTATGTGGCATTTTTAATGCCTAACCCCTCAATCCGGCATCAAGTTCTCCACAAAGTTTCACAAGGTTCAGGCAGGAATCAAACAGAGCAGGGTCATACAAACACAGTGAAGTATCAGAGTTGTAAAATTAGTTTTAGTGATGTATAAAGGAATGTGACCCTTCAGGCTGGTTTTATTTTAAAACTGAAGATACAAAGTAGTGCATTACCTTAAAATGACACATTTAATGTGGCTTTTTAGAATGAATCTGAGATCTTTCAGTTTCAGAGATGATGATGCACATATTTATCGTATTATAACTGATATGGAAAACAGATTCTTACAACATAAATTGCAGTGATGGCATAAAACCGTATGACTATTCTTGAAGTTTATAGTTCATCAATGATGTACTTACATAACTTTTCATAGATTTTGTTTTATAGCAGCAAAACTCGACTTTCACTGACTTCATCAAAAGCATGGTTTGACAACAGAGCTGTTGCTGGACAATACAGGAGGATTAAAGAGCATTTGGTGTGTTTTGTTTTGATGTTAAGCAGTCTAATGTTCAGCAACCCAATACCTAAGTAGGCTGGCTTGTTTGGCTTGAAAAAAGTTGCATGGCTTGTGTAGAGCAATGTCTATGATCCAGGAGCAGGATCCATGAATGAGTATGTCAAGTATAGCTTTGGAGTTTGCAGATTAAAATTATCTGTGAGTTTGTGATTTTATGTTGATGCCAAAGACAATCTTTGCTCTGATATCCATGCCAAAGACAGTCAAGTCCTTGTCAAGTAAGAGTAAAATCGTGTGATTCATTGTGTGCCTTTTGACAATACTGATGTATCATTATCTTGGTTTAGCTTTCTTCTGTGTATGTGATTCTGTTCCTAGCAATTTAAAATACTTAAGATTGTGATTTCAAAGATGTCTTATTGCTAATGATATGTTTCAAGATGAGATGCTGTCTATTCTGATTGAATTTCTCAGGGTACTGCTTTGAACAAACTCAGGTTTATTGTTTTTAGTAGCTTGCTGAGGAATAAACTTGATGATTTTCCTCTTGTCATTCAAATCATTCTCAGATTTACTTGCACTCCAAGCTCTGCAAGAAATGAGACAAAACAAGGCTCATTTTTTTGGAACGGTGACTGTGAATTGCAGAATAAAATAGTTGTTCCTTAGGAAAGAACTTGATCCAACATCCCTACAAGTGACTGAAATGCATCTCTTCATTTGCAGAATTTTAGATCATGCTTTAAGTATGCAGAGTCAAGGAACTAACAATAGCTACAATTCTCCATTTTTTTACTACATGTCCTGTTACCTCTTTGTTGCAAATTGTGGTATAGATTAAATAAGAAGAGCTTTTGTGAAAGGATTATAGTTTCTCATATATGTGAAGTATTTTGCAAATTTCTGGTGGCTCTGAAATAATTAGTGATTGTAAGATAGAAAAGTGAATAACCTGAATGCTAATAACTGCAACTTCATTTTTAATCAAATTTTAAATATTAGAAATTTGTGAAACTACTTATGCAAATGAAATTGCTCCATATCACTGGCTATAATAATCCTGCTCAATTCTGGTATTGCTAGGACATACACATTTATCAAGTTTAAATAAATGTGCATAATTCTTCAAAGGCTGTGTGTAATTGCTTCTAGATTTGCCATCAGCTGTACTTGTCTTTGTGATTGTATCTCTACTTGGTACATTTTCATATTGTAATTGTATGGTAATTGTTTGTGATTGTATCTATGAGTCTTTTTTTATGTTGTAATTTTGAATGGCAATACATTGATTGTACCTTTGCTGGAAATTTTAGTACTACTTTTTCCCAGAATGTACTTGTTAACAAACAATTTACATAGAACAATATGTTCTGGAGTGTAAATTATATAACTAAAATGGGAGGCCCTTTCCACAAAGATAACACATTGTGAATTATAGAAGTGAGCCTTACCTTTTTATGCAATGGTCAGCATAATCCGCACATAGAATATACTTTAACATGAGGCTCACATTGTGATTAAAGTGAAAGGAAGGATGCTGTAAATTTGGTAGCGTGTTATATCAGATTTGTTCTCTGTTAATTCATTCTGGATCACCACTTCATGATTCACTATGTTAATAGCCTCATAACTGGCATATGTAAGGCTGAGCCCCCTTGCTAAGACTCAGCATAGGCAATTGGACTAGGAGAGGGGAGACTTGCAAGAGTTATAAGAATATTGTCTTTTTCTCTTCCTTGTTAGACAGGTTCTGCAAATACATATTATGCAGCCTCACCACTGAATAAAGTGTGAAGGATTTACTTAGTGAAGCACTGATACTTAGAACAGTTACAGATCCATGTCAGACTGACCTGAATCACACCTTCTGATTGTCCTTCTGGTACCGGCAGTTTCTTTGTGTCCATAAGGACCAATTTTCTCTAAAACATTAAAATCAAAAAATTCAGCAAAGTCAGCAAAAATGGCAGAGCCTATGAGTAGCCTTTTAGTATTTCTGGTGAGGACTGGGCCCATCTGGAGAGTGAGAGTGAACAATCTGCGAGAAAAGGACTGAATACTTGCGGTCTATGGAGTTTGTCCCTAATCCTGCAGGTTTCTCCTGGAATGCTGTCCTGCTGCTCTGCTTTGGGAGGGATTGGGAATGTCCTTTACACTTGGATATTGTTTGGGGAAAAGATATTGCATAGATTTTTGTGTCTATGCACTGATGTTGACCTTTTCGTTTCAGACTACCTAGCCGCAGTGATCTGCAAGAAACTGAGCAAAGATCTGACCATTTTGTAAAGGGGAAAGATATGTATAGGCATTAAATGTCACCAGTGTTCTAAAACTAATTATAAACATATTTATAAGGCTGCTGCACAAATCAGACATAGGGACTTATGCCCTCTATCATTAAGAAAGAAAAAGCCCTGCAGCAGAGTACTGGTGCTTATATTTTGAGTTAATTATTGCTTGTAGTTTAAAATTACATTGCTTTTGCTTTCTGCTAGATATCATATTAGGAATTTTATAAATGCTTATATTTGCATAGTTACCGCAGTAAAAAATCTTTCTGTACTAGAAGTTAAATTAGTAAATTTTCACATTCCCCAAATCCGTACACACTCTTTACATGCAAAAGAAATCTTTCAATAGGAGTGGCTTATTCACAAGAATATCAGTCCAATGACATGCTCCAGAGTTTCTAAATGAAAGAGATAATGTATTATACACTTCTAAAGAAGAGCTACAAATGCACAAAACAGCATAAGAAGAATGTGTGAAATTAATCAAGATCATTTTTTGTTATCATTATGTCATAGACTATGGGATAATTTTCATTGTCTTGATTTTCTGTCTTATTTAGTCAGAGCAAGTTCAAGGTCAGTCAGGAGAGTCTGCACAGTGCAATGCTTTGGGATGGCAGAGTTGATCAGGATTGAGGACAAAGATAATGGAGGAGAAGGGCTGAGAAGCATGAGGGAATTTTCTAGTGGATAGTGGGGCTAGGAAGGGTTTGTGGGTTTTGGGCGGGGGGCTTAAGAAGCTGGGGTAATCTAACAGAAGCCTTTCAGTCTCTCCCTCTCTCCCAATACCTCTCTGTCCTAAGATTCCTAAGAGAACCAGCAAGTTTTCTTTCTCCTACCAGACAGATGTCTGCTGCAGCCCCTTGCCCTAGAAGCCCCTCCTGCAGTCTAAGGAGCTATCCTCACCTTCTTGTGCCTCCCCAGGGAAAGGGCAAAGACCCTCAGAAAGCTGGCGCTGCCTCACAGGAGCTCTGGAGACTTGAGGCTTGCTCCCATGGAGTTGGGTGGGACAGGAAAAAATGGTGACTTCTGGTCGGTTCCCTTCCCCTTGTCCCTCAGACCCCTTCCCCTCGCCAGGAGGCATCGCGGCAGTGGCTGTTCAGGAGGGAGTGGAGATCACAGAGCTGTCATGTGCAGCTCCGGCCTCTCCAGCAGATAATCCTGCATCCTGCAACATTGTCCAGGCAAGCTGTTTGCCTTCTCTGTCAATCTTCCAATCCAGATAATTGCTTACGTTGCCTATACATAACATCTGCCCACGCTACAATAAATATGAAGATTTCATTGTGGGGTTGATGACAAAAAAGACTGTACTGAGGGAAAAAAAATACATACTGAAAGAATGGATTTTTAATGGATTTTTATTTTTGGGAGTCAAACTGAAAAATTTTCCCCATAAAAAATGATTCTGACTAAAACAAAAAAGACCTTCTGGAAACCTGGAATAAACTTTTCAATATTTAAACCCTTTTACAGAAACATTTTTTCTTTAGTTTAAGTAAATTTTGTAATAATTAATTTGCTTCAAAAATGAAGACTGTCAACACCCTAAAGTGCTGCTGGCAAATTTCTGAAACAGAATGCTTTCTTTCAGAGGTAATAGAATGATAATATTTTGACACGTTTTATTTCTTTCCAACTTTTTACATTCTCAAATATTTACATACTTGATTTATGCTTAAAATGGTTTTGGTCTTCCTGAAGCTCCATTTTGTGGAGCACTGACTGTAAATTGAAAAAAAATCTGCCCAGATCTAACCAAGATCTTTTCGTTCAGTGTATATCTGTAATTTACTGTATTCAATCAACAGCATAATTTTTCTTGTAAGGTATTAAGACCATGTAAAGCCCAGTGATAACAGCCATAAATCATGGAGACAGGTCCCAAATGAAGAGTGCTTAACTTAATCATCCAGTACAGACCAGAGTAAATGTCACTAGCTGATGGGAGAAAAGGCGCATCTTATTTCTTTGGTCTTTAGCATGTATAAGAAAAATGAGGTTTTCTCATAATGAAGTTGCTGGAGCATTTTCTCAAAATTTTGGCTACCTTTTTATAGTTGTTTATTGTGATGTTTAAAATAAATCATGAGTAAACTATCCTTTAGCTTTTTTAAGTTCATAGATGCTAAGCTCAGAAAATATCACTGCAGTAACCTAGATTGCACTTCCACATAACAGCCTATTCTCTCCTGTATGATTGCAGCATATCTTTCAGAAAGATTCTCAATCTTTATTTAATGACTTAAAGCGATGAAGAATCCACCACAGCCCTTTGTAAATTATATCAGTAGTTATGTACCCTCAGTTAAAATGTGCACCTTATTTTTCCCTTGAATTTGCCTGGCTTCAGGCTCAATTTTGTCATGGTATGCTTTTATCTGTTAGATGAAAGAACACTGTAGTATTAGACCTCTTCTTTCCTGTGTAGGCCTCAAATTGTTTTATTAAATAATGTCTACTTAAAAATACAAACTCCAGAATAACCAGAAACTGCTGCATGCTTTCTGCAGCTCTTTAGAAGATAGTCTGGGAAAACAGCTAAATTTATTTTTATTATAATTTTTATTCTAATTCTTAAACAAAATTTCTTATCTGTCTGTGTCGTTCCATAAGTATAGTAATCTGAGTGTTACAGATTCTGACCAAGTTGCTTTCCCCAACCAAAAAGCATTATTTGGCAGTTTAAATCCCTCAAAGTAAAGGGAACAACAAATTTTTCGAATGTGGATGCTCAGAAAAAGTTAGTTTTTCAATGATGACATAAAAAGAGGTAACAACTGTATCTTTTAGATCAACTATAAGTGTTGTTCTTGGGGACTGCTGTGGCTGTCACTACCACTGCTGATGCTCTAGTGAAGCTGGTCTTATTAGGGCCAGAAGGAGACTGGTTTGCATCAGTGGTTTTCAATTCTTGGTTAATTATAATATGCATAATGCACATGTTTTAGAGCCTAATATTCTTTCATGTAATTTTCAGGATCTTTCTTCCTTTTGAGTTCCAAACACACAGAGTGGATGTGGAAGGCGGTGTGTTGGTATGTAGATTTTTTGCCTGCTCAGACAAACCGCCATTCCATGTGTTTCTTATGCTCCGAAGGCACAGTGTGCACAGAAAGCTGCATGTACACATATCTGACAGAAAACCGACTTCATATATCCACGGTAAAACTATTTTATTTTTTAATCCTCTTCTTACATAGGTAGCATCCCTAAGGCAAGGTCTGGGCCACCAGGCAAGCACGAATCATAGTAAGCCCTCCATTCCAGTGCCCTGAATAACCAGGTGGGGAGCATGAGAGGTGCATGCCACAGCTCCCCTCAGCCCTGCCTCAGGGCTCTCTGCCTGGAACCAAATATCGCAGGAGGGGGAAATACACCATATACACACAGGCATGGCTAAATAGATGCTCTCCTGTGTCCTGCCAACCACAGGATCACAGAATCACAGAATCACAGAATGGTTGAGATTGCAAGGCACATCTGGAGATCATCTAGTCCAACCACACTGCTCAAGCAGGCTCACCTACAGCACATTGCCCAGGATTGCGTCCAGACGGCTTTTGAATATGGCCAAGGAAGGAGACACCACAACCTCTCTGGGCAACCTGTTCCAGTGCTCAGTCACCCTCACAATAAAGAAGTTTTTCCACATGTTCAGATGGAACTTCTTCTGTTTCAGTTTGTGCCCGCTGCCTCTCATCCTATCAATCACTGGGCACCACTGAAAAGAGTCTGGCCCCAGCCTCTTCACACCCTCCCTTCAGATACTTACACACGTTGATAAGATCCCCCCTCAGCCTTCTCTTCTGCAGGCTGAACTCTCTCAGCCTTTCCTCATAGCAGCGATGCTCCAGTCCCTTCATCATCTTAGTAGCCCTTCGCTGGACTTGCTGCCGCATGTCTCCCTCTCTCCTGTACTGCAGAGCCAAGCACTGGACACAGTACTCCAGATGCGGCCTCACCAGGGCTGAGTAGAGGGGAAGGGGTTGACCTTCTGGCAATGCTCTTCCTAATGCAACCCAGGATGCCATTGGTGTTCTCTGCTGCAAGGGCACACTGCTGGCTCATGGTCAACTTGTTGTCCACCAGGACTCCCAGGTCCTTCTCTGCAGGGCTGCTCTCCAGCAGGTCAGTTCCCAGCCTGTACTGCTGTATGGGGTCATTTCTGCCTAGGTGCAGGACTCTGCACTTCCCTTGGCTGAACTTGATGAGGTTCCTCTCTGGCCATTTCTGCAGCCTGTCTAGGTCCCTCGGAATGGCAGCACAGCCCTCTGGTGTGTCAGCCACTCCTCCCAGTTTTGTATCATCAGCAAACTTGCTGAGGGGGCACTCTGTCCCTTCATCCAGGTCACTGATGAATAAGTTGAACAATACTGGCCCCAGGATTGACGCCTGGGTGACATAGCTAGCTACAGGCCTCCAACTAGGCTTTGCACCACTGATCACAACCCTCTGAGCTCAGCCATTCAGCCAGTTGTCAAACTGTCTCCCTGTCCACTCCTCTAGCCCACACTTCCTCAGCTTCCTGTAAGGAGACAGTGTCAAAACCCCTCCTGAAGTCAAGGTAGACAGAATGCACTGCTCTAACCTCGTCTACCCAGCCTGGCATTCCATTAGAGAAGGCTATCAGCTGGTTAAGCAGGACTTCCCCTTGGAGAATCCATGCAGACTACTCCAGACCATACACTTTCTTCTTCTGGCGGAGATTTGCCAGGAGCTCCTTGTTCATCCATGCACGTCTCCTGCCCCCTTTGCCTGACTTCGTGCTCTTTGGGATGGAGCATTCTTGAGCTTGGGGAAGGTGATCCTTGAATATCAAGCAGCTCTCTTGGACCCCTCTTCCTTCTAAGGCCCCATGGGATTCTTCCAAGCAGGACCCTGAAGAGGTCAAAGCTCTCCTGAAGTCCAGGGTTGTCAAAGAAGCCCATGTAGGCTTTAATGTTTATCTCATTGAACATCGAGGGGCCTGTGATCTTTTAGAAAAGGAAGGTTCCCAGCTTTCTCTGACAAAGCTCTTTTTCATATAGCCCATTCATAATACTAGACCTTGAATGTGTTTGCCTTCAGAAACAAATATTTCAGTCATAAGTCTCAGGTGATAAAAATGTGAAACTCCACTTTGGATTGTGACAAATGGTTTGTCTGTTTTTAAGAAGTAGCTTTTTGAAGCAGTTCAACAATAGCTTTTGTACTCCAAAGTGGTTATGGACTAGATGAACTAGTGAGCGTGCACTTACTAAAGTGAAAGGGCAGAGATACTTGTAAATACAGTATTATCTATATATCCATTGCTTTGTAAGCTCTTCTTTCTAAAACCACGCAAGCAAACATACAACTGCCAGGCACTCCATCAAATAAAAATCAATTTTGAAAAATGATTTAGTTAACTATTTCACTCACATGTAATTTTTAAGTGAGATAGCTATTAGCATTTTGCCAGCTTATATTTTACAGGTAAATGATAGGTTTTTACATCTATTTATCTTTTTTTGGATAGAAATATTTTCAGCAGGAGAAAACCAGGAAGAAGGCACACCTTCATATTTACAGAAAATGTTCCTCTTTAAATACCTAATTTTCTTTCTATATACGAGCACTGCCTTCCATTTCCATTAAATCTCATGAAAACAGCAACATGCAAAATACTTATGTGCTCATTTTATTCTTTGCCTAAAGACTTAACATGATTACTTAATGGTGGAGACAATTAGTCTGATCTGACTATACTCAATTAAATAGGCCTCACCCAATTAAGAAATTCATGTTCATGAAATAAGATTCAGATAATCATTAATACCTTGTTTGTAGCCATTATGTGATATATCAATACTATGTGATAAAGAGCTTTAATGATTTATAACTTTTCACTTCAATTTCTTCTGCCAAAGAAAAATTGCTTGAGAAAGACTGATAACTCTATTTGGGGTTTTCATATTCTGATGATACAAAACTGGGAGGATACAAAACTGGGAGGAGTGGCTGACGCACCAGAGGGCTGTGCTGCCATTCCGAGGGACCTTGACAGGCTGGAGTGCCCTTGCACAGCTGCTTGTGCCCTTGCAGCAGAGAACACCAATGGCATCCTGGGTTGCATTAGGAAGAGCATTGCCAGAAGGTCAACCCCTTCCCCTCTACTCAGCCCTGGTGAGGCCGCATCTGGAGTACTGTGTCCAGTGCTTGGCTCTGCAGTACAGGAGAGAGGGAGACATGCGGCAGCAAGTCCAGCGAAGGGCTACTAAGATGATGAAGGGACTGGAGCATCGCTGCTATGAGGAAAGGCTGAGAGAGTTCAGCCTGCAGAAGAGAAGGCTGAGGGGGGATCTTATCAACGTGTGTAAGTATCTGAAGGGAGGGTGTGAAGAGGCTGGGGCCAGACTCTTTTCAGTGGTGCCCAGTGATAGGATGAGAGGCAGCGGGCACAAACTGAAACACCAGCACCCATCCCTGCGCACCCAGTGGACGGGTGCTGGGCAAACCCTGGGTCGGGGTGGCATGGATCAACAGGACAGATAGGGCAGGGAGAAGTGCTGGTGGAGCAGGTGGCTGTGAGCAACCTGGCTGCACGCTGGGCTTTGGGGCACCACCACTGCAGATGGAGCGGTCGCTTTCTCTCAGGGGCTAATGGGGGTGAATGGGAACCTATTGACAGGGGCCCTGGGTTGCCAAACAGCAAGTGGTGGGCAGTGCATGAAGCAAATGCCTGATGTCTTTGGCAGGGGTGGGAGGTGGAGTGAATGGCTGAGGCTACTGAAGTTCAGGCCTCCCATTTCTCTGGCCATGGAGCCACCAAGCCTGGCTCGGCTTCAGACCCGAACGAAGCCTCAGCGGGAGCCTGGGAAGCAGAGGTACAGGCTGCGAGAGCAACCTGCCTTCCTCCTGGGGTAGCTGAGGGCTTGGGTCACGCTGTGGCACTCCAACAGGCCCTAGTGATGTGGTGGCCCTATTACAGTTGACAGGAGGCAGCTGAGGGCTTTCATGACTGTACTTGGCCCACAAGCTCACCTCGCAGTAGAGGCTGTGTCACAGCGGTGCTCTGTGGCACATCTGCCCATGGCGGCATCAAAAGAGCGTTGGGGCTCCAGCAGGTTCCAGGTTGGGAGGCAGCACCTCTGGGCAACCTGGGCAGGTAAGGTGAGGGGCGAGGAGGGCAGGGGAAGCAGGGACTGGCGTGGGGTGCCAAGGAGGAGTGGGTGCCCCTGCCTCAGGGTGCTCACATCCATGCTACAAACTCACCCTGGTCCTGCTTCTCCCTTAGTGTCAACAGAGCAGCATGTGGAATAGAAACCTCAGCGCTGTGGTGGCCGGGACTCTCCAGAGCGCTCAGTTGACTGGCCTTGGGTGCGCGATGAAGTGCAAGGCTCCCAACTTGAGGGAGAATGGTGAGGGCGATGTGTCCATCCTCAGCTCCCTGCACTCTGCGGCCTGGTGAAGGTGTTGTCAGGGTGGTCTGTGAGTGATGGCAGCGGGTAGCAGGAGCTCCTCGATGACCTGCTGCTGAGCATCTGCTCTCCTCAACAGGGGAAACCCAGGTTGGGGCATGGGCACCTGCTGGGACACCCCTACTGGCAATGCCCCCATCCCTTCCAAGCCACGGAGCGCCTTTGCAGCAGCTCTGGCCCTGCCTGTCACCTGGCAAAGCTGGGGCAGAGCAGGGCCTGGGGGGAGTCTCTCCGGGACGCATCCCCAGGCCCTAGCAGGGTGCTCACTGGTGGGGATGTTTGCTCTCTGCCCTCTAGCATGCATGCTGTGTCGGCAGGCAGACGTCAGCTCGGAGATCTGTGGGCCGAAACACCGGCAGCAAGGGCTCTGTGTGCATGAGTGCTGCCTGGTGAGTTGCCCTTGGGGGTCCCTCTGGCTTTCCCCAGCAACAGGCCCTGCCTCCCCGATCTCATAAGATCCTGGACTTTTCTGGTTTTCAGTATGTTGCCAGTGGGCTCTTGCAGTGAGGCACCAAGGAGGAAGGGATCTGTGGGTTCTTGCCTGGAGATATCAAGCAGAAAATCAAGAGTGCAGCCCAGAAGGTGAGGACCTGACAGGGTTGGGGACATCTGTTCACAGAGCGGCTCACGGGAGCTCAACCTGTGCCACGGGAAAGAAATGCCAGTTTCCACCCAGTTCTGGGCAGTGCTCCTGCTCCCAGCAGCTCCCCAGCAGCTCCAGCCTAGGCAGAAACCTCCTCTGTAAGGTGGAGGTGCAGGCTGAGAGCCAGCAGGGCCCAGACCCCTGTGCCTTTGCTAGAGGCTTGGGGCTGGCCCTGGATGCCCAGTGCGTGTTGGTGATGCAGGTGACTGTGCTCTTTCTAGTGCTGCTTTGCTTGCGGTGAGAGGGGGGTGTCCATCAGCTGCCAGGAGAAGGGCTGCAGCTGCAGCTTCCACCTGCCCTGTGCCTCCGAGCACAGCTGCATCATGCAGCTCTTCAAGGAGTTCAGGTGAGGGCTGCCGGGCCTTGTGTCTCAGCCTCCCTGCCTTGATGCCCCCTCCTGCCAGTGCTGGCCAAGCAGCTGAGGAAGCTGCCTGCCTGCCTGCCCTGCTGCGACACCTGCGAGCGGCCTGCCAGAGCCAGGACACGGAGAGCTCCTTTGTGCCTCCTCTCTGTGACCATGGAAGGCCTCGGCACTTCCTGACCTTGCCCCCCTCTCCCGTCCTCACCCCAGGTCCTTCTGCTGGGAGCACTGCCCAGAACAGGCAGTACAGACACGTCCCAGTGTGGAAACCACTTGCATCATCTGCCTGGAGCCCATGGGTGACAAAATATCGCACAACACGATGGTGTGCCCGGCGTGCAAAGGCCCCTGGTTCCACCAAGGCTGCATCTCAGTTGAAGGCCCTTCCCTTGCCCTGTGGGCATGGCTGGTGCACAGCAGCAGCACCCTGCTAATGCTGCTTGTGCCTCTCCTGCAGGGACAGGCAGTCCGTGCCAGCAGGTCGTGCTTCCGCTGCCCCCAGTGTAATAATAAGAGGAAATTTCTCCCGGAAATGTTAAGAATGGGCATCCTAGTCCCTATCCCTATCAGGTGGGTTGCCTGCTGTCCGTCTGCTGGGCTCACGAGACAGAAGGGCACAAGAAGTGCTGGGCCAAGGGCTCCCGAGGCACTCCTGGCCCGCAAGGCTCCTGCTAGTCTGGGCCCTGCGTCCCTGCAGACTTTCAAGCGGGGCGGGGTGCCAGGAGAGCAGGGACGTCCTGCATCTGCCTGACGTGCGGCGCACGGGAGCCTCATGACTTGCCCTCCCTTCTCCTGCAGAACACCAGCCTGGGAGGAAGATGGGGGCTACGAAGAATTATACCAGAGGCACAGCTGGTGTGATGCCAGCCAGTGCCTTTCTAGGCAAGGCAGGGAGCAGGCGGAGGAAAGGGGGTACGTCACCAATGCAGCAATGTCGCAGCTGCCAGTGTGGCAGCAGATGCTGTAATGCTGGTCCTGCCAGCTCTCTGCAGGCCCTGTGAGGAGATAGAGGCACCTTTCTGGCACAGGGTTGCAGAGCTGCCAGGGCAGGAGAGATGCCCCCCACTAGTGCTGACCAAGTGGTCCTCCAAGCAGTGGAGGGTGCTGCTGGGGCTCTGCTGGGGCTCTTGGTCTCACCAAGGGCTCTGGGAGTTGGCACTTAGCACAAGAGCTCTGCTGGGCACTGCCTTGCTGTGGTCCCTTTGCCCATGGTTGCCTTCCTGGCATCCCTGCCAGCCCTGGCTGCCACCATGAGAGGCAATGGGCACAAACTGAAACAGAAGAAGTTCCATCTGAACATGTGGAAAAACTTCTTTATTGTGAGGGTGACTGAGCACTGGAACAGGTTGCCCAGAGAGGCTGTGGTGTCTCCTTCCTTGGCCATAATAAAAAGCCATCTGGATGCAATCTTGGGCAGCGTGCTGTAGGTGAGCCTGCTTGAGCAGTGTGGTTGGACTAGATGATCTCCATATGTGCCTTCCAATCTCAACCATTCTGTGATTCTGTGATTCTACTCATTCCTTATAGTCACTTTGACCTAATGATATATCTTTTACAAAGTAATTGGATTCTGTTGACTTTTTTTTTTTCAAGGCAGAACATAGGTGAAAGCAGAGGCCAGGGCCAGCCTGGTACTACATTTTTTATATCTGCATACAAATAGATATATCATTGTTCTTGCCATCAGTGGTACCATCCAGCTGCAGGGACTTAGGGGTGTGTGTGTGGGGAGGTGATCCATTCCTCTGATCCTTTTGACTTCTCCCAAGAGAGCATTGATATAATTCCATCTAGGTGATAGCTCCATTGTATCTAAGAGCTCTAGATACAACTTTGGAGCCCTTACAAGCTTTCAAGACCATATGCAAGCATGCTTTGGCTCCTCATGACTCGGGATAGCTGGGCTTATAAATGCCAGTGTATGAAATCTAATTTTGCCCAAGCACTTGCATACATTAGACAAGGACTATTTTATAGTTGGAAGTGCTCATCGTGGAATTAGTTCTTTTTGTTTGTGCATTTAGGCACTGATCCTGATTTTTTTCATGATGAATAGAATTAGAAAAAGAAGTAGAAAACTCTCAGACAGTTTTACAAAACTCTCATACACTAACCCTTTAAGTTGTAATTTTAAAGACTTTATTTTTCATTTTTTCTCAGTAAATACTTTTATTTTTTATGGTTTTTTTAGTTATTTTATTTATGAAGATCCACTATCTTTGAGAAATCCTGGAATCTTTTTTGGCTTTCATTATTCAGAATCGGTGGCAGGGAATTCTCAAGTACTTTTTTTCATAGGTTACACTATTTAGATGTTTGTCTTCTGACTCTTTTTACATGTCTTGATTCCAGATATATGAAGTTGCATAAATCTATTTCCCTCAGTACATTTTCTTAATTGTTTGATACAGGCTTGATGTCACTTCACTTACAGAATGTGACAAAGGATTCTCTTCCGCTTTATCAGGGAACATCTATTCAGTTCTGACGCTATTTGTGTTTCTTGAGAAAATGATTGGCTTGTCATTTTTTACAGCTATTGCTTTTTCCACTCTTTTTTTCCCCCCCTTAACTATCTAACAATAGATGACAAAGATGGAGGCAGGATAATTTCAAAAGACATCACCAATCAAAGTTAGATCTACTTATTCTGTGGTCAGAATTCAGCAACATAACAGCAAAAAAGGATTTCACTGCAGGCCATTTATGTTATCAAATGTTGTATGAGTGAATCACGAATAGGCTAGCAGGGAAGGCCAGATGCACTATTTAAATGGATTAGGTGGGCCAGTTAACTATTATTAGGAGTTATTGCAGTTCATTTAATTGAATCTGTTCTGTTGGCAGTGATCCCAATAAACAGACATTTAATTGCCCAGAATGCCTGTGGTAGATAAACCATTTCAGACTAAATATGATCTATTTCTCTATTTTGTGGTTCCCTTAAGCATAAACAATCCTTAGTCTTTTCAGGTACGAATAACTTGAAAGCACTGGTTTTATTAGCGCTGCATTTGTGCAACCTGTGGAGCACTCTAGGCTTTCCCGAGAGCATGAAGAGTAAGACAGCATGTCAGAAAAGGTGTGCCACCTTTCCAGGGAAGGCTTCAGTACCTCATTAATAGAAGACAACAAACTCTTTTATAGTAAGTCTTGCCTAAGTAAGAATATCTCAAAAGAGATAATCTAACATGTCAAGTTTTGTCGTTCTCCACAGTCTAGAATTTCCTCATGTTGCTGGATCTTTTGAAGATTTTCATCACTGGATGGAAAATCATCACTGGATCACTAGGAACGATACAGACTTACTACATTTTATGTATGCCTAGATTCCATTTAAAGGTAGGAAATACACATTTGTCATTAAGAGACTTGAATGAGAGAAAGGAATGCACAGGTTAAGCCTGTGTTTTCTGAAATTTTAATACATTTTACCCTTAAGCGGTTCAAAAACACCAGTGAGTCTAAACACGTCAAGTCTGGGACTATTTCTGGAGCCTCCTGCACACTGGGGACCATGCCTCATCCTTGATGCTCGAAGTAGTGTCATCATGCTGCGGGAGCTATAAGGGCTGAAATGGGACTCGAAAGAATAATCACAGCAGGGAGACTTCAGTGGAGCATGGAAGTTAGTGTGCTGTCATACTGCCTTTTAGGAAGAGAGGACTCCGAATTTTGGTGTCTGTTTTCAGGACTGTGTATGTATTTTATATTCAGCTAGCATCACATGCAAACCAGAAAACCCTCTACAGAAGCAATCCACACCTCTCCACTCTGAGCAAGATGACCTAGGCACTCGCTGCCCCTTCTCACTGGCTGCTGGGCATACCCTTACCTCCTGAAGCCTGACATTCTTTTATGTAACTTCAAAGTCAGAAGTGACTTAGCCTCTGGTCTAGCAAAATATTCTGCATAGCAGGTGTCGTGGGATGACTGACTATCTTTACAGTCCTGGACTGTGGGGGTTTTGTGTGGCGTGAGGGAGGGCAGGAGGGGAGAAGATTTACTGCATGACTCCACAATTTATTTTAAAGATATAAATTTACTACACAAGTTACAACAGAACAAAGCAACAATTCTTATTCACAGAAACTTAGTTCAACTAGAATACTTATTTTCCAATTCTAATTGATCTTACCCATGCGTTGCCTCAGCGACCAAAGTACGCTCTTACCCATGCATTGCCTGAACAGCCAATGCACACTCAGTCCCAGGGAAGTAACTGCAGGAGGGCATCCCTGTCCCAAGGGGATCTGCAAGTTGGCAGACCTGCTGTCACCTGCGAAGAGCCAAATACAGCCTCTGGGGCCAACCTATTTATACCCTTTAGGGTAAGGTGGAGGTGGAGTCGCTAGGCCAGTTGCAGATCTCTTCACGCAGTCTCAGTCCCTAGCTCTTGGCTGCTGCAGGGTTCAACTCTTCTCCATCGTTGTTATGACGATTGCACCCACAGCCATGGCATGGGGGAGGAAGATAGCTGAACATCCCCAAGGGCAGGCTAGCTGCCTTGAGTACTCTTGAGCACTGAAGAAAGGAGTCTGAGTGACCGTGAATGACTGCTTTACTCTT
This sequence comes from Dromaius novaehollandiae, assembly GCF_036370855.1. Lineage (NCBI taxonomy): Eukaryota > Metazoa > Chordata > Aves > Casuariiformes > Dromaiidae > Dromaius > Dromaius novaehollandiae. The sequence goes on along the minus strand of NC_088099.1, from coordinate 124,197,441 downwards.
GCAGTGGTGGTCCCAAGGAGACATCCCATAGCTCTGGTAAGAAGGAGTTAATTCCAGTCCACAATGATTAACACTGCCCCAGCAGTGAAAGTAGGTGTTATCTCCCAAGGTCCTGAGGAGGAGTAGATAGTCCAGACCACCCTAATTAACACTGTTCCGGCAGTGAGAGGAGGCTTTGTTTCCCAGGGTCCTGGTGCCCAAGCAGGCCTTATCTCAAAGCCTTGACATCCTCCCTTTCAGAGTGTGAAACACAGGAATGCAGACTGCTTGTAACTGGCACCAGATGCGGGGGGAAGCTGGGAGCATCCCCCCAGAACAGGTTTTGAACATTGTGTGGCTAAGGAACAATCAGTGTATTCCATAAGAAAAGGGAAAATTTTCTGTAAGAAATCTCTAATCACTTGAGTGCTGTATAGGAGACAGGTAGCAGCTCCCCTTCTGGCCTCGTTTTAAGTGTCTACAACTTCTTCGTGTAGAACCTTGTCTGGTGTACGTTAGGCATATTGGCAAAATGTGTGATAGGCTACATGCCTGGGGGTCGCAGGCACACTTCTGAGGTATCTAGACCTCTTCCAGATCTGTCCAGCTGAGGCAGGAGGTACAGTTAGGTTTGTGCTTTGGGAATAATAATAGGAGCCTAGAAAGAATACAAAGGCTGAGTGGGTCTAGTCTCACATTTTGCATCTGAGCATCTAAATTCTGCTAAGTCTTCTGTTAGGTGTCTTAAGACTTTTATGGGGTTAGTTCTGAATCTCATCCTATATGATGCAATTTCACTAAATCAGCATGGTCATTACTTTAATTTCCAGCCTGTGTCATTCTTAATCTGAAGTTGGTGATCCACTGTAGTGTAAGACAAAAGTCTCGTTCCTTTAAAATAGGTAGGTTTGCATTTGTGATTTCTTGGAATATGACTATTAATAGTTATTTTCAATTATCACATGAAGTTTGATATGAACAACACTCAAAACTCTTCTGAATTAATGGTTTCTCAAAGTGTCTTCTGATTAGGCACTGCATAAGCTCCTGTACAAACTTGCCTACTTTCAGATTTTCCTCAGTTGAAAATGAACAACACTTTAAGTGACACCCAAAGGCAATTGCATGACCAAACACTAGTCTGTACCTGTAATCTTCATTTTCTTTTCTTATTACCTAATATTTGAGCTATTCAGTCACATTAACCCATTTCTCATTCTTGCGTTTGCCAAGTTAACAAGATAGGATACTGGCATTCTTAGTCCTGTGTTGGTCATTTCAGGAACATTTGTTTTTCAAATTCTTTTTTGAGGTCTTTCTCACAGAGTTGTTCCTGGTCTTCAACAGTAAAACCTGACCAGCTGGGAAGCAGTGTATTATTTCTATTCTAATAAATTTTGTCTTGGCTTTCAGTTTTGAATAGGATTATTATTATTAATTATTATTATTATTATTATTACTATTGTTACCGACCAGGTAACAGTGTAGGATGCAGTGTATTATTTCTATTCTAATAAAATTTGTCTTGGCTTTCAGTTTTGAATAGGATTTTTATTGTTATTACTATTATTACTATTGTTACTGTTATTAAAATACTTAACCTGTACTGGTTTATTGTCTGTTCATATGGATAAATTCTTCTCTTTTCCAGTATAAAAATACTTATACATGTCAGTATTTTTCAGTAAGGCTTTCAGATAAAGGTTTGAGATATGTTAAGCTCTATCCTCCTGCTTTCAATCTAACATTTGTAAGTGCTGAGAGATGAACTTGGTGTGGTCATCACCTCGATACTGCCCTGCTCAAATGGTGTCCAACACTGTGGAGGCAATTCCTTCTATAGAAATGAGTACTGTACTTGTGGAAAGTATAGGGGAGATACAGTCTATGGAGATAAACAGGAGAGAAAATCAGATTTTAAATTGTCCTCTGGAACTTCTTTCTCCATTAGCGTCACTTAATGAGTAACCTTAGTGTCACTCGGTTCCTAATCTAAGCTACCGTTTGAATGCTGAATATTGGATGCCATTATCCTCACCCAAAGGCTTATATTTTCAAGATAATGAATGATTTTGGCTGACTTCATTTTAGGTGAACAAACTGGATATGTCCCTAACGAGTCTGATATTCTTAGAGCCACTCTTCATCATGGAGTGAAAGTGGTAAGGTCTGTGATATTTCAAACCTGCCAGCCATTATTGAGAAACATCTGTGATCACTGGTGAATTTGGAAGTCCTCCCTGCTGGCATTTTATCTTTGGATAATTTTGTGTTTCTCACTTACTTGACCCAAGTGAGATTATTTTTTAAATTATTAGATGGCCACAGGCTTCAGAAAAGATCTGAGGTGGTGAGAAAATACTGAGATATATCAAAAGCTTCAAACGAGGCTGCTATTTCCAAACCTGGACTTCCTGTCAGATCACTGTATCTGCAAGCAAGTTTCACTAGAACAAACAGATAAGCAGGTGGACATTTTCCTGCAAACTGTTTTGAAGCTTTCAGGCCTCCATTCCCTAACAGAAAGAGATCTGGAAATGAATGGGCACACCACCCACAGGATTCCTGTCACAAAAGTAGATGATGTCCCCTGGTCTGAGGGCCTGGGACTCCACAGAAGTTGATGCCATGTCAGGTAATGTTCACCCTTTTTCAGAGGATCAGCAAAAGGACTTCTCAAGATCTATTGGGAGTAGATGCCCAAGCCTCATGCTGTGTCTACATTTACAGATCTGAATGTGTTCCTTGCAAAGTCAGCAATTTCCATCCTGAGCCAAAATCAGCTTGTTCTCTAAACTTCACAGCTGGCTGTGCTGACAAGCCCATGTTCAAAGCATAAAAAAAGCACCTTCTTGAAGGGTGTATATATGGTTGGTAACAAGAAACCAGGGGAGAAAAATGTAGGTTAAGAGCAAAGCTGAGCTGTGACTCAATATGGGCATTTGTTTGTTGACTGCTGACTGACTTTGTACAGAGAGAAGTTAATCAAACAACAAACACTTCTGAGGAAACTGTCCCCTAAATATCAGATTGTTTGATTATAATTGTTTGTACACATTTACTGAATGACAAAGAATTTGGCCACTTTAAGTGGCAACAGTAAATTATATATGTTCACTGGCATTTAATTACTTTATATTAATTGGTTTAGTAAGTACCAATTATATCCCTAAATGGTTTTGTGAATGTTAATGTATCAGCTACATTCCTCATTTTCCTGTGTATTTTGTAGTTAGAAAATGAAGCAGTATGCCTTCTTTCATATCTATTAGTCATCATTATATTCTCTAGTAAAATGGTATTTCCAATGTAATGATATTTGCAAGCATGTTTAGACTGAAGTTCTCAATATTCCTACTAATCAGTAACTCATTATATTATCCTAGATAGAAGAATGTGTGTACATGAAACAGAAAAACCATCAGGAAGTGAAGTTACAGTCCAAATGTGTTTTATACATTTTTCTAGTAGCCACATATATTGGCTGACTAATAGAAGTGTAAAGGTTTTGTAATGATCTTAGCTATTGCTAAGCCAGTTCAACACTTACTAATGGATCACATTAGTGGTCCTCACTATATAAGTGACCACACTGATATTACCGTATACATTTTGTTGACTTTGTGTATTGAGAAAATTTCTGCTGAAGAATATTGTGCTGCTGAACAGAAAGTCTTGCAAGAATGTGTCAGATCCAATGAAGTTACTCCTTGATTCAACAAGAAATGTTAAAACAAATATTTTGGTTGTGAATTGACATTTGGAAATAAAATGACAATCTTCATTTAGTTTCAGCATAGAACATTGCTTCATTTGAGTTAAAAATAAAGCAAAACGAAAATGCCATTTTGTGTCAGATTGTTGATATGAAATGACAATGACCAGGTCCAGAATTTTGCATGCCCATCTTCTATTCACCTCCTAATACTAACAATATCACTCTTGACTCTTTCTGAAAACACCTTATGTACTTGGCATGCACAATCAGTGGAAAAGATCAGCTTTTTGTTTGTGCAATTAGCTACAGAAAACATATATTCCTGGGAAACAGTGTATATCAATTCTGCACATGATGAGGCAGATAACATCTAGCTCTAACTGAGCTTGCTTGCACTCCCACAGCAGTCTAGCTTCAGTAGAATCAAACACCGTGTGAATTAATTTATCCTGCTTTTCAGGCTGCTTTGCTGCTTTTGGCACCCATGCTAGCAAATTAATGGCTGGCGTGAGGATGTACACCCTGAATGGCAGCATGCAGCAGAGGCATATCCTCATTCAGTGTTTAACATTAAGCATGGGAGTAATTGTTACTCTGAGATGTCAGCTGGTTATCTCTTAGAGAAGCTGTCATGGGGCTTGCATGCTGTGGAATTTACATTACTGTTTTGAAATGCTATATGATTTCTTTATATTAAAGGACACTGTCAGGTAAAATAAAATCACATTTCCTATTCTGTTTCTTCCCTTTACTCTTAATGTGTTTTGAATTGAAAAATTTGAGTTCGTTTTCAATTTGAGTTACTCTCTGCTACTGCACTTTGTATTTATGCCAGTCTCTGGTCCTTTACCTGTTAAAATGACTATGTTTTACATTTCTGAATAAACAGTTAACATTAAAACATGTGGTAATAGCATCTGACAGGGAGAGTCATTTCACCCCCATCTCACTTAATAAAGTCCCATTACATATATTCTCAATCACAACATAACTTTACAACTCAGTGGAAGCGCAGAGTCTTTCTGTAATTATTCATTATTTGTATGGTGGGAGTACCTAAATTGCCAATCAGAACTGAGACCCCATTGTGCTAGATGCAGGATTTCCATGGAAATTTTCCCAGCCCATAAAGAAGGCATGAGATGAGAACATACTAAAAACCACATATACATACTAAAGGGTGTATGTGATTATTCAGACAGACTACATATACCTATAAGACATATACAGAGAGAAAGAGCAACCTTGCTTATGTGCATGAACACTCTCAGAAGATGATGCAAAGAGTAAATATGTTTTGAGAGGCTACTGACTAAGCTGGGGATCTCACGGAGCATGTAAGTACAAAAACATAGTACTATGCAGAGATACCCCAGAGGGTATGCAATGTGCTGTAATATCACCTTGCATCATGTATCTTGGTTCTAGACGTGTTACAGTCACATTAGCGTTGCACCATGGCCAGGCTGATTAGCTCTGTTAGTGCAAAGGTGTTTGTTAGCTCAGATAGATGTATGGAGCTGTATTGTAGAGTAGTCCTAATCCAGGTTGTGGCTGTATTTAGCAAAGAATTAAAGAAAAGATTAATGGTGGAAATTCCATGTTGGATTTTCAGCAGAATGGAAGTAGTCTTTAAAATGCTTTATGCCCCTGTGTTGAATAAGTATCCAACATTTGGAGTAGTAACCAAGTTGAAATCCAATGACAATTAAGCACCGCTATCTTCTCCCTTTCCCTTTTAAACAAAATGTGATATTTCTTGGGGCTGTGATAACTCTCAAAAATCACTGCTTATCATTATACTTCCTGCATTACTTCAGAATCCTGCCCTGATTTTTCTTTGGCTTTGGTCTTTGAAGCTGCTAAGGCATGCATCAGTGGAGGAATAATTTCTTTTCTATTGTTTCCAAAAGGATGGTGTAACTGAAAATTACTGAAACTGAAGGGGAGAAAAATTGAGATCCTCAGAGAAAAAAAAATTGTGCAACAAAGTCTAAAATTAAAATGTACTGAAGCAGATTTGATGTAGTACATAGCATGCTTGAGCTAAATGGGCTGTTGCCAAGCTGGATATTACTTCCTCTAGGACAAGGAGAATCTATTTTGAATCCTATGATCAAGTTGGTAAAAACATTACTCATCATAATGTTAAAAATAATAGCAAGCTTAGTGCAAGACAACAGTCCAGCAACTACTGTTGCCTACTAGCATGTTCTCTTCAGAGAGCTGCTCTGTTTGGTAAACTGGACATTGAATAAGTATTTGCAAAACCTACGGTCTGCGATGAACTGCTCTGCCATTCATTTTCTCGGTGATCCTGGGTACATCACTCCTGGCTTGCTTTTCCTACCTGTTTTTATGTCTTAATTATTTAGATAGCAAACTCTTTGGAACAGTGCCTGTTGTCTTATTTTCCAGCAAGGTGAACAAGACCCTTGGTTTGTCCTCTGTCTCTGCCCCTCCAAATTCTAAAATCCAAACCCAGTTTGCCCCCTATTTCCCAAACTTGCTTGTGCCTTCCTGTAAGAGACCATTAAGGACATGCGAGATGTTAATGCCTCAAACATTGTCACAAGATGAACTTTTGCAAACAAATTCTGCATGGCAGTGGCAAACCATGAAGGAAGGGTGCAAAAAGCCATGGCATGGGGCTGCCGCCGCCCGGGAGAAGCTTCTGGAACCCAGCGGCGTGGCGCCGTTGGTCAACACAGTATGGGGGGAGGTGTGCCGGAGGGTGCACGGTCCTGCTTTCTGATTGGCCCTGACATTGCAACGGTGGGGGCGGAGTCCAGCAGAGACCCCGAGAAGCCCCTAGACCATTTCTGGAAGGTTCCGGGAGGGTGGGCTGCGCATGGCAGCTAATTTGCATGAGAAGCGAGGAAGCACCCTCCCGGGGACGGGGCAAGAACCCATAAAACCTATAGACTCTGTAAAGTGTGCATGTGCCCACCACTATAGGGTTGCGGTGGTTATCATAGACATCGCGGGATACAAAGGTGGTGTCTGTCTCTTTCTCTATCTTTCACTCCTTTCTCTGTTTCTTCTTACAAACATTTCAATGGAACCCGTAGCCGACCATTTGCTCTTTCTGGGTTCAGGTTGCCTCCAAGTTAATGTTGTTTCTAAGTTCACGTTAATGAATAAAGCAGGTAACCAATGGTTTGGTGTCGTTTCACCTTAATTTAGCCCAGGAGAATCACGAAACCTTGATCTCTAGGACCCTGGGTCATAACACTTCCCAGCTCCTTAGTTCCTTCCTTTTCTTTGCAGGAGGCTGCCTCCTCTTGCTTGAAGAGCTGCAGCCATGTGAGACCCAGCACTGTTGCACGCTGTTCCTGTTCTCCCGGGAACCTACGATGCTGCAAACGATTTCAGCATGAGTTTGGCTTGGGTGGCTGCCACTGTACTTTGGTGTTTCAGACACATTTTCTTGATGACTCTCTTGAATATGTATTTGTTTCCACAGCTGAACAACTCAGAGCCTTTCTCCATCACATAAATCAAGAATAAATAGATGAAATCTGTAAACAGAATGCCCGGGTCTGGCCATGTTACTTCTAATTTTCCTAGAGTGAACATTTTATGCCTAAATTGTAAAGCTGAAATGATATATGACATCTTTGAAAAAAGACAATCAGTTTCCAAGGAAGTTTGCAATTAAGCAATATTTAAGAAAGTCTGTGGCTTTCAAATATTTTAAAATCTGGTACAATTCTAATATTATGATTCAATCACATCATGCTGCTAACACAGTGGCGAACCATTTCTCCTACATTCTGTAGAATTTTTCCATGAAGGGAAGAGAATACTTCTCTTTCTGAGGAAACAAATTTTAGAGAAAAGGTGGTGTTTAAGAAATTCTTGGTTTCTTAATTTGAAAAGCCCAATCTAATAGTAAGCTTTTATCAAGGGAGTTTATTAACTAAGCTTTTGTTTTCCAATTAATGTCAGTAGAATGTGTTTTACTTTTTTAAAAAGACAACAGAGATTAGCTCTTTCTCTGAAAAAAAATCAACATTCTTTTTCCAATAGTAATTGGGGATTTAATAACATTTTTTATGAGGTCCATCATGTCCCTGTATTCTTCCCCAAGATTCTGTTTAAGCAGAATAAGAACATTGGGTTTTTGTTTGCTTGTCTGTTTCAGAAAAAGGTCATTTCTGCTGGGATTAATGGTAGATTAATAATAAGAGTCAGAGTAGGGAAAAAGAAATGGGACCTCTTTATAACTGCTGGTGTTAGAGACCTTATTCTAAGAGATTTATATTAATGAGATGTCACATGCAATAAGAATGAGGTGTCATATGTTTCTTTCCAATAATGCCAGTGTTCTCTGAGGCTATAATATAAAAAATAGCCTAACACACAAGGAGTAGGTGTATTTAGTATATACCTATCCAAAACCTCATTTGAATTGTTTGATGTGTTTAGGAAAGCTGACAGAATACCGTAAGTATGCAAACATTTTTCTGCTTTTCAGAAAGCATTGATTAATTTTACTTTGTAGGGCAATGAGCTTGTCAGTTAGACACAAAACTGTTGCCAGCACTATAAAACTGACTGCTGTGTAGACATGTTTCACATGCAGTGAACTTAGTAGTGTAGATACCAATATATTACTCCTCCCAAGCAAGCTTGAAAGCTATATGCTGTATGTAGACATAACCACAGAAGCTTCTGTTTCCCTTGGATCTACCTGGAAGTCATACAGGTGGTAAGTGATAGAAGGAAATTCTGCAATATTAAACTAGAGATACCCCTTCAAGAAAAAACAAGTGCCAATAAGCTCCATTTCACCTCCAAGAATGAGTGCAGTCACTTCACGGCAGCATATGTTCTCTATATCAGTGACTAAAATGACACCTCTGTTTTCTAATAAAAAATGTCATTTCTGTAGGCTCCAATATAAACTCATCATAAGAACAGCTCCATCCTAAGCAGGTGATTGTCATCCATCTTAACTGGGGAATTTTCAGTCATATGAGATTTCCTGAAGCTTAAATGAGAGATGTCAAAGCATCCGATCATAGGGAAACAAACACAAATTATCGTAGTAAAGCTTGCTGAGCTAATCACTTCAGAAAAAACTTACATCAACCCTAGATGCTTATCCCAATTCTTGCTTATATGGTAAAGAGTGATGCTAATTTGGCAAAAAGGGCAATTTTGCCTGAGGGTATCTTTGAATCATAGTCTTTATTTTCCTAAAAACAGAGAGTAGGGTCCCCTTTCTCTGCTCTTTGAGGTGTACATGGACATAATAATCCAAGTGATACTCAAACTCTTCTCTTTATTGCTCTCATAATAATCTGTCACAGAAATAGAATATAAGACTTGCTGCATTGATTCAGCTATTAGATATTTTCCTAGCAGGTGAGATCATTTCCTGACACACTTAGACTTCATCAAGGAAAAGAATGTATGTTGCTAAATATTGCAGGCAAAATATTGCCTATTCCAGTTTTGACACTAAAGAATAGGTAGGCTGCTTCTGCCATGACCAAATATTTCCAAACAGCAATGAAAACACACTTTGGCAAATACAATCATTACTAGAATTAGCTAGAACTTAGAGGAATTAAAATTCAGCATTACTTTGAGCATTTGCTATTTGTTGCAGAATTCCGGAGTTCAACAAAAGCACTTGTCTGAAAATAGAGGTTGAAATAGTTCATTCTTACAGACTGAAGAGCTATATTTTTCAGTTGGTATGTTTTATGCTGCTGATTGATTGTTTTGATTGGGTATGACAATGAATAAAATGGTAAGGGGATCAAAACTGCCACATGCATTTCTAATGTCTGAAAGCATATAAATATTTTGACACAAGGAGCTGAGATTTTAAAATGCTAAGCACTACAGCAAAATGGATTAGCCTTTAGTAAGAGGAGCTTCAAATTGCCAGTGCCAGGGGGTTAATGGAAAGCAGAGTGTCATATTTGCTGATTTACTCTTTCACTATCTTATCCAAAACACCTGGGTAATATGTTACTCACAAATTATAATTCAATAAACATACTTTGAGTTTCCACCCTTAGTTTTTTCAAGAGTTTCAAATAAAATATGTATGAAAATGCTCGATATGTGGAAAAGTACTCTGCTTTGGTTACTATTACAGGAATATCCTATGGACAGAATGAACATAAAGCAGCGTAGACCAGCCTTTTTTGTACTTGAAGATCTAGAGATACTTGAACATTTTCACAGCAGGACTCATAGGGAACAGCTGTATTAATTTTAAATGAATTATTTTATCTAGATCTGTTATAGTTTGCTGGGAACAGTGAAACATTTTGTCTGAGATTGTAAGTTTGAAAAATATATTAAGGTTTATTTCCGTTACTATGTTAGAAAAACATACATGAAATAATTCCTAGGTGGTATATCTCTAACTTAGACTTCACTCTCTATTCCTGATCCTAATAGGATCTTCGGCACTAATACCAGGTGAGCCATGGCAGAAACAAGACCAATTTCCAGAGGATTTACCTTGCCCTTTAGTAGGTTTTGCAGCTGATGGTGAATTGTGGCTGTGTAATGTAAACGATCTCAGGGTGGTCTAGTATTAAGAAACTTATTAGCCTGAATTTGCAGCATATGTGTTCCTCACAGTGGGCAGATTGCCCCTCTTGCAAAGGGTACTGAACTGCCATTGGTAGCCCTGCCAAAATGGGATGTGGTGAGCTGAACTGAAGATGTCTGTATCTTAAGAAATTGTTACTAGCTAGTCCTGGCCCTTAGGTAATATTATAACTGCTTGGGAGAGAAGGAGTGCTCTATATTAACTGTGGTAGACTACTCTTGGCACAGCAAAGGCTTTGTGTCAGGGAGAAGATTGTGTGTCCCCATTTTTATTTCTGATCCTGATATAATCCAGTGTGTCAAATGCCAAGGATTCCTAAGGGCCCATTTATTAGTAAAGGAAAATCAGATCATGCTCAATGTCAGCTTGTCATCCCACTCTCCCTTTCCTGCTCCCCATATCAAGAGCAGCAAGGAGAACAGATAAGGAGCTGCTCTTCCTCCTGCTTCTCTCCTGCTTTACTGATGCCCTACTCTGCTGCTCAGTAGATGTCAGATGCTTTCCAGATACTGTGCCCAAGTAGGGCTAAGGCGATGGAGCAAGGGAGTAAAAGTTATCAAGGCATGAATCCCAGGAACACAATTGCCAGAAAGATGTGATGTTGCTAGCACCAAATGGAATGTCGTGTGTGTAGTTAAATGATTATGGTGAGGGAAATAATTTACCATCCTTTCTTGACATACTTTGTTGCTCGGTTCTGCATCCTTTAATATATGGTTTTTAGCTGGCTATTTAGTGTTAAGATATAGTGTTTTATTAATCTATACAGCTAATATGTAGTATAAGTTAGTAAATAGTACACAGTTTATGTATAGTATTTCTATATATACTACTTCTACTTTCACTTTCTATTGCTCTTTCACTTTCTTTCTTATCTTTTGATCAATTTTTAAAAGTCAATTTTAGTCTGTTTTACTTTCTAATTTCCTTTCTATTCTGCTCCTTTCTAAAATGTAGGTCAGGATATTTTTTCCATTTTGGGCTTTCTACTGTTTCTCAATATTCCTCTGCGGCTCTTCCAAGAAAAAAAAAAACTTTATTCTTGATGAATTCATTGTATCTACTCTGCTTCTTCAAAGGGCCTTGCAGTATTGAACATACCTCTCAAAAGTTATGCCCAAAAATAGGCTTTTAAAAAGTGGATTTAGTATTAATCACAAAGAATGACAGTCTTGTTCCCAGTGAAATTAATGGGATTTTTAATTTTCTATACAACCACCATTTTGCCCTGGAAAAGAAAAAGTTCAATGCCCATCAATGGAAAAAGCTGCACTGATTGTGTTCAAAATGGAACTGCAGTTCAAGGTTTCAGCCCCTGTTCACAAAAATGCCTAAATCCAAAGGTTTGCTTTTACCCTCAAATTTTTGTTTCAAAATGTACTTTACTTAGTGTTTTATTTTCATGCAGATGCTAGGTTCATTATTTTTATCTGTTTCTTTTGTTATTGTGTACTGTGTAATATATGAGGCAACATCATGTTATTAATGTGTTCTAACTGCAGACATGTCACAATATTAGTTCTTGAACAGACCTATTTTATATTCTGTCTGCTTTCCTGCCATAATGCTTCGTCTTGTACATATCAGTTTGAAAGCTCTGCAGCTCACTTATGCATGAAGAATGCTGAACTAATAGAGAAGGGTAAAATCTGAGAATGTAAGACAGCACATGGGTTGAAAGAAAAACTAGATTGCCCTAGACACTTGTGTCTCTTAAAATCCCCCAGCCTGTAATATTTGGTAATTTAAAAGCTGGATAGTATAGTGGCTCTACTTGGCTTACTAAATCTAATTGTGTCTTAGCATGACCGGACATTAATTTTTTCTTAGTTTCCTACAGCAAACCTTTCCCTTTGTGTATAATTTGTGTACACATTTTGTATGTATGCTGCAAGTTTCCACAATTAGGTGTATAATAATATTCTCCTCAAAGAGCCTTCCCATATCAATGTTTCTGATTGTGTTCTAGAGATAAACCCTTATATGGCAATCTGGAAAGTGAGAATGCTCCACTCCAGTGACAAGAAACACTTGGTATGCTTGGTGAAGATACATAACAACACAAGAGACTCAACCAGTATGATAATACAAATTACCAGTACATGGTATAGGTACCTAAGGACATTGAACACAACTGGATTGATTTTTCGTTTTTCCTACTTTTAATTGTGACCTCTTCACTGTATAATTTGACTCATAGGAAGTATATTCTGCCTTAGCCTTTACTCTTTCTGTTTACAGTAATGATACTGAAGGGTTTATCAGATACTGTGTAAAATCTTTTTGTACTGTTTCATATTTATTAAAAGTTGTTTTTCTCAGGTATCAGGCTTTTCGTAGAGCAATAAATTCAAGTAGTTCCATTCTGTATTCTTTTTAACTTCAACTTTTATTTTTTTCTTTTATTTCATCATTTGCTGCCTCTGGAGCATTTCTTTACATAAAGTTTAAAATGTGCACTACATTCACTGTACAGTACGCATCAGCTTTTATTGGGTTTCTTATACCTTACAATATTTTATTTGATGTTACATAGGAAATTCTTGTTTGTATTTTTAAAGAGCTTCTAAAGATTTTCTGCCTTATGCCTTGTGGGATTTTTAAAAACATTTTAAATAAAATAACAGATTTTGTATTTTACTTTTTTTCCCCCAGTTCTGGCCAGCCTGAGGACATTTTTCGAAAAATGATGAATAGATGGAGGCTATGACAGAGAAGTCTTCATCCTGCTCCTGAGGAGATATACAAAAGTCCACCAGATCACTATGATCTTTTTCTGAAGTATTGGAGAAAACTTTTTTTTTTTTTTTTTTAATTCTACACTTTCTGACCCTACAGGAGTATCCATAATTCAGTACACAGAGGAAAGATCTGGTGACCACAGCTTTGTTTAGAGATTCTCAGAAACAAGATACATACCAAGATATCTTTTGGAACTTTTAAAACAGAAATCTTGTATTGCCCGTTATTCTTAAAAAAATTTGTTTCATTTTCTCTTGACCAACTGTGCTTCCACATTAATCATGAATAGGAATAGGTCACTGACAAGATGGAAGCCTTCCAAATGCTATAGTCTCAGTGTGTCTGTGGACAACCAACACAGCTACCTGCCCTGTAGATGGGGCATGGCTCTGACTTGCCCTCCTTGCCATCTTTCTTATGCACTTTACAGTGTTCAGGGGGAAAACTAATACTGAAAGAAGCCATGATGTAAAGGGTGCAGGGCAACATTTCACACAGACGTTTCTTACAGCCTAGGACTAGTTTCTATTACATCTTACCCAGTTTGATTAGGGGCTCTCATAACTGCTCTTAGGTATCTGAGGAAAGAAACTGCCTCAGTACAACAGACAACCAAGGCCTCATTCAATGTTCAACAACAGTGAACCCTAAGGGTGACCTAAGTAATGGAGTTCATCTAGCTTAGAATAAAGTGAATAACTTTTTAAAGCAAAAGCTGATACTTGAAATTACGTGAGGCTGGGGTCAAGGTTTAAAGCAAAACATAGCAGACGTGAGTAAAGTAAAAACAGAGTTAGGAGTGAAACTATGGAATGTTATTCATTGTGCTCATCATACAGCAAATAGTAATTTATGCAAAAGGCAGAAAGTTTTATAGTAATTATCTTTAATGATAGAAATGGTCTGTGCTGACCACAGTATTCAGACCTGCGTCAGGTAATCCTGTTCCTCACATCCATGTTCCAACATGGTAGAAATCTATAATGTAGGCAGAGATTCAGGAAGTGAGAAAAATCACATTAAAACCATGGAAATTAAACTTATCGTTAAAAGTAATCACAGACTAAACATTATTTGTGGATAATAGGGATGTGACCCTAATAAAAGAAAAGTACACATTACAGACGGAACAAAGTTTGCTTTTAATTAGAGCTCAAAGATCAGCATGAAATCCCAGTTTTAAAAGAAGGTGATGGGTAAGTTCTATCATAGTAATTTTGAGTATTTGGATTAAAGACAAATGACACCAGCACTTCAGGATCTTTATTGAACCTACTAAGTTGCTCTCACCAGTAATAAAAATGTGCAGGACTAAGTGTCTTTGACTTCTACGCTTTTGAATGGCACTGGGACTGCAACTATAATAATGAACCATACTGACATTGAAGTTCAAAATCAGGATTTTTTCGTAGGAGGTAAGGCATGTGGCATGCGGTGAGATTGGTCACAGCAGTGTTTAGGTTTTGTAATCATTTGTATCCCATGTGTCACCAAGTATTGAAGATATTAAATGGAAGAATCCCTCTTTACATACTTTTAGCAGTTGATCATTAGCAACATCACTGTGGCTGTTGAGACTTTTTTCATTATAAACACAGAGGAGCTCTACTCCAGTCACCATTACATTCAGCACAAGATAGCTCATCCAAGAAAGCATGTAGCTGTGTGTTTAACTTTTGAAATGCAGAGTTTTATTGTACAGTATTGTGGCCTCAGTGCACATTTATTCAGAACTCTCCTGAAACCCTGCAGCACTGGAACCTTGATTTAGTAAAATTTTATACATGTCAAGGCTCTGGAGTTCCAAGGCATGGGTATATGGTTTTAGGGTTAAGTTTGCATCACTCCCAAGTTTCACACGAATAATCATTCTACAGCCATTGGGAAGTGTAAGTTATCAATCATTCTGCTTCATGTGGGGTTATAGGAATGTGTGTGTAAAGCTCATACAATAATTCTTCTGCTTGCAGCAGCCCTGGTACAAGTACAGCTGAAGTACTGTGCCTAGGTTTAGAGCATTTTTTCTGCAAGGCACAAACCACTTAGGCAGGAGATGAAATAATGACCAGAAAAATTATGTGCGAGGAAGCATTAGAAGAAATGGGATTGTTTATTCCAGAGGACACATCAAGAAGACATAATAACTAATTTCACAATGTAGCTGCAGAGTGAATGAAAATAAAAAATGTTTTCCATAGGCAGAGGAGGATGGAAAAGTAAGAGCTTTAATTTGAAGCAAATAAAATATAGGTTATACATTAAGAAACAATAAAGGTAGTTAGATACTATCATAGATTGACTGTGAAGGTTGTGGGATCTTATGCCAGTTGAGGTTTTAAAGGATATGTTGGACAGATGTCCCTTTGGAATGTGTTACGTAATCATCCTGGGTATGAATTAGCAATTCGCTCCCCAAAATGACATGGAGGTATGAAGTGCAACTCAACTTGAAAAGCTGTTTGAAACGTAATACTGGGTCTGTGCCAGGACAAATATCAACAGGTTCAGCTGAGTCTGGATGGGTTATTAATTAAGCGATGCTGCCATAATACTTGGGAATGGAGAGGGAAAGAGAGGGAACGAGGAGACCATGGTTGAACCTGAGATAGGTAAAGACTGGCAGTGTGGTCCTACTGTTAAGATAGGCTTAGGCTAGCAGGAGAAAGCAGCAGCAGTGAGACCAGGGTACAAACAGGAGTGACCCATTGTACTCAATGGTCTCCCAAGGTCAGGTTTCCTTTGATGTCGCTTTGTAAAAGAATGCATTTTATAGAATACAGCTTTCTGCCATAACTCTATTTTAAATAAATATATTAGAAGTTTGGAAGTTATTTAAAATATTTACTTTTAATAACAGGCTGTTAAGCCTGAAAAAATGCATATAGAATTTATTAGGATTTTTATTTTTTTCCTCTTCATGTTCTGAGAAACACAGATTCTACCAAGAAATAGGCCTTCATAAATAAGGGCTTTTGGCAAAAATTTATGTTGGCTTCATTTTCAGATCTAAGCTGTTGATCCTTACAGATATACCCACAAGTACTAATAACAAAGGCAAGATGGATTAAGTAGGTTGTTGGAGGGGTTTCCCAGAGAATCTTGTTTTGGTCTGGCCCAAAGCCAAACACAAATTTATCAAATAGATTAAATGCTAGCGCTAATAGTAATATTTCAGACCTCAGTCCAAAATGGGAAATACAGGTTCCGCAGAAGATTAGAAAGTTCAGCTGTAAATGGTGACTCCTTAAATGTGCAGTATGCCTGTAGGCACTCTTTAATATAGCTATAATTAAGATATGTGGAAGAAAATGTATATTCATTCTTTCAGCAATAATTGGATTAATAACCAGCTGACATTTTTGAATAAGTAACATTGTTCAGTGTCAAGGAATAAGCAGCAAAACCAACTTTATTAAAACTGATAAAGGATGATCTACCAAGAGGTTGCTAGATCCTCATGTTTTCAATCCTTTCCCCAAATTTTTAGGTCTTTTTCTTCTTTCACTTCTTCTTTTTTAGCTGTATGTTTTCTCAATCATAGCAGATATTTCTTTTTCGTCTGACCCTGTTCTGCTCTCCATCATTCTAAGATGAAGCTACTTGATAAAATTAATTTGCTTTGCAGCCACTTCCTTGGCCATTAAAAATTGCCTACAGAAAGTGCTGCTCCTTGTGGCTGCAGGCTAGTCTTGGGAATGATGCATCAGATGAATCATTCCCAGAAGTGTCCCTCTGGGTTACTCTTCCTCCCCTCCAGATTTGCTCAGACTCAGATGTGGAAGTCCACACTCCCCAAACAAAAGAATTCAGTCCCTGCTGGGGACAGAATGCTGTATAACCTTATCTCTTCCCTGCTGTCTTTTTCCATTTCCAACATGGGGTGCTATTCTTTTGGCAGCTCTGAAAATCCTGTCATGTTTCACTGTTCTATAACCCAGGTAATTAAGTGTGACCCTCTCTGCAGATTCGGGCTCCTGATCTCATCCTGCCAACTATCAGTCCTCATCTCTTTGGATTTCTTTTGCTCTCTGTTTCTTTTGTCCTTGCTTCTCTCTGATTCTGTCTTTCTGTATTGGTTCAGGTTTATTCTGGCATCTGATTTCATTTTCTTGAGTCTTGTTAATATTCTGATTTTCCCAGTGAGTCTGGGACATTAGGATCTTCAAATTGCATGTCTCTGATCTTAACAAAGCCAGGGAGAAAGCAACAGTGATGTTGTAGTATGAGGTTATTAGGAAATGCGAGGAACTAGGGAAAGGTATTGAGATAGTATACTAAGAATTTGACTGAGTGATGTTGATGTGTGTCAGAAATCATTCCTCTTGGAGCCAAGTCAGCTAGTATTGAAATTGATTTTGCTCCAGTGGAAACTAGAATAGACACTTTCAGCACTACTCTGGAAAACTCATTAGGGATTTGGTGGAAAATCACATCTATTGCAATTCTTTTAGCAGTACTAATAATGGATTTTATCCCATCTCCATTAGCAATTAAGCCATTTTCAGATCCAGCTAAGGAGGTTAAGCAGATCCCGTAGCTGATGCAACATGAGCTATTTTCAGGTATAGCCACACTGTTGTGAGACAGTCCTCAGCCAAGAGCTCAAAAACATTATCAATTAGGTTCCACATAGTTCCACCTATGGTAACACCTATCCTATTGCAATGTACTACTGACATTAGTATACCTTTTTTGTAACAAAATAAAAAGAAGAGTATGATTTTCTCTATGGATGATTCTAACAGCTGTTTATTAAACAAAGGTTATGCTTTGTTCAGTGTTTATGTTTCAGATATATTTTAAACAAACATTTCCATTCCTAATTAAAATATATTCTCATTTAGGCTCCTGAAAATCATAATTTAAAACTTCCTTAAAATTAATCTAAACGTCTAATCCTACACCACAAATAATGTGCTAGGTTCTGTTGCTTCCTCATGCTATGTTGTTCTGGTTAGTTTTTGTAACCCTTTGCAGCTATTTAGCAATGATAGCAAAGGAATTTGTCTAAATCAATGTCATTATTGCTACTGTAGTTGCTGCTGTTGTTTGCATGTGGAGAAGCTTTATCTTATATCTCAGTTACATACGTGTCATGGCATATCATGAAGTGTCTGTGATATATGGCTATAAACCTGTGTCGTCTGCTGACAAATGTCTTACACTTAAGATATTTCTTCTCTATCATAACAGGGCTGATTCCAAAAACCATAAAAAGCCTATAAACATTCTCATGAAAATATCTCTGAGAGGCTGCTTTATTTTTATGTTTGTTTCATATGAGGTGTTCAGAATGCAGAAATTTAGGTTTCCTTTGCTCTGTTTTGCTTGCATTGTGATCTGTCATTGATATTATGTTATGAATTAGGATGTCTGCTGTATAACACCAGTCAGAATACAGTATGTTAATAAAAGAAGTAAAATGTTAGTTTCTAGTTCAGAGAACAGTTTCTTTGCATCAGAGATTTGCTGATAATTCACAAAGGCAGTGAATTCTGAAAGTAATTTCTGTGCCGAAGTATACGGGGAACACATGTAGGTAATTCAGGCATTTAAAAAATGCAGACAATTTGCTGCATGAATAGTATATAAATAAAATAAGAAAATGACTACTTATTTAAATAATGAGAGAGATGTTGATCCATACAAAAAAGAAGGCAGTAAAGGGTCAAACCCTCAGCAACTGTAAAGTATCTTGTCTTTATTGGGGGTGTTTGAAATGGTATCCTTTATATAACTTGAAGAGAGAAACTAGTTCAGAGAGGTTTCAGTTTCATTCTTAAAACTTGCCATTTCATACATGCTGTTGGAACAATACTGCAATTAAAAGCATTCAGGGAATGAATTCATGAAGTTATAGAAGTCCTGCACCACAGCAAATGGGAGGAAACAATTATCATGACAACTCTGTATAAAATCCATGGCAGTCCCACTGGACTTTCACTGTTCCAGGGTGAAGTCTGAGATTTTATCTGGCCACAGTGCTGTATCTGGTAAATGAGTGGTGATGAATAGTTTCAAGTGAGATATCTGGGGGCTTCTCGTCTCAGTTGATGAGAACAAGATAGCTCCACAATGATTTGACACAGGTTAGAATAGAAGGCACAACCATCACTCTGGCAGTGAAAAAAGCTATTCTCAGTCATCTGGCAATCAATCTGGTAGAGATAATATCATAGGAGTACTCTGGATGGAACTCAGTGCAGATAATCATGAAGAGAGGTTCAGCAGGCTTTAAGTCCTTAGCCTCTTGGCCTGGGAGAAAGAGACTTACCACTTAGAGGGTGTGTACATGCCTTTGTGTAATAACTTGTGTATCTACAGTGCTTATGGGCAAGTGTTAATAGATACGTGAGGACTTTACAGGGAGATGTGTATGTGAACTTAATATGAATAGGGAATTAGATACATGCAGAGGTGGACCAGCAATGGCTTTTGCAAACAGTGCCAGTTTTTGCTTCCCTAAATATAGCCATTGCTGTTGCAGAAATATAGAGGAATTGGCAAGGTTAATTGGTTCAGAGATTGAACAAAAAGTTTTCATTGGAAATGCAAGTCTTTGGATCAGCAGCCTGGATGGCCAGACTGTGAAGTCATAAATTTTAATTACCCTTGCTCCTATGGTGTTTGTAGAAGACCTAATCCCAATTTCTCTATGCCCTAAAAGGACTAATGACTTCTATACAAGTGGGTGTGCAGAGAATGCACAATCATACCTAAAATGATTATACACTGATGAACCTTGTTACTGTTGTGTGCTCTGAACTGATTGTTGATTTAATTTAACCTGGAAGCATCATTCTGTGGTTGAATCTATTAGCTCTGCATTTTTCTGGGCCTCTGCATTGCATTGTGTTATTTCTTTTTCTGTCAGTTCAAATACCACAATGCAGCCTTGTCAAGGTTTTTTTAGGATATCATTTCTAGAAAACCAAGTTAACAGGCGGTGCTAGGAAAGAAAGGAGGAAAAGAAGAGTATTTGAGTAGCCATAAAATTCTGTCCTAACTTTGTTCTTTTAACTACTGCTTACATGAATATTTTAAGTTTTCCCAGAGCCATTAAAATATTTCTAAGGGAGCTCTTTCCTGTATCTAGATTTCCGAGGTATTGTCTACATGACTGCTTTTATACTTCTGCTATAACCTATCCTCCCTGGATTACTTTGTTTGAGCACCTTTTGTCATTCACAAAGGGACTCTGCCAGCAGAATGCATGCAGTTTATGAGTACAAAGTAATTATTTATTGGCTAATGCACAGGGACAGCCCTTGGCTGTGCTGGTGCTGAGCCATGGCAGCCAAACCCCCAGGAGGGGAGCTGCTCGTAGGCCCTTATAGAGCTGCTACTGATTCCTGCCTCAATGATCTTACCTCTCTCTGTTGTTTTACCTTTCTTATCTTGTATGGCTGTACTCTGCAGGTTTTCTAATAGCTCTTCCTCACAACTTAGCAATTTCCTCAGAAGTCAAACCCAGGGTTACACAGCTGGGTCATAACAAAATAGGCCTTGGATCACAGACAGCTGAACACCTAGAAAAGGGCCACATTACACTACAAACCCCTATGTCGTTCGTTTGTGACAGTTCTGCTCTTCCACCTAGCCACTCATCCTTGGAATTAATTCATGATAATGAGTAGTGAAATTTGGGCCAGTTTGGAGGAAACAGCCAGATTCTAGCTAGAAACAGCTAGAAAGAGGTTTCGTGCTTTCTGAAGAGCAGACATGCATGCATGCCATGGTAGTTCCTTACAGTGTGGCTCCTCTGTTCTCTAGGTTAGAGGATGTCCTAGAAGGCACCATAAACTCCCTCTTCTGTCCTTCCTTCCAGGGGGAGCAGGGATCTGTGTGAGGAGATTGCTGCATGCAGAATTGTGTCCTAACCTGGAGTGAGGACACGTTTAGAGCTGGGTACTGGGGCCATGCCTGACACCCACATTATGGCTTCCCCATCCTGCAGGCCCCAGACCACTTACATTAGAATACACTCATGGATCCAGTTTTAAAGTTTTCAGATAACTGCATTGTATCACCGTGGAGTTAGGGATTTTTTTCTTTTGTAAATCTAAAGTTGGAGAATTGACTTTGCATTTTCACTTACAGTAACTGCTGTTTTCAATGTCTCTTCCCCCATATTTGTAGATCAACATTTTTAGAATTTGTTACTTCTCTTTCAACATACTTTTTCTTTGTTTGTGAGGAGCATTCTTATTTTAGGCAAAACTAAGCAGCACTGCCTATTACTGAAGTTGCCCGACATTCTCCTTGATACATGCCTTTTTTCAGTTACTTATAACTCTGTCAGACTCTAGCTGTTTGTGATGAATTTTTCCTTGCCAGTTTCTGCCTCCAGCTGAATCTTTGCATGAGAATGTTCCAGGCATTTCTGAGAATGATGCAAGGGGAAAGTAAATTGTTTTGACCATATGATTCAAAAGCTTTTTTTGAAATACTTAAATACCTTTTATTTGGAAGAGCAAGAGGAGAAGAGGAAGAGGCAAGCGGACTGCAGAATATGAGATACTGGTCTGGGGTTAGGAGGTATGGCTAGGAAAGCATGCTGAGACCAGCAGCTGAAGGCAGAGACTCAGATTTTGCAACATGATCTCCTGAATAGGCATCTTGGGCTGGCAGGAAAAGGGTCCAGGCAGTGTGAGTATGAAGCTGGACCAAGAAAAAAGAAGGGAAAAATGTGACAGGCCACGGTGTGACCTGGGATGAATAGCACTAGGATTGTCTGAATGACAATCTATTCTGGGACAGGCAACTGAGAGAGTCAGGCTGTTTAGGCAAAGATCTGGAGACGGGAATGGTGTGAGGAGTCCAGGGGGACTCATTAGCCATAGAAATGGGGCTAGGATCGTGACTCCTGAGATACAGCACAAGCAATGTGTTGTAGGAGTTCACTGCATGATCTCACACTACTTTTTTCATGGCATCCAGTGTCATTGTGCGGAAGAGATCTCTCCAGGAAATTCATCACATCTATTTAATGAAAGAGAGTCATGTTTGCAGGATGCCAGTCCTCCTGATTTATCTATGTATTTACTTTGCAGAAGCTGAAAATGGTCAAGATGAGGTCAAATTGTGCAGAATCTTATAATCCAAATTTTCTGCGGTACAAACAAGTTCATGTAAAATGTGAAAAAGAGACAGTAAAAGTAATTAGTTCAAACTATGCCTTCTAATGTCACCCAGAGGCTGAGGTGATGTTACAACTGGTGTTTAAAATGAATGCCGGCTAAAAATCACTCTATTGCAATAGTAAGATTGTAATTAGACTTAATTATGAATAGCAACACTGAAGAGATTTATTTTTCCTTTTCACTTGTCTCACACCTCCTGTGCCTTCCCACGGTCATTCTCTTTCCTATGTATCTTTTTTCCTATTGCCTACCATTTAAATAAAGAGACTGGTTTAACCAGCTAAGATTTCATTTTTTGTAACACTGTTGTGACCCATGATGAGAAGGGCAGCTAACAGCAATGGCTTAAAGAACCTGACTCTGGTATCTGCCAGATCTTGAAGAAGCTGATAAGGCTGTGTGATGTGTTTGCCTTTCTCTAACAGTGAGTTTGCAAGTAGGACTCTGCAGCTTCAACTGAAAACATATTTTTTCTCTTTTCTCTCCCCTTCTGTTTGTGTTTATCTTGCCCTGCCTTCTGGAATAGCAGAATTCAATTCAATATTTTCCCCCCAAAAGAATAATCTTTCTGTAAGATGATCAAGTAGGAAATTTACTCCTAAAAGCTCTTTACAGTTAGATTAAAGGAATAAGAGATGTTATTAAAAAGAAAACTGTTAAAAAGTATTTTAGATTTCAAATAGCTTCAATACCAGGTTTACACAGTGATGTATCCATAGCAAGCAAGCAGGCTAAAGTCTCTGTATTCATTACCTGAGTATTATTCAACAGTCTAACGTTGTACAGTCATATGGTCATTGTGCACCTTGACTTCTTAGGCTTATTTAGTGTTAGTAAAACACACTGCAGGAAGAGAAGGAATGGCAGCTTGGTTATACCAATTGAATCCTGCTATGAAAATTTGGATTTTTATTCCCAGCTTTGTCAAATGACACCTCCAATTAACTGAGTGGTTAAAAACAAACTTTTTATTTACTCATAGTCTTTGATTTCTGGACTTGATATCCCAAGGGCTGATCTGCACAAATATTGAGTGTCTCCAGTGCAACTGAAAGTAATCTAAAGTTTGAACATATAAACATCCTATATAATATTAAATTGTTTTGAAAAATCAAGTCCTAATTCACGGTTCTGATTCCATTCTTTCTGTTCTACATTTTCCCATCAGTAGGGATGAAGGTAATATTATTTGCTCTATCTCAAATTCATTCATTTTGATAATGACCAATAACAATGGCAATGATTATTTTGACCCAACAGTAATTTTGTGCTACAGATGAAATGGCTCAGTGGGCTTAGTATTTTTCCAAGATGATATGTCTATACTTCAAAATCATTCACCAGCATAACCTTTCTTAATCGTCCCAGTAACCAAGTCACAGACTAAACTGATACAGAGCAGGTCTTTTTTATTTTTTGGATTTGCAGATCCATAAGCATTTTCCAGTAGAAGTACAGATCTGTGGACTAAATCAAAGCCTCCTGAAAAGAAGAATTTTCTTTTCTTTGCTTACCCTTCATGGACTCATTAAAAACTGTTCACAGTCTGTTAGAGGCCTCTGGGCCACAGGTTAAAAACAACTTCATAGACACTAAACTTTCTGTCTCAGCTCTCTGCAGAGATGAAATTTTCACTGCTGTTATCTGCACTGTACATGTTCTGGAGATAAAAATGTGATTTCTGTTTACAGTCCTTCCTGCTGGACATTAAATCTGCTTAAATATCTACATCTTCAAGCTGCATTTTCAGTAAGATGGATGACTCTTATGTTCACTTAGTGCATCTGTTTGTCCCCTAAGAAAGAGAAGCACGTAAAGTGAGTGGTGAGAATTCTACATGAGATACAAAATCAACATGTATAAATATAGCTCGATTTATACAGTGGAACAATGTTCATTCAAATAAGGTCCCTGGTGATCATCATGCTGACTACACATATCAAAAGATGTACTGCTAGGAAGAGATACTAAGACTATATTAGCTGAAATGGCAGTCCCATCTGTCTGTCAACTGCAAACCTACCTGGAAACAATAAATGTGCTTTAAAACAATGCTAGAAGGGATATAGAAATAAAAAAGCTATTGGTGCTACTAATTTAGGAAAGAATTAAAAGGTTAGTTAAACAGCTCTGTTTTGCATTCTCATTTTAAATTATTCATTGTGCTGGACATGCAGAAAAAATGACAAAGCACAGGGGATGTGGTTTAATTAGCCTAAAACTTCATTAACTTCATTCATCTGGGAGCTATCTGGCAGAAACTTCTGCAGGATAGGTCATCATGCCTTTCTCACTCTTTACTACCTATTTAAAGAGGGTTGTGTTCAGCCCCATCACCATTATCACCCACTGGTACTGGTTTGTTGCAATTGCCTGAAAATTTATATGCCTCTTGGTCCACATATCTTTTAGCTTTGCCAGTATGTAGAAACCTTCCTCTCCAAAACATCTATTGCAGCCTTCAAAATTCACTTACAGGCTCTTTCTTCTACAATAACCAGTGCATCTGACTGTCTTTCTATACAATAACTGGTTCATCTGACTGTCCCCTGGGTGCCAGATTGTAGAAAGGGCATTTGCTAGTCCCCACACCTACCCCAGCTGGGATCATTCCTCAGTTTTTCTTCCCTGTCTGTATGATTGGCATCCAGTACTGTGGTCAGACTTCCACACATCAATTACTAGAAAGCCCAGGCCTCTGAAAAGGGTGCAGATAACAACATTAGTCATTTGTTGGGCCCAATTCTGGTCAGAGAGGAGATTGGGTGGAGGGTCAGCAGGCTCATATGTGCCATGTGCACCCTTGTTTCTCTGTCTGTACACAATGCAGCTTTGCCTTAGTCTGGGACCAAGATGCACAAACAGGACTGTAAGACTGTCCAGAACCAAAATTAACCATAGAGAACGAGAGACCAATCTTCAGCCTCTTTCTGCTAAACATATATCCTGAATACCTCAGCTAGGATAAACCTTTTAGTGGGAACCTCCTGTAGTATTCTGTTTACCTTCCCTGGTCTGTATTTGATCAAAGACCACCCAGTTCCTGTGCCTTAAGTCTCTAAACTTCCAAATGGCCCATCCTTACTAAACCAGCTACCTTTTCACTGCTGTAAGCAGTCCACAAATGTCACCTGGATTGTGGCTGAGTGTAGAGAAAACACAGTTACCCTGGCATATTTAAACTAAACAGGAACAACAGATGTTCTTTAAAGAATACTAGGAAAATCCTTTTGACTTTACTAATTAACTGGCCATTTGAAATTGCTGTGTTTTCCACTTCCATTTTAACTGTGTTCATGCCCATTTCTTACTGAAATTTTCCTTCACTTGAGATTCTCCTTCTGAGTCAGTAATTTGGAATATCTGCTTAGCCTAACAACCTTTTACAAGCTTTTCCCTGAAGTTCTGACACAGAATTGAGATGATTTTCTCGAGGATACAACAAAGCCTTTCTGAAAAGTCAGTGCTGACCTGAAGAAGGGGTGAGAACATTCAGAGTCACATGACAGATGGAAATCACTTAAAGTGCAGGAAACCTAAAAACATCAGGCAGCCCAGATATCTTTTGAATTTTATTATTCTTAGGCAATAAGTCTCAGATTGCCCTCTAACTCATCGAGCTGAAAGTCACAGACAAAAATATTAAATATGAGGGAATATAAACATTCAATTTATCTTTCTGCTAGCTGAATGTCAGGAAGCTACTCATAAATTCTTTGGATTTCCTCATTATTATTTCCTCCACATGTTATCAGATATTTGCTATATATATGTTGTTCTGAGCATAGCATGAGAACACTTGGCTCTAAGCACTTGATACTTCATGTCTGAAATTCATGCATTTTGCTTGACTATGATGGGTTTCCCAATAATGTTACAAATGTTGTTCTTCTGTGTGCTAAATAGGAAAAAAAAAAAGCAAGCCAAAAATATAGCTTCTTATACTGTGTTTTGTGAATGGACAGGTTTTCACCGGGTATATGAAAACAAAAATCTAAGGACAAAGACGTATCTGGCAGGAAAAAAATGAAGAAGAAAGCCTTAATTGCCTGTGTGATAGGACTCATTTTGAGCCTATAAAAATAGCTATGGTTGCCTTTTGGTATTTTGTTTTCGGAATCAAGAGAATACTAGCAATACAAAGTATTTGACGTTGCTGGGACAATTGCATATAACACCTTAATACTTGGTGCTGGAAATTCCTTTGAATATATTGACCACATCATTATATTATGAAAATATAATATGACTATTCAGGTAAACTGTCTTAAAGACTTTCAAATATCCCAGAGCAAAAGAATGCCTTGTCTCTAGATGATACTTTATAGCAGTTAGTTTCTAACAGCTGACTACTTGAATGAGATGTTAAGATAATTCAGGTGATTTTGGACATTTTCCTTTTATGGAATAAGCACAGCATTTAGCAAATTGGTCAGCTGTCAATGATGCATGGGTCATTGCTGCACCTTTGCTGGGCAACAGAGTCCCTCAAGAGACTGCCTAGATCAGTCCTCGAATATGTGCAAAATTCCATGAAATCTAATTTAGTGACTCACTACCTTGTTCTGAAATACTGAACACTTCAGAGATGAAGAAACTAAAAAACTGGTGAATACAGATTGGGAGCAACATTTTTACCGCATAGCCTTGAGCATTTGCTTTTAGTGCCTTTCAGTAGAGCAAAACTATGTTCATGTAGCCTTAATTTTTCTTTGCTAGGTTTGACTTATATCTCACATGGACAACATAGCTATCAAATCTGGTTTCGAAATGTATTTGTTATGAGTTTCGAAAAGACTGTGTGGTGCTGTTGAAAATTCTCCCTTGTCTGTATAACACAAGTGAGGGTATCTGATGTTCTTGGCAGTCTCTCTGTCTTAAACAGCAGTGTCTGCTGAAAGTCCTGGTTATGAAATCCTCAGTATATAGCAACACAAAAAGCATCAGATATTTGAATATATTAGTCAGATAGATTTATTTTGATACGGAAAGGCTGAAAAACAGACACACCCAAAATACATCTTAATTCAAACATTTTGAAGGAAAGAAAGGCTAAAATAAGAAGGCAGATGTGACACTCAGTATTCATGAATAGATGTGTGCAAATAATATATCTTTTGGTTCAGTGGCCTTTCAGAAATGTATCTACATAAAATTGCTTGGGGCCTACTAACCTATTCAATCCTTATTTTCTTTTAAAAATGCCTTTATACATTCGTTTGTCAAAACTGAAGTGAGATATTCTGTTTTTTTCCAATTCTGATCCCTTTACTTCCTGGATAAGACTATTAATCAAATAATAACTTATATCAATAGGTTTTATTGCTCCAAAACTATGTTTCCCCTTTTTTTTTTGGAGTAAATTTTGAACAGCTCTGCTCATGAATATTGTGGGTATAGGCAAAAAATGAATATTCAAAACACTGCCTTTATGAGGAAATAAAAAAGAATGCCAAAGCCTATGGATTTTGAAATGGTAAACCATATACATTCAAGCCATATTCATGCTAAAGCATGGCCTAGATTTATTATATTCTCTAACAGGTGTTGAAGTACATAAGCTAGGACAGGATCAATGGCAAATGTCTAATGAATTTATAGTGCTTGGCTTTGGAAAGATGCAGGCATACAGTGACTATGAATTACAGAGAAATAAAACATGTCATAATTGTTGGTGCCATAAGGATAGTAAGGAAATATATCACACATAAAATGCAGATTCCATAACTGATTGCTGCAAAGTTAGCTTGCCTTGCATGAACTTCCCAGGATATTTGAGAAATATTTGCAAATCTGCAACATCAGTGGAATTCCAACATATTTCTCCCTTACTTCATTAGAAATTCAAAACTATCTGTCACATTTGTCAATAAATTATTAAACAAAGGCCTACTAGGATAATATTGTTTTGAACAGAAATGCTGGTCTGGAGAAAAGGCAAACTAGTATAGCTGCCCATGTTACAGAGCATGTAGAGTCTGCTGTTTACAGTACATACATGTTTGAAAATATTAATAGAAAAAAATTCATCAGTGGTAGAAAGCATTATGGCAAAAATGTAGACTACATGAAGTCAAGACAATTCAGTTAAAATGAAAGATGTTAAAGGCAAAAGAGAGCTGGAAGGAAGGGAAATG
Organism: Dromaius novaehollandiae; assembly: GCF_036370855.1. Classification (NCBI taxonomy): domain Eukaryota; kingdom Metazoa; phylum Chordata; class Aves; order Casuariiformes; family Dromaiidae; genus Dromaius; species Dromaius novaehollandiae. The sequence continues at coordinate 124,169,139 of NC_088099.1, read as the reverse complement.
CTTGCAAGATGTCGACAAAATCCTCTGAAAAGCTATTTGTGAAAACTATGTTCATTCATACTGGTGACTCTCACAAATTGGTAGTGTTGATTTAAAAAATACATAGAATCATGGAAAAATTAAGGTTGGAAGTGTGTGTGTGTGTGTGGGGGGGTCCTCTAGTCCAGCCCCCTTCTCCAAGCAAGGCCAGTTTCCAAGGGAGATTGGGTTTCTCAGGGCCTTGTCCAGTTAAGTCTTGGATGGAGAGTCCACAGCTTCTTTTGGCAACTCGTTCCCAGTATGATATGAATCTCCTGAGGGTGAGAGAAGGAAGAGACTCAGAGTGGGATGAGACAAGGTGGAAGAACAGCAAAATTCCCTTCTTATACAAACATCGCTTGATGCATAGAAATTACTTGGTTTCTTTTTTGGAAAGCAAAACCTGTCACTGAGTGCTCCAGGCTTGCAAATATGCACTGATAGTTCCAGGGCTTCATGCTTCAGAACGAGGGGACATTTTAGGGTTAATAGAACTGCTTGCAGCATGCTGAAGACAGCTTGTTCTGAATATTTTGTGGCGGAGAGACCGCTTCCCCCAACTTCTGTTAACAGGATTCGAGCTCATGAAAAGTGCATCAGATGATACACTGCATTTATTAATCTGTAATTCTGCATCACCACAGTGACAGTCATGTGTGCAAAATAAATCATCATTGTATTAACTATTTTTGTGTATTTCTGCATTTTTATTTATTTGTGTTTCAGACTTCTGTACAAGATTTAGTACATCTGTAGGTCTGCAGGTGAGATGGAGCTCTTATTCTTTCCCAACCTGCTGAAATAATTGCCCTTTTGGTTTTGCTAGTACCAGTCCCCTAGCTACACTTTGTTGCTTATTTATGTCTCCCATCCCTAATACTCACGAAAGAAAAGAATTCAGAAATTCAGAGCAGGAATACACAAACCTCTCAATGGCTAAGTCTAACACTGTAGAAGGATATTCATTGCACTGCATTGTATTTTAAACTCTAGGGATGTAAACTTAGGTACAGTTGTGAGGAAAAAGCCTAAAGAATGCGGGGGATGTAGATGCATGATGGAGTGTTTCAGAGCTTCTATGTGAGATACTAAAGGTTATTCTTTATTCAGGGTTTAAGTACATTCCAAAAGGAGGTAGTGGGGACACTTAACCTGAGGTGAATGATACATTATCAGTTTCTTCAGTAGTATACATTGTCAGTTCCTTTGTTAGTATTAATTTATTCCTGTGTTTTTAGCTGTACTAATATTTACTTAGGTCTTTTGTCTTCCCACTTCTCACCAGCTTCTGTGCTCAAAATCATCTTCTATGATGTCAGCGTAGCCTGAGGAGTAAGTGTGCTCTTGGCTTTATCATTGTTCATTATTTTTGTATGTGATTTTATTTGCTTTTTTATTTATTGGCAGTCTGAATCCTGTGCATATGCCCTTTCTGATTAGTACAGAACAAATGGGAAGGGTAAGTGATAGCATTTGACATTGCCTATTCAAACAGTGACACAGGGTAGGACATGGGAATGGATAAACAGCTGTTTGAAATTAGAGACTGTGCGTGTGAAAATGAAGACGTGTCAGCTAGGGAATATAGCAGGGTTAGGTCTTAGACCTCTGCTTCCTTTAATGGGACTAACTTGCTTGTGAGAGGCAACTGGAAGAATATTAATTGGAGCATGGAGCAAATAAAAGCTTTTGGAGATCTGCTTTGAAAAATGGGTGCTTTGTGGCAAATGAAAGAATGTCACAGTTGCATAATACTGTTACGCCCAGCAGACTCAAAGCAACACAATTACAGCAACTGTGGTATTGTATCAGGGACAGAAGAGAAATGAAGTACTGACCTCAGAACCAGCAGAATGTCACAAATAGGACAGACAGTATTTCCGTGGGGCCATATCCTCACTTGCTGTAATTTGGTATCCCTCCATTGAAGTCAAGCTGATTTATGCCAGCAGTAGCTCTGGCCAGGTATATTTATAATAGGGAAGCATAAATACCAGACATGCTCAGAATGCTTGGTTAGATTTGGTTTTCCGAAGCAGAATGATGAATCCACAGGCATGACAGTTTATCTGTTCTTTCAGTCTACTGCAGTGCTCATCTTCAGATAATTTCTGATCGGTCTTTAGTCTTTTTGAATAATTCTATTTCTTGCTTTCTGCAGTCCTGTTTCAGTGTGTTGTCTTGCAAATGAAGAACGGATTTCTGTGCACAGGTATAAAAACATTTGCTAACCTGTCCACTGCAAACTCTCCTGCATCAAGGCATTATTTTCCTTTAGTTCCCCCAAAATGTTCACTGCAATGTGCTGTTCCTTTTGGCCTTCCCTCATACCTGCCAGAATGTGCTAGCACAGAGGAGAATGGCCAACATTGAATCAGCTATGTATCTTGCATGAATCAATGACTGTCAGGAGTATAGGATGGATCACTGTTGCCTCTGTGCTCAAAAAAAGGGTAAATGATGAAAATAAATCACTTTATTCTAGTGTTTTGGGGAGGCTTTGTTATAAACGTAAGCAGTATGTTCACAGAAAATCCTATAATGCATCAATGCACCACCAGGACAAAGCACCATGGGATACTCCTCAGAAGACAAGCATGCTTCTACCAGCAGAAAAGTCCCTGCTATGTGCATGTGCTGTGGGATGAAGTGGGGAACGGGTACTCAGTTATGGTGGAATAGCCAAACCAAAGCTATATGTTGAATGAACCCTTATACTCTATCTTCAAGCTTTTTATTATTGCAATGCTGTTTACATTTTGAAGATCAGCAAAAGTGCTGGTGATGTCCCTGTTGGTCCTCAGTTTGTTCTACTTTCCTATAGACTTCACACAGGTCTGCAAGCAGTGTTTCATGTTTTCACCCTGTGGATTAGCTGGAATAGTCTAGACTGTGTGACAGCCAGCTTTGGTCACATCTGGCATAAATTCACATGAACAAGAACAAAAACAACTAATTCTTCACTTTTTTTTCTAAGGAAGGTTCCTAGCTCTTCTAGTATAAGTCTGAACTTATCTGAATATAGGGGAGTATAAAATACAGAGGAATATATCTTTGTGAATATTTCTACTAAATTTTTCCATCAGAGAATCTTGGACAATCTCTTTGAGGTTTCTTTTTTTTCAGGCCTCTAAATGCCCTTGATACATACATGCTTGTTTGCCATTTCATTTTAGCTATGGCTGATTTTTCTCTTGATTTACATCATTGTAAATGAGAAGAAAATTTAATGTCATGTTACCAAGGAATAAACTGCATATATGGCACTGTTCAAAATATTTAGGGCATGCTGTATAGAATAAATTTTTGAAAAATAAAGAATTCTCTTGTAGTTGGAAATATTTAATAATCCTAGGTAAATGGTGAACAAAATTCAAAAGCATTCCCAGTAGATAAAGTTCCTTTTATGAGTTACCAAGGGAAGGTCCAGAACTTTTGATTCAATATAATAATTTGGGTTTAACTATATACTATTTTGATTAACATAAATTTCTTGAATATTATGGTAATAGATATTAGTCAATCTATTGACTGAGTACTATTCACAAAAATCTTTAAAACACAACAAATAAAAAGAAGTAAAATATGGCTTTTTTTTTCACTGTCACAAGCTTTATTGGCTCTGTGAAGAAAACTGTCTTGCTAGTTGATGTTAATGTACAATGAATGATAACAACAGAGGAAAGGAAGCTGCCTAACTCAAACATTAAAGATTCTATTACTGTATAAATATGAATCATAAATCTGAAAGGCTGTATTGATTGGTTAGCAAATTCTTCCCCCTCAAAAGGGTCTTTTGATTTGTTTGTAATCAGTGTATGTCTGTTATGTGTAAGGCCCCCTAGAGTGTATTAAAAAGAAAAAAAGAAAAAAACCTCAGTCCCTATTCTAAAGAGCCAAAATCTCTAAGTCCCATAACTGAATTCAGAATGATATTTTATGATAAACAAGCACTTACTTCCTGTGAAGAGGGGATGTGAAAAACAAATCTTTTTCTCCTCTTTTTTTTCTTTTCTCACAATTTTGTAAATCCAATGGGAATTTGGTCAGCTGGATTTCCTGGCTTCCCTCTGGTTAACCAGATAACTGTTCTGTGGTTTCTTTGTTTTCTTAAAGTGCAAAATATTTACATCTTAATAGATTATTCTCTCTCTACTTAGGATAAATCTTCAACAAGCTGGTGTAGCACATGAAGACTGAACACATTGAAAGCAATGTTTTTCAGTGTTTTTCTGACTCATTGATGTATGAACAGGACTCGATACTTTTTTGGAAATGGTACATACTTTGCTGGAGAAAATGGAAGAAGAAAAGTGGATATGTTCATTACAAACAGGACAAGGCACAGAATGAGACAGTACAAGTGAAATCTCACCATTTTTTGGCAGGAAAACCACTTTGTCATAGCCATTTATTCAAAAAGGTTCTCATTCATTTAATGAGGCAGGAGAAAACCTTCTTTCAGAAGGAACTGGTTTAACAGTAGAGGCTGTGAAGTGCTTTTATTCTTCCTTCCTTCCCACCTCATCTGATCTCACATCATGGTGCTGAACCTGAGGAAGCAATAAATTGGCTCAGCTGCTTCCTACCAAAATCTGTATCTGGCACTTGGCCATAGCCTACCACTGATCAAAGAGAAAAAGTCTGTTAAAATCAATTCTGAACTTTGTTGAAAAGTCAGTGGCAATAGATGGCCCTTAAATAATAGAAATATAAACAATAATAAAACCTCATTTACATAAAAGAAAAATGGAAATCGTGGGTATTGTCATTTATAAAACCCAAGAGTGTTCTGAAGAGCAAATTACAACAGAACACTTCACAAATGGAGAATAATTATTGAATGCTGAAAGAAAACCAAACAGTTTCTTCCTTTGATAAAGGAAGAATTACTTTCCCATCCAGCTGTTTTTTCACAGACATGCACATGCAATGGGGATCAAGAGAGTTTTTTTTTCCTTCCTGGAAAAGCAGCTCAGTTTAAGAAATACATCTCTGGGCCATGAAAGATAGATTTCAATTTACTGCTTTTAATCATGTTGATACCTTCTCAATTGAAAATGATTCCAGGTGATTTTTTTTTATTATTGATTTCCTGTATGATCAGGATTAAGCACTTTTGAATGGATTTATTCATAATACGACCTGACACACTTAGAGTGGTAAAAATTAAACAGCCTGGTAGTTTATTATTATTTATAATTTGTATGGTATCAAATGTGTCCGTAAAGCTTTGCAGACCTGCAGAAGGATATGAAGATGCTAACCATCTAAATTAAACAGATACAACACTATAAATAATCAGGTATATAGGCAGAGCTGAAGAGGGAGGATGCTTTGATGCTGGGTGATGGATGCAACATGAATCCTGAAATTCAAAAGCCTTCATGGCCTATGCACATCCAATCTATCATCTCCCAGGCAGTACTGGGAGGTCAGTTCCTACCTTTCACTGGCCTATGATATCAGCCACTGTCATTCACTAGTTACGTTAGCAGACAAACATTTTTCTCTCTCTTCTTCTTCCTATCATTTGAAAAAGCCCCCTATAAATACAAGTAAATCAGTTCTTTAAATGTTGCCTGGTAGCGATGCCTTTGAAAACATTGTTAAAAAAATTTGGCTGATGCTGTCTTGAGACTATTGTCATGAGACAATGTTGACAACAGATGTCATTTTTTTGGTATCTTTTGGCTTTTTTCTTAAAAGTTTATGGAGAATGAAAAGCTTTTGAAAAGGGCAGCCACTATAATTTTGTTACGTATTTGTCCACCAATGTTATGTTCCACGACTGAAATTTGGTGCAAAGAAAATTCAAAAAATAGACAGATCTTACTAGAATTACCAGTGAGCTTTAAGGATGGAGTAGAAGAAGGAAAAAGAGTGAAGAAACACTGACCAGTAGTCCTGTGACATCAATCTTCCTAAAATCTTCCCAGTGTCCCCACCCTGTCTGGTTTCTCTCCTGTTTGAATCAACACATACATCCAGTGTAAATGCTGGCCTGAAATGGGGTGATATTATTCATACTACTTCTAGTCTGGGGCTTTCTCTGCCACAGCAAGAAACTGGATATAGATTCTTCCTATCCACTATTTTATAATAGCGAATCTCTATGTTCTCCTGGGACTGATCTGTAATTTATCGGTGCATATGGAAGAAGTAAGTCAGACAACTGAGCATGTAAAAGGGGCAGATTCTGCAACTCACACAATGCTCTAACAACATCCATCCCACTTAAATTGCATTGAGATAGGTATGTTTCGGCACCCCGGAGTTGCTAGGTCCTGAGTTATTCCTGAGACATTTTTATAATGTCTGTCCCCTTTGAAATACTGTTCCTAAGAAGTGATCCAGTGAAGTGAAGAAGATAATCCTCACACAAGGCTTCTGTCCCAAGATGGCTCTGGATCCAGCAAATTCCCGTGCATTTGGTGCAGGGCCCTTGTTACTGGTGTGGGGAGCATGGTGGGACATGTGGCATCACTCGGGGAGAGGGAGCAGGCCATGGCAGAGCCCAAATGTGGACATATTCAGCCAAAGAGAATTCTGGTGTAAACTTCTGCTTGTGTAAATCTACAGACAGATATATACTGCATACTGATAAATAAAAAAGGCATTTTCTTCTCTATTAATAGAAAACCTATGGATTTTCTTGTGAAGAATCCTCATTTGTTAGTTTCTGAGAGTTTGTGTAGGTATAGTCTCCCCGCAAAATGGCTTTGAGAAGTCGAGAAAGATACCTGAGAGTCACCAGGACAGAGACTATGGCTAGAGGAGGTGGACTGAAGGAAAAGAAATGATAGGTTCATTTTTGAACCTGTATGCCTCCTGCAACAAATCGTGCCAGCTTACAGCTTGCATCTGGCAGACCTAAGGCAGTACTTCCTGGTAGGGAGTGCAGAACTGGCTACACTACTTCTATCTCTACCAGAAATGTGTCTTCCTTAGTGAGAATTACATGGGGAACTCATATATGCTGCTTTATGATCTCACTGTGCTACAGTAGCCTTTGGGAAAAGTTGTGGTGCAGTGTAAATCCTGGCCAGTACTTGGTGTTGGGGCTAGGCTATGCTAGGCAGCAATTTCCTATCTTTGTATCCACTCAGTTGTGCCACAAATTTGCCGCTGACTTCACCAAGGGGTGCAGAAACATGAGAAGATAACAACTGCTTTTAATGTTTTGTGATCTACTATGGGAAGACCAGGTCTTTTCAGGGATGTATTTAAAATTCTGAAAGCATACTGTATTTCTCTCTATAAGCACATCTTAGAGCAACATGGCAATTTTTTTTTCATCTAACTTGCATACTTCTTTCTAATTATTTCTTGTTGATTTGCCAGTACTCTGGGATTCCTAGTGCTCTGGAGTCTATAGCCTTCAGTTATCCTATATACACACAATTTCAGCGGCTCACAAGAAAGAATCTCATTGAGACTTTAAAGTCTGGCAGTTATTTATGTATATCTTTGTGGCTTTACTCTCCCCTGCTACTTCTTTGTTTGCCATATTGATTTTGTATTTGCAATTCATTGGCCTTGAATAGGAAGAATGATTATGCTTTGTTTACATCGTAGAAATGCCTCAAAGCAATGACAATTCAGTCAGAGAGCTGGCCCCTGTACAAGTGTACAACTGGATGGATAGACTTTGAAAAAACAATCTGCCAGAAAAACAACCGTCAGAACAGGTAAATAGAATGGTCTATGCTATGCAAACAAAAGGCAGGACACAGTCTCATTGGTTTTATTATAATAAAGTCAATGCTGGCATAGCAAAGTGATGGGAGATTAAGAAGATAATGGTTTTAATTAACTTTATCAGGGAAAACAAGCTATATTTGAATATCGCCTCATTAAAGGAGCACAGAACTAGAAGGGACTTGCTGGGTCACACAGTCCTGTCCCTGGCCATGTCTCCCCATGTCACCCCCAGTCAAGACAGCCTTGGCACTGTAACCCCTTTGGCTGATCAAGCAGAGGTCAGTTACAGTGAGATGCCTATCTTGTAATAAATGAACATGAAATAACTGGAGAGGACTAAATAAAGGCTTACATTCTTGGAATCTTTTACTCTGGAGAGATAAAAATATCCCCATGAAACTTCTGCATGTGTGCTTTTGGGTCTTTCAGGTTGGGTGATTGCTGTGTGCCATGCCGTTGAAAATTACTCCAGAACTCAGTGTCCAGCTTGCAGTTGCACACATTGTGGGGTCCTTGCAGCACAAGGTATCAATTGTACTGGTTTTCTGTAGCTACTCTGCCATCCTTTTTACGTCAGGGTTGTCTTTAAAGAAGAAAGTTCTGTTTGGTTTTGGTCTTAGCTGTCTGAGAAGCCACTTTTTCTTCCGTGTGTAATACTGCAGCCATTGAGATTAGCTTGGCAAGTGAGCTGTCTTTGGATTGAGGTGTCTTGAGGCTAACATCTGATCTTCACCTACGTAACTGGCTTCCTCTGCTGATCAAATAGATTCCACATTGCATCAATTGCCTGAAAGCACAAGACTTTACTCAATATCTGATGCCACAAATGGTGTTGCTCAGTAGGTATGATTTTGCATGTGCTTGCCCATATTAGAAATGAAATATCTGTCTATTATAATGTCATGCCCCACTTCAGTTGATATTCAGAGTGCAGCCAAAAGACATGGTCTCAGTCTCAGCTGAGCAGAAAGATGAACAAACTGTCAAACCAGTTCGTGGCATCTTATTGCTGCCCTCTACAACTCCCAGTGAACATGAATAGTAGTTAAAGCAAGAAATCAGGCTATGCAGCTCCGCCATCCACTGTGCAATCAGACTTCTGATGGGCCTCAGATGGTGGAAAGAATCTGTGCACAGCCAAATGAGATCCTGTTTGTGTGAGACTCTTTACTCTTTGCAGTTGTTAGTAGCCTGCATTTGGACAGTTTCTTGAGAAGTCTTTCACAATGGTCCAAGCTCCAACAAGGAAATCCCATCGTAGTGGCTCAGCCATCTTTTTGCAGGTCACTTTATGGAAGGAAAGTGTGATCCTAAGATGTGCTCTGAATACTGAACAGAACAAGGAAAAGCAATTGTGGTTATTTTTTTAAATATTTTGCTGTCTTCAGCGTGTCACTAATCTTTATCAAGCTGCCGTCCCACTTGTGGATGAATCACCTGAGATGTGATTATGAGGCAGGGACCTCGCTCTGCATGTTACACTACATTTTACCATCAGCTTCGTTAGATTCCAAACTTAAAGACTGCCAGCTGGGAGAACCAAATTTTACTGTTTATTTCAGATTCTGTCCTTCCTAGTTAGTTTAGTCGATAACGCAGTCAAACTTGCCTTAAAGAACAGACGTAACAGGCAAACAACACTATAAAGCCTACTTGTGGTAGCAGACTCGCTGCTGCTTGTTTATTGGCTGCTAGTAACATTATACTGACATGTCTACAGTTTGGATGATACAGGCTAATGAGTGAACTTCTGAAACTCTCTAAACACAATTACATATATATTTGGCATTGTTATTTTCTAGTCTAGCTGGTCAATTTTTCTTCTGTCTAGCTGGACACTCATTAAAGCATACTGATTTTTGCTAATGTGAAGATTTCTGCATCTAACTTTCGTGAATTTACGTGAACACTACATTTTAAGGTGGAAAATCAGTCATCACATCTAGATCACTTTTCTGCAACTGTCATTATCAAGGACACGTTCATTTCCCCATCTAGTTCAAGTTAAAAAAAATCTAGTTATTGAAAATAATGGAGGTAGAAAAACATGTGCACTGTTGCTGTATGTTCTCAAATCTAAATTGCCTAGAGCTGCCCTGATTTCAAGCTTATGAGTCATCTAAGTTCAAGCTGTAGAAATTCCAGAGGGCATGTTGTTAAATAATGCATGAGTGATATAATTTCACTGTGTATCTCATTAGCAAAAAGCTGCAGGAAAGAACTAGGGAAAAGAACTCAAACCAGTCCTGGTCTTACCTCCCTACTCCTTTCTTTTTTGAATTGTCACTTCCAAAGGGTTAAATTATAAGTAATCATATAACAAACCTATGTTAAATTATAACATGGAAGTGACAGTTGTTTTCTTGTAAGTCAAGAGAAAAATTCTGAGAATCCTTTCTGCTTCAAGCCCTAACTTTGAGTATGTCTCACACTTATTTCTTTCCCAGTGTGTGGGTGTGTATGTAGGAATGTATGCATCCAGTATATGTAAAATTATGTATCTATAGAGAGAATGGGAGAGATATCTCTTGCAACAAACTATATTATATGTCTTCCAGCCCACTCCCCCCCCCCCCCCCCCCCAAATTTACCTCTTGGTCTCAGAGATATTAAAGGCTCTTTATTAGCTCTAGTACTGTATAATATTCTAGTAAGCAATCAGGTTATGCAAATAATAATCTTCTTTTATCTAGAGGTATGCATCTGTAATTAGGAATGTCAGTCACCTTATCTTGTAAACAGTCTGTTCTTAGTACACAAATATGGGCTCTGGTGCAGATGTGTCTGTGTATGCCAGAGAGCCAATATATCATTTTTGCTGCATCTAAAGCCTGCAATTTCATGCTTAGCACTTGGCATTGTAACCATGGTTATCTTTGGTTAGATGCAGGATCCAGAGGCTTCAGCAGATGGGTTTTTTACTTAGATCTATCACAGGCAATCAAACACAGAAAAAGACCAGAATTCTAAATATCTATGCACATAAAATGATAGACATAACAGTATTATTTATTCTTAATAATTCTTGTTACAGCAGATTTAGACTTTATTGGGGGTGATTTTCCTGAAATTTCTTTACAAGCAGGTGGACTGCTAAGTCATGGAAAAGAGAAATGGACCTGACCCTTTTCTCTCAGATGAACGTTTTCTCTAAGCAAAGAGTAAAAGCTCGAAGGCTGGTATTTGTGTAAGAGTAAGGTCAAAGTGACACATTACCTGTAAATGTGCGCACTTTCAAAGGATTGGCAACTTTATTTTCAATTTTACCTTTTAAAAATTCTAGTATTCTATTTTAATTTTTTTGGAAAGTAATACAGGTTCACAGCTTTTTTATTAGCCTAGAATTTCTACATTTTTTGCGGGACTCCATATGCTGGTGTTTGTTGAGCATAAACAATTTACAGCAAGATAAATGAAGCAGATGACCAGTGGAACTTTATAACTTGAGATAAATTATGTAGTTTCTGAGGACTGTATGTGATTGTGACTTTGTCTTTCTGAACACTGAATGGTTATGTTCATGGTCTTAAAGTTTTTTATTTCTTGACTGTTCAAGAACACAGAATTTTCTGAAAACTCAATGTTTTATACGAAAAAATGTGATATCATTGGTCCTTATCCTAGGATAGTTGTCTCTATAAATTGCAAAAAGTTCGTACAAGCCTGAGTGGCCTGGGCATTTTCATTAAGATCCACCAGGTACCATGCTATAGAGAGTATATATTTGCTATAATAATTCACTAGAGGATATTAGTTGTCAGGAATGGAACTGAGTCAAAATACTGAACTCTCAAAAATTCACATGCAGCTCTGTTAAAGAAGATTCTTTGTTCAGAGCATCCTCCCAAAGCAAAATAGGATTATCCTCTTAAATAACAATATCTACCGTAAGGAAGAAAGCTGGCTTGAGCATTAGCTCAGCCTTTCAAACAAAAATATTTGCTTCCTAACTGTTATTCATTTGTTGGGGCACTGACCTGGCAAATGCAGGTTACTCTGAAAATTATACTTAATAACTGCTGCTGCTGTTCAGCATATCCTATGCTGAGTGAATGCAATACAGTGACAGTCTACTCTGGCTTACTGAGATTCAGAGGCTGCTGTTAAAAATATTTCCCTAGAGCCAAGAGTGAATTCCAGGGGTATTTGGGACACTTAGCACCCGTTGGCCACTGAACTTGTGCAGAGACATGCAAAGTGTGTGCTGTCTCCAAACAAACAATATTGTCAGTGTGTTTCAAAGCTGCCATTGCAGCAAGCATTTAATCTCTGCAGGTCTGAGGAGGCGGAGTGCTGCGTGGTGAAGAGCAGAGTAAGAATTGCAGTACTGGAGGAGAAATGAAAAGACATTAGTCTAGCTGGAGTTGACCCACTTGTAACCATGCATGAAAAAAATCAATAAGTACTTCACCTGAGGCTGAAGACAAAGAGTGGCTGTGGTGTCTGGAAGGGGAATGTGACACTCAGTTAAAAGCCCTACTTAAAGAAACCAGGCAGAATAATTGTACTACTTCAGGATTTTTCTTAGGGCTGAATGATGAGCTTGAATTTAATGCAACACCAATAAAATCAAGTAGCTGTGCCAACTACAGAAGATAGGAAGACAGATTCTCCCACACCTCTGTCAGGTGTAAAAAACCTATAGGAAAGTAGAGAATACTCTTCAGGTTTAAGTGCTTTCCTTTTAAATGTGCAGCATCCTGCAGGTTCAGCCCTGCTGTGTATTTCCCCAGGTGAAGCTGTTTGTACAATGGTACAGAAGCTAAAGGCTCTCTTTACACTAAATACTTTATACTAAAGACTGCAGTGATAAAATAACAAAAAGCCTATCCTTTCCTCAAAGAGCTTACAGGCAGAAGATACCAGATCTCACAAAAAGAGGAGATGACTACAAGGGGAAGGGGAAGGAGAAGGAAAAAGGGAAGGCTTCCATGCAGAGCATGAAGGAAATCTTCAGCATTCTACAAGAATGACATTTTTATTGTTCTTTTATTAAGTCATGTTGCTCTTCTCCATAAGTGTCAGTTGTGTTCTGCTGATTATCTGGTTACCCTTAAAAAGTGCAAAATGTGATCTCTGCTTTATCTCTTTTTAAAAATTAAACCATGTAGAATTTTTATCACGAAATTTAAAATTGTGCAAAACTTGGTGGTTTTAAGGTAAGAAAAAAAGCGAAAGATTGGATATTGAGCCCAAAGGTCAATGTGTCCTGTAGTCAAACTCTCTAAATTTGAGTTAGGTTTATGATAAATCTTGGCAAAATTTTATAGTGAAACAGGCCCAGACTATGTTTTTGTGTTCAAATACTGAAATCTGTTACAACTGCCTCTTTCTCACAGCCAATATGTAAGGGCACAAGAGTGCTGGCACTTTTAGATGAGTTCTGCTTTGAATTTTTGGATTCATCTGAACATAAAATCCAAAGCATAATACAGAGTATGTGAGATCAAATAAATATGAGGCCAAAAGTTTGCATGAATCCCTGCAATGTGAAATAACTGATTTTTGCACAGATTTACTTATTATCTAAAAATAGTTTAGTCTCATCTGTATTCAGCATCTCTTGTGATAGCATGAAGAATGATAAAACCCCAATAGACACCTGAGAAACTAAGTTGATGGCTTAAAGGGAAAGCTACAAAAGGAGAGACATTGTAACTGTGATGTGAACTTTGTCCCTCTTTCAAATGACATTTAAGTCAAGTGACTCTGGCATTTTCTGTAAATGGATTATCATGCACACTCCTAAAGCTGTGTGCATACCCTCTGTGAGTATTTGAGTTTGTATGTGCTATTCAGTAGCAGACTAGACTTTCTTCCTTTAAAAAAAGAAAAAGAAACCAAATAAACTTTATGGGAAAATGATAGAACAAAAAAGGGTGAAGGAGAAATGTTCACGTCGCTAATTTTAATAACAATAGCTTTCTTCCATAGACAGTTCAGTACTGAACCTGCTGCTATGTGAAATAGCTTAATTTTGTTGTGAATGTGAGGCAGTTGATATCAAGTTATTCATCTTTTTCTCTGCTGGGGTAATTCTTCAGCTATTATTATTTACATGGCAGCCTAAATTACGTTAGCTATCTTGCAAACAAGTGAAAAGACAGGTCACCTGTGTAAAGGGACTGCCGCCTGAATAGACCATGTGCAAAGGAAAGAAAAAAATAGGATAGGACAGAAAAAAAAGACATATCTGATTGCCATGACCTTATTTCTGAATAAAAGAAATGCTTCTTTTTTTTCAAGCTAACATCTTCTGTCCCTTTTATTAGTTCTTTGAATACAACTTAGTTGTGCCTATTTTGCTTTTATTCGCCATTTCGGCCAATGCTTATGCACTTTTTGAAATTTATGCCAGCTGAGTACTGTCATACTTAAAGCTAGGCCATATGTAAATATGCTAATAATCAGTTGAGCTGATTTCTCAATTATTGTTATAAAATATTTTCTAATATTTTCTATTTTGCAATATTGACCAATTCCTACTTCTGTCTTCACTGACTATTAAGAGTAATCAATTTACTCTAGTCCCTTATGAAGAACAATCTCTTCATTTATCTTTTTCATCATGAATATACCTCACTTGTTAAAGCTTTCCTCAAGCATTCCCCCTAATTTGTTAATTATTTGTTCCCCTGGATAGACTTGGGGGCTTTTTTTGGGAAAATGATGAATAAAATACCCCAAACTAAACAGCATATCCCAAATGAGATATAAACATTTACTCATTTTATTTAAATTTTTCCTCTGTTGTATTTTTGATCTCTCCCATTTTTAGAACACCGGGGAATTTTTTAGTGTTCTGTCAGACTTTCAAGTAATCAATGACCTTATTATCTAGTCTGCAGTGACAGAAAAATCTCTTCCAGTCAACAAACAGGCTTTATTTTTAGCTGTTGCTTACAAAATTCTCTATCCTATGATTGGGCTTTACAAGCATAATTACTGATAACTATAGAATGAGCAATTCCACATTCATTAATAGCCAATCTGTACATTCAGATGTATAATGTCTCAGCACTTAGGTCTTTCAGTGCAACTGATAAGATGCCAGATAGTTTTGAGGATTCTAAATATCCATTAAAATGTGGAACAATATTTACTGGAGGAGTTTATGTAGCTGTATAGTCCTCTGGGAAGCATAAAAAAAGGATTTTCACTCTTAGCTATATAGTCACCTCAAATTCATATATGAAGTGAGGCAGTTCAATGCTTGCCTTATGTTGCAAACCACAAGAAGATAAAAATATGAAGCAATGTGATATAAGGACAAAGCCTTCAGACAGTTTTTTATTTTACTATTTATATTGAAAATCAGACAAAGACATTTCCTGGAGAAAAGCATCAATCATAATTCAGTGCATTTCACTGGATTTATGACCAGCTGGAAAATCTGGTTAATGTAGCCAGACTGCTAATTGCCCAGCAAATATCTTAGATGTAGATACTTATTGCTATGGTAATCTTTTTACTATAGTATTAAATCAGTTATTTTTTTCATGCAATTATCTTTTTATTAGATCACTGTGGGTTTTCAAAGTATTGCTTAGATAACTTTTTTTTACTTTTGTGTACATCTGAAGAATTCTTGACTGCGTTTAAATTCAAAAGGCAGTGTCACTGAAATGTTAAGGTATGTACACTGTTCCCTAATACAGGGTGGGGAGGTTAGCAATCCAGAGAGCCTCAGCTCAAGCAAGGGGCCATAGGTCTCTACTGAGCCTGGCAGCTTGTGGTCCTGTGCCACAGGGCTGGAGACTGCAAATCCAGGGACAACCTGGAAGGCAACACTACTGCACTGAGCAATCACTTCTGTCATGCTAAATATAATACTCCCATGCTACTATCCAACAGCAACTGTGGGTCCCAGAATACATTTTTGTTCTGAAATGAAAGGCTACAGAATTTCAGTCCTGTGATAATGTTTTGATTTTTTTTTCTCTCTTTGGAGTGAAAGATATCTGGAAAACAAAATGGCATTGCAAAATTGAAATTTGTTTTCCTACCAATTCTGCTTTCCATTGTTCAGATCGTAGGTCTTGTCACCTGTTCTCAAGTATCATCCTAAAGCCAGGCATCTTGGGAGGAGAAGGATGGCCCTATCAGTATTGTTCCATTGCTGCTTCCTTTGGAAATCATCACATGGCAATCTCTGTACTTCTACCTGAGAACTTAAACAGGTTGAGGACAAGCTTGTGGTCAGTCTTGCGTGATCAGATGAAAGAGTAAAAGCAGGTATAGGTCTTATTTCTTTAAGAAAACAGAAATGTCCTTCCTCAACCAGCCAGCAATGAACTATATTTGGCTGGAAGGTAACTGAGAGGTCAAAGCTGAGCAATTCACTTTGCAGATCCATTTTGTTTCCCTAATTTAGAATGGTTCAGACATTTAAACTTTGAATTTTACTTCATAATCCATCATTTCTGGAGGCTGCAAAGAGGCAGATGGATTCTGGAAGGAGTGAGTAGCTCTATTGCCTTGGCACATAGATATTCTAAACTTGACCTATGATTAAGCCCAGAGTTAATATGCTGTAGATGTCTGAACCATGTAGTTTACAGGGGAATAGTACAAATATCAACAGAAAATGGTACCAAAAAATGGTACAAAGATTGATGCAAAGCATGCAACCACTGACTTACAAAACTGAGCAGATGATGTTGTTGATTTTCTCAAGGTCAAGCAAAACAAACATAGCAAATCCAGGAACTGATCTCCAATGTCTTAAACCTCAGTCTGCTCAGCATAAGACTATCTTTTCCCTTTCTGAAACTCTTCTGCTAAATGCAAATGTTGTTATTTGTTCTTTTTTCTGTGTCTTTGCCAACTTGCACTACTAATTATACATCAAAGGCATCTGTGCACTGGAGATAGATGTTCTTTTCAAAATAAGTATGTGTATTAAAAGGGAACGAGGGGGTAGCAGTGCCAGAACACCTTGAACAAAACAAATGGTGCAAACTAGGGTGTTTGCTACTTGCTATTGACCTACTGTTGAAAGCAGCAGAGGAAAAACTGGAAAAACCCATTAGTAAATGAACCACTTTGATAGCTTAGGGAAACAAATTAACTTAAAGATGAATATGGATTTGTTCTTAGCTATAACGGTCATCGAAAGTGAATTGTGATATGAAAATTCTAGTTATTTAAGCCCTCAAAGCTATTTCTAAACTGTGTAATCAATGAGTATTAGGTATCATGTTATCCCTACTTCTGCTTCTAAGGTCTTACACATCAGAGTGACATAGTATTAAATTATTCACTGGCTGAAATATATTAGTGCTTATGAACCTATGTTGGATGGTAACAACACCTTTCCAGTTCTGCGGTAGTAATAAAATAATAAGTTCAGATGTTGATGTATGATAAGCAAGTCATCACAGAAAAATTGCACTGCCTAATTATGTTTTTGTGGGGCTGTAGATACAAAAGCATAAAGGTGCTATACAAGTATACCTATTCCCCCACAAGGAAGGACACTGTAATATTCTCCAGTACACACACACACTAGTACAGCTGTGCCCACACTAAGGAAGGTAGTAGTATAAATACTTCAGTAGGAAATCACATCTGTAATAGAAATAATACTGGTACAACTACTGTATGTATGCCAGACTCTACTGACAAGTCATTCCTCATTCTTGTGATAATAACATTAATAATAATGAAGTCCTTTGGAACTAATGTGGGGTATGAATGTAATTCTGAAGGACATCCACCTCGCAGGCTGAAGATAATTTGCAACAAGGTGTTTAGGGCAAATGACTGTGTTAACAGAGATATATGGAAATGCTGAGGTTAGAAATGGATATATCTTCCCTGCTTCTGATCATTGCGTCACTCAGACATATACTAGCTTACAGTAGTACTAGGCTGTTTCATAGGTTATCAAAACTTCAGCATGATTTTAAGTGTTCTGCTGGAAGAGAAATTTGTGAAGGTTTTGTTGTATTCAGTCATTTCTCTTTCTGAAACTCCAGATAAAAGGTCTACAGTATATTTCCCTATTTTAGAGGTGAGGAAGAGAATCAGGCAGCAAGAGACCTTAGAACATGCTTTTGTTCTTTTATAAATTTTTATTCAAATTACCTCTTATACATTTGCTTTCCAGAGGAAACAATCCCAAAATTTCGGTCTTTTTTCAGATAAGTTAATTATATATTTGTGTGCCCTTAACCACTTCTGTCATCCTTTCTTGAGTCCACTTATATTCCACAGTCTTTTTGAACACTACTGTGCAAGGTATTTCAGATGAAGCCACAACTCTGAAACACAAACTGATACCATGACATTGTTTCCTGACCTACTCCTTTCATCTTAGAGCTCAGCTTTTAAAAATGTGGTTTCCTGTTAAACAGGCATCTCTAGTGGGATGGCAACTGAGTTGGCATCTAGTGGGATGCCAACATTTCTGGAACTAATCCTGTTAATTTAGAACAAAAAATGCAAAGTAATTCAACTTTCCCTCCAGTTGGCAAGTCTATATCCTGGAAATCGCTATGCTGAGAAGACTCCTTGAACGTGAAAAGACAGCAGGCTGGTTCATTGCAGCAACTGCACATCATCCTCTGTGATGCAGTAGCAATGGGCTTTACTTACACTTATTGCAATGAAGAGAGTACGAACTGGTCAAAGATTTGTTTCAGCTAATTAGACCTGCTGCAAGTAAAATGCTTTGTGGAGGTCAAAGAAGACCCTGGTGACACACACTGGTCACTGATGTCCTTAGGAAGGCATTTGGGATTTATGTTGCACTGAATAACAGTAACTTCCATGTCTTCTGAAGGATTCTCTTAGTTTTTGCTTAGAGAAAGGAAGTGCCTCACATATTCTGTTGCTTGCATCTCTTTATTCATCCTGTGAAGAAGATCCTCAAAGAGTAAATACTTGCGGAAACCTTACTCCACATTCCCTTTATTGTATGGATGATGTCTATTGGAAAAATCTGCCTAAAAATGCCATGAAAAGCTTCTAATTATTCTGCACAAGGCTAGACCAGAAATTTTCTCATGAGTTTCCTTTGTGATGTGTTTTGCTGAAGAGTATGGCATAGATTAAGGCAGGTTAAATGCTGCAATCTGGATTCATTCAAAGTTAGCAAAATGAATTCTTGTCTCTGGACAAGGGAGAGAGATGTAAAACTTCAGATACTGATCCAAACCTAAACTTAGTGAATTAGTGAAACCTTAGTGAAACCTAAAATTTGTGAATTGCTGTCTAGACAGATTATTTTTTTCTGTTGAGTTTGGAATAAGCTGAGGCAATAATTTTATGTGTGTATATATATGTATGTATGTATGTATGTATGTATGTATACACAGATATATTTAACAGATATATTTAGCTGAGGTGAAAATCCATGGAAGCCATGGTAAAGGCTTCCAAACATATAACTGGATATTAGGTCATGCCTTAAAAGAAAGACACATATTCCAGAAGAAAGGGAACTGATGATTGTTCCACAGCTTCTTCATTTAAAATAACTAAAGCTATTGAAGTGTTCTCCAGCTTTTTTCCCCATGTTCCACAGTATTTTTCAGATCTCACACAAATCTGATACAATCAAAACATACTCAGTTCCTAAAAAAAGTAATCTGTTAGATGCTTGCCATGCCAGATCTGGAATGAAAGTTCATTAGAACTGAAGGCATATTTGTATGTATCAGGGAACACTGTAACTCAGTTTAACTAAGGTAGGTCATGCTTACTGCATATGGAAGGGAATGTGGACATACCCTAAAGGACTCCTTTCCATTCCAGTGTTGGTGACGACCTGCAAGGACAGGATTGGGATTTAGAGAAATAACTCAGAAACAATACCGGGTAATTGTCCATAGAGAGAATTGCCAGTTTTTCAAGTGTCTGAGAGTAGGAGATGAGTAAGATGAGTCAACATGACCTTAGCCCTGTCATAACTCAAGACAGAGCAGCACACATTTTGCAGCCGATGAGAAGTGAGGAATCTTACCTGACCTCATCTGTCAACAGAGATGGCTCAGCTGAGACTTTTATTCTGCAGTGTATGTATCATATAGAAAGGAGGAGTAGTCCCTGAGGTGGTTCACAAAGGAGTAAATTAAAGGAGAACAAAATTAAAGGAGATGGTATTTGGGGGTGGAGTACAGTGAGCAATTAGATTTCAGTGGACTTAGGAAGTCTTAAAGGTCTGGGAATTTGGTTATTAGCAGTGATGGAAAGGCAGCTAATGTAACTGTTGATCCACTTCTAACCACAGCTGTTGAGTGCAAATGCTCTTTCTGTGGGGACGTGATTTGGGGGAAAGGGAGAGAGTTTCTGAAGAAGTTGGGGAATAAGGTTGGAAGTCCTAACATCTAGTGCAGTAAAGAAACAATTCAAATACTCTAGGCTCTAAAGAGGTGGGAAAATGGCATCATAACAAAACTGAGGAGGGGTGGGAGATTAAGGACAGCCCTTCAGCAAATGGAAACAATTAAGAAAGGACTTGCGATAAGCTGTTTTCAAATAGGTTGTGATGCTGGTGACCCAAGTTAACAAAGGCTGATTAAATCATGTATCTGCCACTTGTATTTCTTCCCAAGTATCGAGAAATTTCTTTTTTTCTTCATATGGTCCCCCATGTGATTGTAACTGCAGACGCAGTTAAGGAAAATTGGGAAATATTAATTGCTTTATGTGTTTAGACTTGTAAAATACATTTGCTTGTGGTCATTAACTTTTCCGTTTGTCTCCCTTCGTATTTCTCCTCACTTCCTTTATTATCATTTCTTTCAAAAGGGCTGCCTGGTTACATTTTTTTTTCCCAGATTTTTGCTCCTTTACTATTATCTTATACAACTGAATGTTCATTTTTCTACGTTGCTGTCCTGGCAATAAAATATTTTTTTTTCTGATGTGAGGTCTGCATGAATATTTCATACTTTTTTCCTTAGCATTACTCATTCTTTGGTAAACGGGTTGTAAAAAACTATCATTTTCATTTCAGATGCCAGGAAGGAGTTGACAAAAAGAACCCTTTTTGCACACCCTGCTACTCTGCCTGGGAGGTAAAGAGGAATAATCTTTGTGCATATCACATGAAGCACGTGATAGTCTTTTGCTACCAGAAGGACCTGAAACGTTTGTAAAAATGGTGCTGTTAATACTTTCCCAGGGCAAAGGCTAGCTCTCATATGTGCATGTTGGTTGAATAATACATTTTCCTATTGAAGTGATATGCTTTAGAGTGATTTTGTAATTGATGAGCACATAGGAGATGTACAGTTGCCATTGAATTTATTAGTGACACGTGCCACAGTCCTAGCTTGTTGCAGCATATCACCAAATACAAAGAGGCATGTATAGTCTATTCAAAGGCTATTTATTTCTAAGATACAGACATTGAAAAGAGCTGTAAAGGGCATATTATTTTGCAAACTTTCAAGCATATTAAGTCTATTTGGAGAAATATTATACAGATATATTGCTGGCAATGCACAAAGAGGGCTATAGGCATGTCATATGCTAGACAATGTTGATTTTACAATATGGAAATAAAAATTGATTCCAAGAATGCTTAGTGGTAATATACACAGTCTTGCAGAAAGACTTCCTAAGCTGAATTAAAAAATGCAGAATTTATTGCAAATGTTTTGGGTATTGTGATGCAGCTTGACCTTGTCATTACTATACATTCCTGACATCTATATGATAGGAAAATGGCATTTCTCTTTTAGTTCAGGAACAGTTACTTATGGCTATATTTCTTTCCTGACAAATAAAACTGAAATGGTAGAAGAAACCTTTTACCTACAGGCATCTCATTCTTATTAATTCCTGCTATTTTTTTGTCAGCATCAGAAAATATATTGTAAAAACTGCCACCAAAAATATATTCATGTGGAAGGTACCTAAATTTCCCCTGCCATACTGCTGACTTCATGTGTGTTCCATATCAGTCAGAACAGGATTCAAAATTCTTTATAAAGCACAATGAAAATCACCTGAATTCTGAGGTTAAAATGTGTTGGGTATAGTTTCATTTTGAGGCCTATATTCAAAATGACAGATATGGATAAATTAAAATGCATTTCTCAATAACTATAAATATAAAAATATTGTCAAAGCTATGTTGTTCCATGTAAATAAAATTATGTTTATATACTGGTTAGGTACTTAGGTTTGAATGAAATTCATATGTGAGGTGAATGGAGGTGAAAACTGCTCTTGAGTCACAAAGAAGAAAAGTAATTGAGAGCTGGGCAGGTAATGGAGACACAATCAGGAAAGCAATAGGCAAACAAGAGCTAGGAAATCATAAGATAGCATGGACATCACAAGAGCTATTCAGATTTCACAGTGACTCAGAAGTTGAGAGTCTGGTAACATATAAGCAAAGGAATAGGGGCAAAAGAAAAATTTGCCTTAGGAAAACAGAAACTACCTACATAGCAATGGGAATAAAAGCAAAAGACATCTTGAATAGAGCATGCGAGTCACGCTCTCAGCCCTGCTTTTTGAGATATGGTTTGGATTATGCCTGGTTCCTGGAATAGGACCCATCATGGGCTTGGAATAGCAATCAAAACATGTCATAAGCAAGAGTTTATTGCTGTCAGAAACCACACTGGAAGAAACAGATGTTTTATAGCTTCTGCTACTCCATAAAGAGAAACATCTAAGTAGGGACTTAATTAAACGTGCAGCATCTCAATCGCTATGTGCAATGTTAATCTAAGCAGGTAAATCAGCTCAGCATGGATAACCGTGTAGAGGGCACGCGATACAGGAACATACACATAAAAAATAAACCAAGAAAGCAATGCCTTTTGCAACAATCAAAATGGATTCTACGAGGACAGGCTACTGATGCAAAAAGAAAGCAATCATAATGCACATACACGCCCCAGAAAACCAATAGCATGCAGGTTAGAGGGAGATTGGTCTTGCTTTTCTATCCCCAAACTTTGTAGGTATTAGTACTTCATAAAAGAGTTCTTCAGCTCTTTCCATATGGTCAAATTTCAGTCATCTCAGTGCAGCAGGATAATTGTAGGTAGATCTGCAAGAATTTCACATTGCTATCTCTTTTAAAATCTATAATATTCTTAACCTTTTTTTTCTTTAGAAAAGAACAATTGATAAAACTGCTAGGTTGGCTCTTCAGATTCAAATTACTGTATTGCTTGCTTTGGTAAGCAAAATTAGAAGTTTTACTGGAGGACTGACAGACAACCAAAATGAAGCCCCTGTGGGTTTAAAATCTCCCTGAGTGCTGAAAAATTCAACTACAATTTTATGATGCCATTTGTTTAGACAATTTATATGACAATATCAAAGCCTTGGAACTGGTCTTTTCTGGAATAAATTTTGAGCTTACAGAAATGGTTTTTTAATACATTTTTCTTCATAAATCAGTCTGAACTCTTGACTAGATTTGTGTTTTACTCAAGGGAGGAATAGAAAGTCAGAAGGATGTGAACTCTACATTTCAAGGTGTCAGCCCAAGGACTACTGCTGCTTCTATGTAGTGCCAAGGAAACTAGCGCTGAGCTTCAGGTGTTCCCCTCATATCTTCCCTGATAATTGGCATTATGCCCTTTCTTGTTTCCAGTATAGTGAAAGGGCAGAATGACATGGAACCCATCACGCTGGCTTTAATTTTTAGAGGATTTCCTTTAGAGGAGGTTCCTGGAGGTACCACATTTTGTACCTACAAGTTTGAGAGATGCCACATCTTATTCACAGCTTCCAGTCAAGAAGATGCAGATGAGTATCACACCAGTTCCTCTGGCATCATGTATTTAAGAGAGTAAGTTCCCTATTCAGTTAACAGAGAGTGCTATGTGCCCGCTCCTCTGCTTACCTGAAAATAGATCCAGAGTACCTGCTTTAGAAACCTGGAGTCAGACAGAAAAACTTCTCACATGAGTTGAGATACTGATCAGAGCCCATGCACATACTCCATCTTCACAGAGAGAAGTGAAGCTGAAAGGATGCTCACAGTTACCTGCATAGTCCAGTACTTTAAATAAAATCCCCTGCTGTCAAACCTTGGAAAGCCTTGAGGTGATGTTTCCCTCCAGTTCAATATTGGATACAAAAATCAAGATGAATAATCTTAAACATGGCTTAGAAGTACTCCTTCTTAAGTTCCTGTACAAGTGGCTACTAACCAGGAACATGTATCAGAAATGACCCTTAGTAGATGGTTTTCTCGGTCCCTTCAGCTTTTCAGTAATTTCGATCTGCTCTTTCCTCCAAGGCATCAAAGTTTTCAAGAACAGTTTCAATTTTAACTTTTTAAAAAGAAGTAGATTTTTTACCTTACAATGTTTTACCATTTAAGAAGCCTTTTTATATTTTTAAGCAAAATTTAAAAAATTTTTAAAAACTGGGAAAACTGCTCCATATTCTAAGCTTCCTTTCCCTCCTTCTTGTCTTGTTTCGTGCATTGCTATTGTGCAGGATCCTGCTTCTCTGTCTGCCCTTTGAGGCACAAACCATTCAGTGGGCTACATTATGGTGAAATGTTTGGAAGACTGAGAAATGTTTGAAAAGTGAAATGTTAACATTTTGGGGAAAGAGTTTTATGATTTAACAGTCTGAAGGTGAAAATTTCTGCTCTGCAAAAACATAAAAAATGAAATCCCAAACTGTTACAGGTGGTCGAATACACACATGCAGAATAAGTGAAGCTTTCAAATTCACGACAATTCCTCTGTTTTATTTTGGCCAGCTCTTCAATGACAAATAAAATAGTTTCCTCAAGAGGGATTAAAGCTTACTGCAATATCTAATGCACATTTTCCCAAAGAATCCACTGCTTTAATTGTATCCATTGGGTACACATTTTTTAAAACTGTCACCCGCTTTCAACTCATAAGTTCTTTTGAATTACGTGCAAACAATAGTTATCTATCAGTCCTCAACAGCAATCTATTTCCACCATTAAAAGTTCTTTTGATGGTGTATTCATACTATGGCTATTGTACTGCCTGTAGCTATTTTAGGATTTTTTTATGACCACACACCATTGTTGTAGTTGAGCCCATTTTCCATATGGTGAATGATGGTCTGTGGTTCAAAAGAATTATTTTGGTAGTGTTAACTGAAGAGGCTGCAAATATTTTGTGTTTTAAATCATTACCCTGATGTGAGTTTTTCTGAAGCAATATGGTCCTACATGCCAAGAACCTCTTTTATATATGATGAAAATACACCATATTAGAAAACGTATCAGCTACCCCTAGTTAACACTACAAGTACTGACATGTTTTCTATTATGATGCATTTTCCCATTATAGAAAAGTGATATAACATATTATTTAAAGTACATATTAAGGACAAAGTGAGAAATTCATATTATTATTTAACAGTTGTGCTGTAATGCCTTAGTGCCAAACTAAGAACCAGCTGTATAGGCTGTACAAACGTAATCTCTCCGTCTGTGCTGAGGTGCTCTACTGTGTGAAGACTGCTCCATCAGAGGAGACACACAAGTGCCTAACCCTGTTCTATCAGCTTTCATATATGCATCTTGCTGCACAGCTGAAAATTAGATACTGCAGGTATCTCAGAGGATGTAAAGTCCACTGACTGGAAGTAGGCACTGAATAATAATGTTTACAATTGCAGTCAGAGAATAGCCCATTTCTGGAATATACCTACTGCTTTTCAGATAAGATCCAATTAGTTAGAATAGTGCAAATTATTGATAATTATTTATATACTGCAATCATAGATGCAGCCTAATGATGACTATTCAAATTAAATTGCTTATGGTCTGTGGATTATCTAGTAAATGACTAATCTTCACAATATTGTAAGCAGTATGTACACATCTTGCAATATGGCATGCTTGTACTGCACAGTAACCAGAGGGAGACATTTTTTGTTTTCTGTATGTTTCTGGAAATGAGGAAAACAGGACACTAAAGTAAATAATTTTCTGGCTGGTTTCACTCAAAAGCTCCTGTGGAATCTGCTGATAGCTTGAAAAGAACTTACTAAAAAGTTGGAAAAGGAGAGATTGAATAGGATAAGTAATAAGAACTAAGGTGAGGAGAAAGACTGAAAGATAAATCTAGTGAAGTATATAGAGCTTTGACAGAATCCCTTGCATTAGACTGCTCTTAAACCACTTCAGCTGAATGTGGGCCCTGGAGCGCAATTTGCAGTGATACCAAATTGGAAGAAATTGTTTTTCTATAAAGCACCTTGGAGTGTTAGCTTTGATTAATCAGAGACAATTATCATGGCTAACAAAGCATAGCTATAAACACTGAGAAACCACAGTCACAGCTAAGTTCACAGACTTCTTGAGCCTAGATGTATGAAGTTCTGCAGACCACATATGTGGTCTCATATACAGGCTAATTTGTTATATGCCATGGCTGCATGTATATCTTCTAAGCATCATAGTTATCAGGTGCTTGCTTCAAACTAAGGTAAGCTTACAAACATTGAACATCTCTGTCCTTGGAAGTTTTGAAATAACTTTACCACATTTTGGTGCTGCAAACAGCCTAGCAACAAGAAGCACACCTTTCCTAGTGCACCTGGATTGGTACTAGGTCTGAAGCCAAGCTATTGATTTAGGTTAAATCAGTGCCAATCTGAATTAAAAGTGAAGTCTTAGATGAAACAAAGTCAATTGTATTTTAGGGCCAGACTTCCAATGAACTATTTAATCATTTTGCTCATGTTGCTGCTTTAAAATATCTCAGTCTAAGTATCAACTGGTGTGGGGGAGTAGGCTGGATTCATCATCTCTGCTGAGTTGACTTGCAGTGGACTTCAGAGGTTACTGTGGGGGAAGTAACCTCTTCCACCACCTCAGCTAACTCTGTCAGGGTACTGTGAATCAGAGTCCTCACCCTTGTCCTAAGCTTAGAGGTGTTTGCAAATAAACTGGACTTGTCAGAGGTCTGTATAAATACAGTAAGTTTTGGGCTGTGGCATTGAACAGAAAACTTATTCAGGTGACTCTGTAACATGAGCCATAGCCTCTATTTGACAAAAGGATTGGTGGTCAGATGGAGGCAGCGAATCCTTATATCTCCCTAGCTTGGATTGCAGCTCAGAACCTACATTAGTTTCAGGGCCAGAACGGTGACCTGTATACTTATTGCCTGTGTCCAAGAGGATAATAACATCTCTTGAAATGCAGGCTGACAAAGTTCCCCTGAGCTGTGTGTGTAACCACTCTCTGCATATTCAAAACCAACAGCTGAAATGCAAGGCAGAATATAGTTGCTGTTTTTTTCAAGTAACATTATCTGTTTCATCTCTTCCCAGATAACTTCATAAACATCTATATTCATAGATGCTAGGGGTGGAAATAATTCTTTTGGAGTACTGATGGAAATAGCCCAGATATACTGGAAGTTATTTTTTTCTCTTTTACAGAAACAGAGGCACAGAAACACTAAGAAAACACTCGGAAAATCCTTTTGGAACTGCAGAACTGAACTCAGGTGTTCATGGCTATTACGATGCAATCTGTCATCTTAGACAAGAAGCCTGCATGCCCCATGCTGGTCATGAGGAGGCCTGAGCTCCTCTGGATGGTGACACAAATACATCCGCTGTTTCAAGGAAATACTTATCTTGGGGAAGGGGGCGAGGTGAACCTCAAACTCTGACTCCAAACATCAAGGAGAAGCTGCCATCCACCACAGTGAAGAAGCCACATGTGATGCTGACCACCTGCTTAAGAGCAAAGAGTGGCTCGTGGTGAGGCCATCACCTGCTTTTTGAATAGCAGAAGTAGGGGGGGGGGTGTAGGTTCGCTCAGTCTTAGTCTGAGGGTGTCCTCAGCATCTTCCATCTTTGCCTCCTCAACGAGATAGCCAACAAGATACAGATGCACCTGGTGAAGGAAGGAGTGTGTCTTTGGGCTTAACCTTCCCTCCCTTCTGCAGCAGCCACTAGAGAGACAGGAATGTATGAAAGACCATGGGGCCAAACCAAAGAGCACAGGAAGGAACCAACAATCCTTAGTGCTGTCCTCTTTTACAAATGCAGGCTTTGCTGTCACCATCTTCTTTTCCTTCTTCTTATCCCCTCACTCCTGTGAGGGGAGGGACTGTCTTAAGGCCCGTTTCTGCCTCTGAAAACTTGTGCCACATCTTTGACATTGTCTTCCATAATCCTGAACGTTGCTTCTGCTTTCTCCTTTTTACTAGCTTGTTTTCTGTGCCATGCTTCACCCCTAAGATCAGGGACTGAGGACCTAGACTACAGCCATGTTGCTTTCGGTGCTGTCCTTCCTTCCAGCCATCCACCAGCCATCAATCATTCTGCACTCTTCACTGCTGAGTGGATTTCAAGAGAAAAAGGAAAGCCCCATCCATTCCAGCTCAGTTGAGGCTAACTCTAAGGCAGGTCTTTTAAGGAAAAATAAGCAGGATATCTTTGTTTTGATTTATGATTTGTGTGGTAGTAACGCTCTGAGGCTAATCCTTATCATATTAGAAACTGTACGTACCTCTAACAGCAATGGCCAAGGAAATGTTGGCTGTCGCAGTAAACTCTGCACAAAATGAAATATCATGAAGCAAGCACTGAGTGGAAAGACGCAGAGGTTTCATTTCTTATTGAAAAGCATTGCCATCCCTGTAGAAAATTGATTTCTTCAACAGTCAAATCTACAAAGATGCATTAGGAATATAGAAAAAATCTTCCTTTAAAAGCAAAAGCAGCAAAAAGTAGTTATATTGACAGGTTTGCAAGTTTCATTTTTCTTTAAAAAGCAGTTGTAAATGAGCATATTTTTAAAATTGCAGAGAAGGCAAAACCAAGAAAAGTTAGGATCTAAAGAAAAATTGGGGTCTCCAACTCAGCCTGCTCCATTAGTTATGGCTCAGTGACATGCACTATGTAAATACAGAAACATGATTTTTAAAACCTGATTAAAGAATTGACCTATAGATTAAGTAGGGCCATCTTAATATGACACATGAAAGGAATGTCCTGTCTTGCAGCATAAGATAGAGAGGAACAGAAAGAATACTCTGGGTTTAATTTTCCAATGCTTATTCCAAAAATAAATAGGTTTGTGGGCACAAATAAAAAGAATAGAAATTCAGAAGTGATGACCCATAAAGTCTTTCCTTTAAATACAATTGTCCCTTATCTGCAGTTCTCTTAGGAACTGATAAAAATATTATGCAAAATGTTAATGACACATGACAGACTTTTAAACATTTTTTTACTGTCTTCCTCCTTTATACCTCAATTATAGCCATACGGAGGCTTTAGTATTTCTTTCTGGATAGGGAGACAAAGCATTTTCTATTTTTTAAAATATTACCTTTCATTCCATTTATCTTCTATAAGAGAAAAAGTGAAGTACATTTATAATATGATGAGATAAGAAAATGCAGACACCATGAAAGGCTATGTTCAATATTACAAGCATATTTTTACAGGTAGCTTTTTCCACTTTAGAAAAAATACTTGCTGCTGTTTTATTGCTCAGTTTGTGACGTAGGATGTTAGGATGGGTTGCTGCTTGCAGCTCAGACAGTTGGGGTAGATGCACTCATTTAACTTGATTTTACAAGCTTCCAGCTCTCAAACTGTAGGCTGCTGGCATACACAGCTGATCAAACTAAAATGTCTTCTTGGACAATAAGAAAGCAAAGGAAAATAGGTTTATCTGCTTATTATTTTTTAAAACATCCTTGGGCTAAAGGAAAAAAACAGAAAAAAGATAGGAAAGATAGGAAAGAGAAAGATCCTTTTGAGAAGGATTTTTTTTATTCTAAAAGTTGCCAGCTAATAGACAAATGTACCAGTTGAACCAGGTCTTTAAAAATCTATATGGCACTGGGTACAGAGCTCAAGTGGATAAGCAATTTACAGGATGTTTACTCTTCAAACAATATTTTTACATTGAAGCAATATCTGTGATCAGGCTTCAAATACTTTGGTTAGAATTACTGCACTTTGGGATAGACCATTTATGGGTTGATCACAAATAATCCAGCTGCAGGTATATGTGTTCCCTAGTTTCAAAATAAGGTCTTCAGTGCTTGGTTCAAACAAGTCACATCCACAGTTTTTAAAAACCCTGACTAAGTCTAACCCAGCAAATAGGGCTAGAAGTGAAAATAATATTCATTCTCTCTGTGTTAAATCTGTTCAGGAATGATATTTCACAAGTAGGATTAAGGATTTCTGCAAAGTTTATATCCTTTTTCTTTTTGTGAGCCTCCTTAACTTTGGCCTCTGGGATACCATTAGCTAAATTGTAACCCTGAAAAGATTTGGGGTTTGATCTGGTTCTACAGTTTAAGACAAAGATATCTAGTGTTTTTTTTTATTCAAACCATATGCAATTCATGCAGCCCAAGTTGAAGTTCTGCCTCATTATAGCTTTTCTGTAAGAAATTCTATTAGGAGAAACTGAACCCAACAAAAATATTGTAGTTGTGATTTCCTGCATCTCTGTGTAATGATATTCATGTACGTAACGAGTATCAGCGCTACAGTTTTGAATAAAAGAGGACAACTTAACTCCAGTAAAAGTCAGTTTTTACTTTTGTTTACAATTTCTAAATAGCTTTACTGTCTCTTTACAAATGACCAGTGAAAAATTTTCATTGGGTTGATTCCTTTTTATGCTTACCTTTCCTGATCACTGCAGTTGTAGTTTTGTCTCCTCTGCAGATGCCAGATTCCACACTGAAAGGAGAGGTTACTCACATGCCTCCACGGAGGCGGGAGAGGCCTCCATTCAGCATGAAGAATCTTACTCAGATGTTCTTTGGGGTCTTCTAGGAGTTTAACTAATAATTCTTTTGGGAAGACAGGGGCCAAATCTTATATTGCACAGTCATTTCCTCTGGTAGTTATCTGGCCATAGTTATTATATGTGACCAAAATTATTCTTTATGACTCTTCATTTTGGAGTCCTTGCTGTGGACATATTTTGTTAGGTTCAGGAAAAAAAAGAGAGGAAAAAAAAAGAAGGCGTGTACAGAAGGCTTACTGTGAAAGGTAATACATTGCTTAATTTTAAATCAAACTTTGTGCTCTGGATGTCCCTCTGAATGCCCTTTTTTTCCTTCTAGTACTTGTGTGGGAGTATAAGGCTTAGCTAGAGAGTCTCCAAAAGGTGCTTATGTTTGACAGTTAAAGAATCTTAATGTAGATAATATGAATTTTCCCTTATACTTCTGACAGCTGTCCCCAGAATTTGTCTTTATCATTTAACTAAGATCTCCTTTAACATTGCTTCTTATATATGATTCACTTCTCTGACTAAATACATTTTATATTTTGCTACTTGCATTTTAATTCTGTCATAGCCAAGTGAATGCCAGTTGCTTATAAAATGATCTGGACAATTGGGGTTCATAATAGAAATAAAGACGAAATGTCTGGAAATGATTCAGGCTTTAACCCACTCTCAGTAAAACTTCTGTGCAATTTGATATGGATCAAATTCTGTGATTATGTTGCAAACTAATAGACTTCTGTAGAAGTGACTATACTTTTGGATTCACTCTAGCAGACAATGGTAACTTTACTGTAAATTTCCTAAATTATTCTGTGGAATTCCAAATGGCAGAGACGTAATTAAGGCTGGTCCCAAAACCTGGGAAGTCAGATACAACAGACAACATTTTTTCATGAAGAAATTCCAGGATTAATGCTTCTGATCAGTTGTAGGTTTTTCTTTCTTTCTTTTTTTTAACTGTGCAACCCCAAAACAAGATTTTACTCTAATAGATTTCAATAGCTTCAGCTTTAGAATTCAGCATTTCCATCTGTTAAATAAATAGACCCAGAATTCTCCCACTTCTGTTTGGGCTGTGTCCCTCCTCCTGAGGACTGCAGTGCTACGTTTTAAAGGCTTGAAAGGTTAAGAAAAATTTCCAAAATCAGCTTCCAGTAACATCAGATGGAAAGTGGTTCACGAAAATTTGAATACTAAAAATAATCAGTGTAGGCACTGGCAACTGATGTGTGTTCAGTGTGTGGTGAGTACTGCTAGTTCCATCAGACTGTATCCGTAATGTTATCGCTCATGTTTCTGTGTGCTGTCTTTTTGGTCTGAGACATGAACAATGGCTTTGTCCTATGAAGAGCGAATATTTCCTGTGGTTTTTGTCTTAAGTTCAGTAGAAGATATTGGTCAAAATGAGGTTGGTCTAAGTGAAAGCTGAAATTAATTGTCTAGCATATTATTCTGCTAAGCCTCAAGATAAATAATGGTTTGCCAATCTGTGTGTAGTCACCCTCTTGTTCTTGCTGCTAATAATCATAACTGTGGCACTAAACACTTTCTACAGCCAGTAATATATCAGCCCAGCAAGCAAATGTGAATCAGTGAACCTGCTGAAAATTCTGTCTGAAATGCCCTTCCTCCACAAAATCATCAGAGCATAACACATCAAAATAAAGGTCAGTACAGCCCCAATTTAAACACTGCTAGTCTTCTCTGATTGGTTTTGACTCTGAGTCCCATTTATCAATGTTAGCCACTGAAATGATCTCTGTATTTCCAAACTGTTTCTAATTTGTTCCAGTGCAGCTATTAAAAAGGGGAGACAATCATTTCTCTGTCTTCCCTTTGTTCACCATCTTTCGCTTTCTCCAAATACAGTGTTCAACTTTACATTTCAGGATTCTAGAAGCAGACAGAAAACTACATTACTACTACTGCTACTGCTGCTGCTGCTGCTACTACTACTACTACTATTATTTCTGAATTTTTGAGTTACTGTCTGATACATAGTAACAGAGGTGAGAGAAACAACAAAGCATCCTAAAGATGAGATATTAAGGTTTCCTTAACTGCAATCGTCAGGAAAGGCTAAAATTGGAAGGTCTGTAAAATGTTTTGCCATGTTACTGGCAGGCAGCTAAAGAAAATGGGACCAAACATCTACAGTATATGCTTTTAGCTTAAAGGCTCGCAAAACTGATTAGAAAGGTAAAAGTAGGAAAGGCCATGAGCCGAAGGGAAAGAGACAATAAAGATAAATAGGTTTGGTAGGCAGCCAGTCTCCTTTTGTTAGTTCGTAGAAAATGGAAGCTGCCTTTAGATGAAGGTCTTTCCTGAGTGGATCAAAAGGCACGAAGGCATTTGCTGTTGTCCAATTTGTTTGATTATACATTCACAGCACAGCTAAGGGCACGGTTCTCCTCCAGTTTAATCAATGGGAACATAGCCATTGTCTGCAGTAGGAGTGCTTATGACCCTGCTTGCCCAAATGAAGATGTTTATTTTTCTGTGCAATACAAATATACACAGACTTCAAGCTCCCTAGCAGTTCTGTTTTCCCTCCATCTGGTGATTCATTTTCCTAAACGTTATCATCTAGAGACACTTAAAAAGCTGTACGGTATCAGAGACATCTGAACAGGGCTGGCACATGTGCCAAAGGACTTAGGGAGACCTGTGCCTCCTGGAGTGGCAACAGCAGGCCAGGTGGGATGCTCTAAGGCATCTCAAGTGACATTAGGTGACTATATTTAGGCATCTGAATTGAATTCTCAGTTTGTCCTCAAGTTTGCTGGCCCTAGGCTTCCAGCCTTCTTCCTCTGCCAAGGTGTCTTGCCACTTAAATTAAGTCACAAAAATTAGTGAGGCATTAATTTTGTTCACAGAAAAATGGACAAAGCAGTGTACTGCTCCAGTCAGTTGGTGGTGATGGATCCATTTGCTTTTATCACTGTTATTAGCTCTTCCGATGTGTACACATTCTAAACTTTATCAATCTCTCTTAGGGTTAATTGACAAGGTGTTTCTGCACCTTACAGTGTAGAAACAGAAGCAGAAAGGAAGCGCTTACACTCTTGATATGTGCTCTCTAACCCAAATTACCCTTTCTTTCTCTTACAAGGCCCTTACAACTGCTCATTCAGTTATGTATGTGTTTTGGCAGTAGTTTGGGAGCTCTTCCTTTGATGTCTCTCAAAGATCCATGTCAGTAGCAATAATGATGCATCCTCTGCTTGTATAACTTGACATATGTCCAATGAAATCACCTAATACATTAGCTCATAGCTTTTTTCCTTGAGTTAAAAGAAACAGAAAAAGAAAGAAGATTTGGTTTTAGTGGCGAGCTGAAGCAGATAATATCCTTGAAAAGGAAACATAAACCTCTGTTTTGTGATTCCTGTATTTGCTTTAGCAGTTCAGGTTAAAGGCATGAACAGACTGGTAAGCATCCCTTGAATAGTTTGGTAGGGTCAACAGCACGACTGAACGCTTCTTGAAGTATACAACGGAAACATGAAATCATTGATTACCACAGACTTATTGTGAATCTTTTTTTCCACCTGAATTATAACGTGGTTTGACAGTTAAAGACAGATTTGTTGTTAAGTTTGAAATGCATGGTTGAATAAAGCCTGAATATAACGATGGAACATTTTTTCAAGCTTGTGTAAAAAGCAAACCTCTGAGTCCCTTCACTCTGCTCTCAGGTGCCTAATAAAGGTAGGGAGCTGGAAAGAATGTAGAGGGGTAGAGTGATTGACTTATGAGGAGCTGTTCAAGGAGCTGAATGTTTATAGCTTGGCCAAATAACTTTGTGGGATAAGATAACAGCCTCCAAGTACTTTAACAGTAAGCACTTGAAGAAAGGCAAGGGATTATTTAGGCTGATGAGGAGGATATCAAAATTACTATGTTAGACAATAATTAATAGCACTGTTTCTGGAGCATTTTCTACTCAAAGATTACACACACCTTTATAAATTTTAATGAATTCAGCCTTACAACATCAACATGAGAAACTGAAAAAGAAATATCCCCCTCTTTATAGCAGAGGAAGGCATAGACAGTTAGAGGCAATTCCAGATTTATTCAAGGTCACTTAGTCTGTCTTTAGACAATCCACGTAGAACTTACACTTTTTTTTTTTTTTTTTTTTTTTTTTTTTTAAGAGAACTGAGCCTGAAGCAATGGAAAGAAATCAGCCAAAAGAATTCCAGAAAGTATTTACCAAATATGAGATATATTATTTTGAGCAATAATCTTTACAGGGAAATAACAAGAGACCCATCACTGGAGTCAAAGCTCTGGAGAATGTATTGCAGAAAACAATCTTGTGCTGGCATTGGCATTGACTGCATGATTTAATGTCTTTTTCCTATCTCAGATATCTGTTATTTTAAATTAAACAAGAAGTATCTCATGGGATTCATGCAATTTACTTCATAAAAAGAAGAAACTTTGAACAAGACTGTAAATATATCTCTGAATTTTTATGGCATCAAGCTGCCTTGATTTACTGCAGTGTCTCTGCAACCCTATGCAGTACTGCCTGTAATTCAAAGTTGCTCATTGTAATACATAACAAACATTTTACTTTTCTGTCTTCAGTGTGTATCAAATGGTTAATTAATATGAATCCAAAATGAATCCTGACAAGATTTCTTTTGTGTGTATGCTAATGATTTGTGTTAAGTTTGGCTTAACTCCGATAGGCTCTAGTCTCAGAGCTGTCTGGACAATTTTCTCACAGATGTCAGTGGTGCTTTGTCTGCATAAGTACCAAAGCTTAGTGCTCTTGCTTTTCCTATGTAAATGTTGTTGCCTCGATTAGACGTAGAGTTTGACTGTTGTTAAGAGACAAAAACATTTTGCACTTTCCTTTGCAGATGAAACTCTAAATAATGGCTGCATCATAGCTTGTATAATCTACTTTAATATAAATGCATTCTCTAGACTGCATAACATTTAGCTACAGATGATTTGTCTCTTGATTTTTAAAATATGACCAACCTAGCATAGGGTATTATTGATCACACGGTTGATTATTTCACTCTGCCAGGGCATTTTTTAATGGAAATTTTAGCTAATGCTGCTGTCCAATATATCTGTGATGATCTCAGTATGGTTATGTCAGTGTGGTGGTACATACTTTTATTTATATTATGCAATAACTTTCATCTGAATTACATCTGTAGAAATGAATTTAGTCAGGGGAGTTATGCTGGCATAACCAAAAAAAAGATATGAGACTAATATTTTTCATAAAATGGAATAAATGGCAAATGATGCATGAAAGTGCCAAATGGGCATTTGAATATTCTCTGCTTCATTGTTTACTATTTATATGAAGACTGTGGATGTCAACCTGATCCCAGCTGACATTAGTTTTTGCTTCATTAATAATACAGCCCATTTCAACATCTCTGTTCCAGACACAAAACTAATCTATTTTTATTTGTCTGGAAAAATCATTTCATGATATAGTTTTAGTTCTGCATTTGTGTGTTATAATAGCTTTAACTTCTAAATTGAGAAATTGTGTGGCTTATTTAAAAATCTGCTGTGGTTTAGCTATAGTGAAGTCTCCTTTGACTGAGATATCAGTCTGTCTATACTTTAAGAATGCAAAGTTTAGTCTTATTCTACAAAGAGACTAAGATCTGTTATACCAACCTCTGTGACTAATATTTCATATTATCTCCTATTAGCTAGGAAACTAATCTGTCCATCCCACCTAGCTGAAGACATGCTTATTCCCACTTCTTGGTTGGTCTGTAATAAATGTGCATGCTGAAGTACGAAATCTTTAATCCTTGGATGACCTCAAGTAGAAACATGTATTTTAACATTGTGAAGCTTTATGTATTAAAAAAGGCAAAAAACTGGATTGATGGTAAGACACCGGGTTTAAATGAGATAGAAACTTCCAGATGAAGCTAATTATTTTAGGGCTAGCACTGTGAAATATCATTTCCAATAACAAAGCTAGATTACCTAGGAACACCTTGGACATCATTACATACTACTATAGTGCATACTGTTAGTACGTATACCTGTAACAAAGTTTTGTGCTTAGGGGTTTTAATGACCAAAAGGAAGAAGAATGAGTCTAAGGACTGGGCAGTGTTTAGATAATCAGAAGCCTGAGGTCCAATTTTTTCTTCCTCTGACTTTGGATAATCACTCAGTTTTCCAGTGTCTCCGTTCTCCATCTCTAAAAAGAAGATGACAACATGTTCCAGAACCGAGGATGATTCTGAAGATAAGTGCATAAAAATCTGAAAGATATTCAAACATCAGAGCAATGGAGTCCATCTAAATTCCGAAGGTCAAAGATCAATAGCAAAATACTCTGATGATTGTTATTGATATTGTGGTAGCCTGCAGTTATTTCATTTTTTTTTGTACTTATTAATTTTTTGTAACATTCTTAGTTAACCATTAGTTTTAGCTACGTCTCAGAAAACTAGTAATAGGAATAGCACAGAAATACATTCAGTCCAAGAGGTTTTACAATATATTGTCTTTTCTTGAAGTGTCTTGTAATTATAAATGTTTTCTTTCTTTCAAAGTGCAAAGTTCTGCGAGCTGAAAGCATGCAACACAAAGAGCCAAGGGATATGCAAGATACTATTAATTGAGGTGTATAACCTCACTGTTCCCTTGTCCATTTATTTCCTTAAATAACAGGCTTGCCTTACTGGGAAATGAAAAAAGGTGCTGTGGCCAACCCTGACAACACATCTTGTTCTGTAGCTAAATTACTCAACATCAGTCATTTAATATCGTACTGTGGAATTCAGTCTGGGTGTAATTGTGGTTTCTCACTTGCTTTCAGTTAAAAAGGATTCCATTGTTCAGTTAATTCACTTGGGAAAAACATTACACCAACTCTAAATAAAAATAAAACCTTTACTATTCAAATCTGTTATGTAGCAGCATAGTTTCTAGACATAAAATGGACAGCCATAATGATTTACTCTTGTAAATGAATTATTTAGTACATACCTTACTGCTTTTAAAATGCAATTTACCTGGGAACTGTACAGAAATATTTAACATCAAATGATCTTTTTCAAGTGATTCTTTTGCTCTTGCTCATTTTTGTTCAGATAAATGGCTGCAAACATTAAAACAATTATGTAATTTATTATTAATTTAAAATATTTTTGAAAATTTAAGTTTCTTTGTGAATGCTTGTATCAGACTGACAGTTTTAGGCAATAAAAGATTGTCTTTGCTATTATCATATGCAATCTCCAGTCAAACTTCCTGTAGCACTTTTTCAGCAATGGACCTCTAAAAATGCACTGTTAAAAAGTTCATCTTTATGTAAGAGAAAAACAGTTTTTCTTTGTAGCTTACAGCTTTTGGTACTCTCTGTTTAGACTGTGGCTGTAACCCCTGAAGAATATATTTGTGGTGCATTTGTTCATTAGAGATGAGAAGGAGGGAATGAGCTGAGTTCTCGTGGGCCTCCAAACAGCATATCATGAGATGAGCTAAATGTCAATGAGTAAGCCAGTTGTGAAATTGCTTCAGGAAGAGTCCCCTATATATATTCTGAGTTGCAAAGCCTTCCTACCATCCCATCCAAACAAATAGATAGAGCAAATGTTAATTAAAGTAGGAAAGTTATAATTCCACTATGAAAAGAGATTTTTACCTGCTTTTGTAATAAAAATATCAGTTAGCTGTGGAAACTGGGCAAATATATGTGCCCTCCTCCTTGTATTTGACACACTCATTTTAAAATACATATTCTGCAGCTAAAGTGACATTGAATCCCCAGATAATCATTTTCTTATCTCTTACATGGACACTGCCCTTCCAGAGGATATTTTTAGATATTAGTTGCAGGGTCTCATTTACCTCTTTCTCTTTTTATGGGATAGAGGAGGGAATGCAGGAAATCAGGAATAGGGGATATCTATAATCCTGTGGCTAAGTGTCTGTTCACATTAATTACAGGGCTGCATTTATAAGCTGTTCTATTGAGATGTTTTATCACTTTGAAGCCAAATGAAACATTCCACAATTTTTTGGAATCAGCTAAGATAAAAGCAACATATTCTGTCTGTCAGCATCCAGCTCAGGACACTTCCATCTCAGCTAAACTTTGAATGTTATCTCTGAAAAGCTTATTCTTCTTTGGGTTACATCTTTTTAATTGATTTTACTTTATTTCACATCTATGTATTTTTCATTTCTTTTCAAGTTTCTGTATTTTCTATTCCTAATATCCCCTCATTCATCAAGTCTCTTTGTATTGCCACATATAGTTCAGAGTTTTAAAGATACTTTTCTCCAGTTCTTTGCACTTTTATGAGCTTATTGAGTCCAATGGTGCTGTTTCATACTGTTCGTTGTCATGAGACTAATTTCTTCTCTCATGGAACTTCAAACAATCCCTCTAACATTCCTGTCCCTTTATATTTAGATGAGATATTGAGGATTTATTATACAGAAGAATTAATATCTTAAAGCATTTGTTTCAAAGTTTATTTTGTAAAAATTTTACCTGGACTTTAATAACATGTCTAGCCTCAAATGACACAACAGACTGCATTCAAAGCTGATGTTATTAGGTACAACTCTGCTGAACTAAATTAAGCTGAGCCTGTTTATACTGGAACTCAATCTAATCTGAAGCCGAAATGTGAACATGAAAATGTATCTGATAAAGCACTAGTGTCCTGTTAACTGAACTTGATGGCAACTGTTCATTTAATGTTCTAGATACACGCCACACATATTGCCAAAAGCAAATCTAATTAGAGATGTGAAGAATTACTATAGATCTGTTCTCACTTACTGAAATGTAATAAATGAGAATACATCTATGTCAATTTGCTGTATTAGTTTTTAAGCTGGCTTCAGAATTTTGCATTCTGAAGTTAAAAAAAAAACACTGGATGTCTACAGAATATTAAATACCTCATTTTCTGTATCAGGTCATTACTGGGATCTTTATTAACATTGCTGCGTATCTGAATTGAGTCCTCTTCTGTTTATTGTATGCAGATGTAAATGTGAAAAATACAAAAAAGGGAAAATATATATAAACTATGCAGACAACATGCAGTCATTTGGCCATATCTGATCACGCCACGCAATTAATTAAATCTAAATCCTGGCTCACATTCATCATTTATCAGAAGTTCATTTGAATAACAAAGAGGATAAAATACAAGACTGCATCATGAAACAGAATGGGCATTCAGTGTGGAAAATACAACTGCCCATTAGGGCCACATTAGGTCATGGTTGCATGAAGGGTATTTAAAAATGCAGAAGAATTTGAACAAATAACAAAGTATTTTTGGAAGCCGATGTTACAAATCAAGATAATTGTTCTTCTAAATAAAATAACCCTCAAGTTCCACAGACCTTAGTATATAACTCAAGCTTCTGTCAATTTGACTTTTCTTCTGGAGATCATATTTTTTAATGAAAGATTAACCTTCCAAATAGTTAAAAAAAAGCATTTCCACATCCAACAGTGGCATGCTTCCTTCGAAATATGAAATGTGTCTGTGGAGGCTGTCTTAAAAAATGAATGGGCTCACAAGCACTGCTTGAAGTGTATCTCAGGCACATTCAGCTCTTGAGAAGGTCAAAAACTAAAGGGATAAAAATCAAGGGATTCTGTAGAATAGCCTAGGGACTCTGCAGGTTGCAAAGATGTTCACAGACGGAAAATGAAACTTATGCTTCAGTGGAGGTTTGTGATGGACTCCTAAGTCACTTTATGCTCTGCCACCTGAAAAAATGATGCTTTTGTGGCTGTAAATACTGTGAATTGTATGGTATCAGGGAAGAGATGACTTCAGCTGCAAATGCTCTGCTGTGTGAGTTACAGCAGAGCTCCATGCATGTAGGCCATAAGAAATATTAAAATTTCTATTTCAAATGTCAGTTATTGAAATGATGAACGATAAATATGAATCATCAACCTTTTAACAACTGGCCTCTGTGAATACTGTAAGAAAACATTCCCAATCTTTCAGGGAACTAGACAATTATAACAATATCAGCCTCTGCTTAAAACAGTGGAACATGTTACTACACAAAACAAGCACCTTTATAGAGGGCATATACAGGAGAATGCATTTAGCAGACATTGTTTGTACAAAGTGATCTCATGTGTCTGGGATGAAGAAAAGCACAAAAGTGCCTCAGAAGCAGATGCAAAAAACAAACCAAAAGTGAGGTACACTGCAAGAGCAACCTCATGGAGCATGACTCTAAGGAACTAAAGTTTTGTCTTTCCTGTTTTACTCTAATGAAGGAAAAGTCATATTTTCAACTAGTCATATTGCTGCTGTTGGTCAGAATAGTTCAAAAATAGATCAAAGTTCAAAAATAGATCAGGAAAAGAGTTTTCTCCTCCAAAGAAGTTTAATTGTGTCCAATGGGTATGTTTCTCTTCTGTTTAAATCTTTCTGGAGGGTTCAGTTTAGTTCAATGAAATTGACACATTTAAAATTAAAACTAAAATTTATTTTTTCCTAATCTGAAAGTAGTATCTAGGCTGATGACAGCCTGACTGGGAACAACTCTGGCAGAAATATGGGTAAGAAGCCTCAGATAAAACTGCTGTATCCTTTTAGCCTGAGCAAAGAAGAGGGGAGCGTATGTCTTTGTGGAAACCGGGATTGTCATATATAAAATGAATTACTCTGATCTAGGCTGATAGAGAGGTGTGAATCTTAACATAAAGCTGATGGTATAAGCCTGAATATTAGGTTGCATAGGCAGCCATAAAAGACTTCATGGTTTTGTTCCCACTTGTATTATTCAGATGTGCTCACCTATAAATGTGATCAGAAAGGGAGCTGCAGGCCCAAGCAATTGTGGTCTTGTCAGACAATGCTAAACTGATCCTTGAACTAGAGATCTGCTACCAAAAAACCCAGTAGGCTTTCCTGGGGAATCTATACTTGATAATGAAATGTAATGTTCTTTTCTCAGTGCCCTTATTTGAACACAGTGTTTCCTATAAGTCCAACTTAAATGTATTTTATGGTCCAGGCAAGCAGCCAGGATTGCCAGGCCCTGTGTCAGTGGGAGGTGTCACTGTCAGCTGTAGACAAGCTACCTGCAGAGAAAAAGGCTGCTTCTGAGAGGCAAAGGCAATTCCACACTCACCCTGATGCTTGTCAGAGAAGTAGTGCCGATCGTTCCCCATGAGATTTAATCACAGATGAGGGTACCTTGCAACAAGTTATGAAGTACATGCCCAGTTCTTCCTGTTTGGGGCTGTTTTGAAAACCCCTCCATGATTTTGCTGATTTATCCTGTTTGAACCGAATAGTGCCATCTCCAGGCACTCACCTCAGCGAATGAGCCTCAATACTTGTCAGCTCATTCAAGGAAGACTTTATCACTGGAAAGAATTAAGAATAAACTAACTTTTTTTGCTGAGTTAGGAGTTTTGCTTTTTGTTATAATGAAAAGAGGTACAAATATAAAGTGTAAGACAAAACCAACCAATTCCAGATCTGAGTGCCTGTCTGTCTATCTATATATTTCATTCCATTATACATATCTGCATTTCAGCAAGAGTATTCCATAGTTGCTTCCTTGTGCAAGCGAAATCAGAAGATTGGCAATTTAGTCTTGCCCTGTGTACTTTGTAGAACCAGGAAACAATCTTCTGTTCTTGGAGGTAGTTGTCTCCACAGTGCCCAGAGCTGAAGCTGTCTTTTTATATTCTCCTGGTTTAACTCTTTAGCTAAAATGGAATTTCTTCTCTGCTGATTATCTAAAAAAGCCTCAGCTACCTCCTCCCCTCTGTTTGGTAGACAGAGCAAGGATTACTTTTTCTCCTACCTTAGCTGGAATCACTAATCCTCCATTGACTTATTTAGTATACAGAGATGCCTTTTGTTCATAGGGTTTGGTTACTTGGTGATACATAATAATCTAAGAACGTAGGTATTTTCTGCTTCTTCTTCTCCTTAAAGATTCTTAAATAACTATACTGTCATGTTGTTTTTAACATATTTCTTACTGTTTTTGATTGCCTTACATTATAGGTCTACTGCTTCCCCAGCACCTTTGTCTTATCTGAATAGGGTGTTTTGTGTCTTAGAACTCTGTGTTTGTGAATATTAATTTTCTCTGCATTTCAGAACTGTTTCCTGTTGTTAAAATTTTATGAAAAGTACAGTAAAATTTTATAAATTGTATGTATTTAAAAACGGCAATTTATAATCCCCTTATTAGACATACAGAATTCCCTCTTGAGTGCTCAAACAGTACAACAGACTGAAATTATGAAGGCAGGCCATATGACACAACTCTACCTTGTATTAGAGAGCAAAAAGTTTTAATCTGAGACATAGAACACTATTGCAATTATTTGATTTATTAGCTGCCTTGTCTTAAACTTTTCTTTCGTGATAACAAAAGTAAATGAATTTATGTTTACTTCAGTATATTATACTGCTGTAATTACTGCAAATAAAATAATAATGATAACTTGCACCTAATAATATTGGAAGCATTAGTTGCCAATCTGATTTTGGTTAATGAAGTAATGTTGTATATGAGCTCTGGGAAAAACAGTATTTGAGAATTTTGGTTTTGCAATCCACTTGTTTCATGGGTACACACAAGTCCCCTTAGGCATCAGTAATTTTAGATTAAATGTTTTCTTTTTTGCCACCCTGCTGACTTTTAGTCTCTGCTACCCCCAAATGAAATGTCAAAATATAGCCAAGTCCCTGTAGTCCCATTTAGTGCCAAATAATCAAAGTTTATAAATTTTATTCTAAAAATGTGCTTTTATTCTAATCTTTGCATTTAAGGTCATTGAACACAGTATTGAAAACATTTTACATGCTGCCACAGGGAATATAATTACCTGGGACTTCTGTATAAAATGTTTAGTAGATGACCATTCTTTACAACTCAGGGTCTCACATGCAAGATAAAATAATGCTATGCCTGGAATGATTTATCTAATATTAACATTTTTTGAAATTATAAAGCACATTCTGAAAAATTAACTGAAATGGTATATTGAAATAGGTGAATAATTTTATAAAGGAAATTTAGAGCACATCATAGTATTATTTGGGGGAAATACACCATCTTTCCAATGCTAAAATAATCTTGCCACTAAAACATTTTCATTATGAGCAAAAATCAATAAATGATTTTTTTTCAGCATTTTGAAACTATATACTATAAAGCAGTCCTTTTGTGATATTTGTTGACTACTCACTTGCTGCTTCAACTGAGTCTGATACAATAACAACTTGGAACAAAATCAAAACACTTGTATGGAAATGTCCTATAATGTACCTCTTGGGCGCATAGTTGTTTTGAGTCTTAAAAAGGAATCTGCATCCAAAATTTTCAGTAATATCATGACCTCTTCAAAACTTATGATTAACACATTTAAGATAAAACTTATCCTAATGAGGATTACTTTTAAAATAAATTTCCAGGCAATTTTCAACATATAAACTTACCTGATACTAAAAAAAGTGTGTAATAGTCTTTTCACTTACTGACCTAAAAACATTTAAAATTTATAAACCTCTGTCATACAATTGTGTAGCAGGTAAGCATTGCTTAGCCTGCTCTACTACAGGAGCAAACCTTTGAGTAAGTTGACAGTGGTTAAGAGCAAATGAGTTCATAAAGTTGGAAAGGAAAACTCAGGCTATATCTAAACTGGTGAACAGGACCAAACACGGGTCTGAGCACAGGGCTGACAGCTTTTTGCTTGTCCCAACATTAGGGAGTTTACTTGCATAACTTATTGTAGCCCTTGGTATTTAAATGATTTAACTATTGCATTATTATTTTTAGTTATTTATTATGTTAGTAATATTTAATATATTAGCATTATTGTTATCACTACTATTATTCTTATTTTCAGTCATTGACCAAAAAGGTGCTTTCCCATATCTACCTCACCCAATGACTTTTCTAGGTCTTTACCTGTAGTCAATTAAGTTTTAGAAAGGATTAGTATGTATTTCGGATCCTGACACTTTTAAGATGCTACACTCTCCCACCCTTCACAGAAAGTGGATGTGAAGCTT
Organism: Dromaius novaehollandiae; assembly: GCF_036370855.1. NCBI lineage: Eukaryota > Metazoa > Chordata > Aves > Casuariiformes > Dromaiidae > Dromaius > Dromaius novaehollandiae. Next base: position 124,124,655 of record NC_088099.1, on the reverse strand, counting down.
AAAGAATGAAAATTTCAAAAAGTGGGAGTCAGTGGCAAAGATTAGCAAGTTACTGCATATTCGTTGCAGTCTGTGAATTGTACTCTTCAGAGCTGATATGTTATTTCAAGTGCTGAGTTAACTAAAAATGTGATTATATATCACACATTTATTTTAGAGATCATGCTGAGAAGTAGTGAAGCTAGTTAAAATTCTACTACACCTCACAGAGAAGAAATAGCTATAGTATTACTCAGTCCTCCCACTCTTCTTATAAAAGCATTGAGAATCTGCAAATAAGTCACACAGTCACTTGGTATTGCTAAAGCATGTTACTAGTTTCATACAATTTTAAAAGATAAAATGTCACAATCTCCTGTTTATCCTGCTTTCATATCAACATAAAAAAAAGGAAGCTAATAGATAATTTAGTGACATCCACTGCTTAATTTAGCAAAAAGGTTCAACACTCATACCAAACTGCTATCCTTGTGCAAATAGATGTATAAATAAGGAGAGTCGTGTATTGTGAACACTTTGTTTAAGCAGATGTGACTTACTTTTCAGTAAGAAATCTGCTGTTACCTTTCTGCAAGTATTTTAAATGTGGAATATTTTGCACTAATCTACCCTGTTGATTTAGAAGCTGGCTTCCTGCACTATCTTGACATATCTTAAAGTTAGCAGTCTTCTCAATTTGGACTTAGCACAGTAAAGTACTTTTTATGACAATTATCTTCTCAACAACCTGAACTACAGAGAAAGTATTTAGAACAACACACTTTCTCCCACACTTAGTGAGCAGCCTATCAAGTGGTTACAAAGTCAGCCTATTTGATTTTCTTCTAAACACATGGCTATTACATTTTTGGCCACATTATTTGGCCAAATTCAGGAGAAATGGTTAATACTCTTATTCAGGCTTTAGCCCAGATCTTCCATGTCTCATGTAAATGATTTTAAAAAAAAGAAAAAAACTGTTTGTGCAAAAGATGCATTATGGCAGTGCTATGATTTTGGAATGAAAATGACCAGGCTATTTCTTTGTGCTGTTCAGGTGCGTACAGTGCACTGAGAACACATGTAACAGGTCCTGCTTTCCTGCGACATTGGGCAGAGTCTAGGCTTTTCACTTTCCTGCGTATGAATTACAACAGATTTTATGCAGAAATTAGGTGTAAATTTCTCCAGAACATCACTCCTTGGGAGCTTCCAGACCAAATCTAATCAGGTTTGGTACCGCTATTACTTGGTGACACTGGTGTTACCAGGAGACAAGGGAGTGTGAGTAACTGAGCTAGTGCCTCCTTCTGCTTGCACAACAAAATTACACTGAATTCTCTTTTTAGGCATCAAAATAGACATCCTGCATCTTGCCCTAAGTGACATTCCCATGGCTGTAGAGAATGTCTGGTGAAGAAGACCTCTGCCTGCCTCAGCTAATTTCCTCTCCTCAGGCTCTTCTTTCCTTTATTCTTCCCGTGCTAATACTGTGCTAATTGCTTGAGGGATGATGTTGACATTGACACAGATGTGTTAAAGATTTTGTTTTTCTTGGTTCTTTCATATCAGTACAAAAGATTCAGGATGGCTGAACCAATCTATGTTCAGATGGGAAGAATTATTATCTGCCGGCTGCTGGAGGCGTACCATTTGCAAGAGCTCCATCCTTTAATGACTCCGTGTGAAATACATGTGGCTTCACAAAGCAGTCAGCTTGGCCCTGGCAGGTTTTCATTAATGAACCCTAAATGTCTTTTCCTCCTATCTCTTTCCCTTTTTTCCCTCTAATTCCCCCTCTTCCTGCCTTCCTCCATATAGACACATACACTGACATTCCCAAGATGACCCCAGCATTTTGACTGAGACTGCTCTAAATTTGCCTGGGCCTGAATAGTGTCAGCACTTTCAAATGAGACAAACAGGCGGGGAAGTATGCATTAAAAAGTACACTGCCAAACTGTATGAGGTTTTAAACAGATGGGAAAATAGGGAGAAAGCTGAAGCATGAAATTTAATATCATTAAGTGGAAGGAAATATTTTGCTTTCATTGTCAGTTCCCCCTGTACTTAGCAGAAGAAGAGGAAGATGTCTAAAAATAAACTGCTATATTAGGGCTACAGAAAATATAAAGAATATCTTGCATCAAGCTTGGTCTGGGAAAATAAATATATAAATACATAAGATAGGACCATTAAGGAAGGTGGGAGCAGTCATCAGAAAACCTCTGACATTAATTTTTATGAAGCAGTTAAAATTCTCACAGCAGCTCCAGATTTGCATGTGAACTATGATCAGTCATTCTCTCTGAAAACAATATGAGATAAATTTACAATTTAGCTTGTGTTCGCTATGGCTCAATACAAATGAATCAAACAATATGCAATAAATTTCACGGACTGTTAAGTTTTAGTTCTGGTGATGTAAATCACAGGTGGGATCACATTTACAGAGAGATATACTATTGGGTTGATGAAACTCTAAAAGAAAAAGTCAGATCTGAGGAGCCAGGTGTCAGTATTCTGAGGAACCGTGTGTCGGTGGGGTGAAAAACACAGTACTGAGATAAAGAGTGGTGGAAAAATAAGTAAAAAGCTTATCTTCTTGCCTTAAAGAAAGACATAAAGAGCAGCAGTGAAGCCACTTGTTTAACCCACCTGTAGTGAGACTGCAGTACTTAATGATCTGGCTCTACTCAGGGAAGAGAAAGGAAGAGAAAAGGAAGGAGTTTTAGAAAGAGAAAGTTCCCTTTAGGAAGATAAAGTTCCTGGAGTAACAGTGCAGAAGGATAGCTATTATGGTTTCTTTCAAGCTCAACTAGTTCTGTCAGGAAAACAAAAAGTATTTTATATGAAAACAAAAGTATTTTATTCTCTAATCTTGAAACAATTACTGATTTTGATTTCACATCATTACTTATTCTATATTTTGCTCATGACCAGAAGAAGAAAAGGCATTTCACGAAGCAAAATGGGCTTATATTTCCACTATATTCAACTCAGCTCTTGTGATGATCGTCCCTTTTGCATCTATTTACATGAGATTCTGAAATAATGCAGATTCCACAGTAAACATAGAGTTTCCAGTCAGTTACAGATTTTGTGGATATTTTCTGTGTGAATTTTGTAGTGGTTTCTCTTTTTAACACAAACTTTTCTATACATGTCTATATAATTTCTTCTTTTGGATTTCCTCATCTTTCTTGTCATTCTAGATTTGTCTTTTAGAAAATGTCTGTTTGGGGAACAGTGTTTGAAACACATCTCCTTTTAGATACTGAAAACAAAGACAAAATCACTATCAAAGACGCCATTTAAAGGGCCTTATCACTGATTAACTTCAAAGTATTAATTTCAGATGAGTGTGTAAGACCTGTGTAACCTGGTAACGGGGCTAAAAAACTCAGGAGAACAGACTCCCTCAGATGTTTTTTCAATGCTTTTGATTAATGATAATACATACTTTAGTACTTCTGATTCTAGCTTGGAACAAAGTGAAAAAGTAATAAGATTTTACATTTTTCATGTGCAATTTTGAGATGTTATGAAGAATATTTCTACTCCAAGCTCTAGGTATTCTTTACTATACCTAACTATAAGATCACTTAATACTGTACTGTAAGATCACTTAATACTGTACTGTAAGATTACCGTACAATAAGATTAACCTTTTGATGAAGGGAAGGCAACAGATGATACCTCCAGACCTAATTAGTGACACAAGATCTTTGTAGACCGGTGATGAAAGACTATTGGTAGATTCAAAAGCAAGACATTCAAAATCAACCAGCCCTTACAAAAACACTGTGGCTTACTGAAGACAAAGGTCTTTGTGGAACACCTTAACCAAAATGTAAAATTTTGGTCTTTTTTTGTTTATCTCTGAGGAATGGAATTCCACTTCACCTGGAGGACTGAGCTTCCCCATCAGCACAGTAAAAACGAGGTGCAGCAATGGAAAACTGAAGGAAGAACTGAATCTAACACACAAGAAGAGTGATTGCAACTGTAACTCAAAATGGGAATTAAGTTTCAAGAGGATGTCTAGATCAGTTCTGATTACACCAACAGTGTTGTCATTAAGAAGCAAATACAAGCATTTCAGAAAGAGAATGAGTAAAAGAAATTTTAGGGAACAAAAGCTGAAAAAGATCTTAAGAACAATGAATAAAAGGAGGAGGGAGAAAGGCATGAAATGAAAGTGAAAAGAAAAGAGATGAAGTATGGACTTAAAGATTTATACCCAAGGTCCAGCAAAATCTGTTGCTTTGCATCACCTAGCAGTATATCTACTGACCACTTTCTATGTATGAAAACAAATTGGTAGCTGTGTCTCTATGCCCATCATTAGAGAACTCCCTCTGATGTTCTCGGAAGCAAGTCATTTAGCCTGCCTTGAGCAAATGTCTCATTAATAATCTTACTTCTTTGTTTTTGTTGGTTGGTTCATTAAGTTCATGGATGCATAAAGTTGTTGTTACTGCAGATAATGTGCAAAGGCTTTATAAACCAAGGTCCTTAAAACTATTAAAGAATTTATTAATTTAGGGAAATGCTACACATTTCTAAAATCTTACTTCAACCATGGCAGTTGATGAGTCTTTTATTTTTTCTTCCACAACATATTTATTGACTTTTCAAATTTTATGTTTGAAACAAACTCTCTGAAGTCAAGATTTTTTTTCTATGAAATGCACCCCTCTTTGCTCTGTCTTTCTCCCTATTTTTATTTGTACTGTGAGCCCTTGGGGATGGGGACTAGGGTGCTGGGCATGACCGTGCATGTCCTTGCTTTCTCTGTTTGAACAGCACTTGGAAAAGAAAATAACTGTAAGAATGTAGCCAGAATTTTAAAATGCTTCATTATTCTTGCATTGAAAAACTGAATGCTATATGCTAATAATAATTCTATAGCTAAATGCTGCAGCCTTCTAAACTGTAGCGGCATCCTGGGGAAGTGCTCTCAGTTCTTCCTATTGACTTTGCCACACTTTGAATAAATTGCTAAATATTCACTGGTATAGAGTCTGGAATCCATCAGTGAGGCAAATATCCTAACAGCCAGGCTAGAATCACTTATGTAGTCTGGCCTAAAGACTATTTACATATTTTTATACAAAGAGGAAGTGTATAAGCAGTAGGGACTGTGAAAGCTCTGCCTCAGAATATCCAAATAGTTAGTAATTAAGACTATCGAAAAGTAAAGTATATGAGATCAAATTCTGGTCCTGAATCAAGCACAAGCTTTGAACTTGGATTTTTTTCATGCGAACTATCTATTTACCAACCTATCCCATAATTAGAACCAAACCACTTGCTATCATTTTTATTTACCTTGTTCTAGTCTATACAAAATTGAAGTTGTGGGCTTGAATATGCTCAGAGAGAGGATGCAATTTAACCTGAATCTCTCCTGAGTCTGTGCAACCAGCTTACTGCTGAGGCATTGAATGAAATTTGTGGCCACTGCCTTTTTCTCTGGTCCTTCTTAAAATTTAGCCTTCAAAATATTTCTCGAGAAAAAGTATTGAAAAAATTCAAACTGAATTCAAAAAGCTTTTGGTTCATATACAGACTTCATTTCTGGCTACTCTAGTGTTCAAGAAAAAAAAAATCCATCCCAGATGTAGAGCTAAGTGCTGCTCAGACAAAGGTATTGAGGTATTGAGGACACAAGTGTGCGATTATGAGGCAAAACAGAAAGGAGAAAGACATGAGGAAAAGAGAAAGTTTGTAACTTGGGGAAACTGACCAAATCAAATGGCACTTTGTGGTACTGCTAAAGCTAGCACATGACATTTATGAGTTTAAAGTGATTATGTACACAGGTGTTTGAACATAAGACAATTTTTATCAGCTCACATTCTTAGATAGATATCCTCTGCTCTAATAAGTTTAGCTGAACAAAGGACACTTCATTCACTTCTGCCAGAAAAAACTGGCATTTCATTGTGTTTCTGACAGACTGGCTTTTTTCCTCAACAACGTGTGAGGGGAACACTAGTAACAACCTATGCCCTCTCACACTGCCTGCAGAGAGAACATATACATTAGAATAACCTATTTTATTATTTTCTCGTCACTATACACCCAAAGGAGCAGGACCGCTTGGGCTTTCCTGTGTTGCACTGGAACTCACCAAATATACTATGTGGATAGCTGTATCAGAGGTTACTTTTCAAACTTCAATTTGGATTTCTGTCTTGGCAATCCCTCCTCTCCTTCCTTTCAAATGGGAATTTTATGTAAAAGTTTCAAAAGTGTTTGAGCTTTTCTGAAAATTAAAGTCTCAGTCATACTAAGTTTAAGTGTAATTTCAGCTCCTAAATCACTAAAGTGGTTTTTAAAAAGCTGCCTTTTTCCTCCATGGGTTTGTGAGAAACCGCCTTTTTCCTCCATGAGTTTGAGAGTTGTGTTTTACCATTGAAAGAAAAAAAAAATTAATGAGGTTTGGAGTCTAAAATAAAAAAAATAAGGCCCTGAAGCAACACCTGAGAAGTTGTATGGCAAGACTGGCTCTCATTATTTCAGACATTCTTGCTATTTTGGCTTTTCAGTCCTCACATTCATTTAATGCAGTTGGTGTATGAGACAAAAAGTTGTGTTCTGATTTTCTAATTTACCAGTTCACCAGTGCAGACTTCATAAACTCACTGCCTCCAAAGTAATGGACTGGAATTCAATATATATTGTATCTTCTTTTAAAAGAAATATAAATAGCATGAAAACTGTATTTTGCTTCTTTCTGATGCTGAGATTTCAAAAGTCTGCACATCAGGGGAGAAGGCATCAGTCCACAGAAAGTAATACAGCTCCTTGTGTTTCAGAAGAAACGTGTAGTATGGCAAGTCTGTTTCTGAATTTAAAACTAGGTGAAGTGTTTTTTAAAAAAATGGTATGAACAAATATGAGAATATGGATAAATGCCTACACAGAAGCACCTTGCAAGAATGCATTCTGAATAGTTTGGTTTGGTTAATTATCTGGAAGGGGTGAATGAACAGCACATTTATTCCTTCTGTGTATGTTACATGACCAACAACAAATTCTATGGAAAACAGTGGGCACAGAAACTCCCCAAATATGCAGTTCAGTGCATTTGCGAATGAGGCAGCAGCAAAATGCTCCTGGTGGTGTAGTTTAAATGTACTCTAGGATGCTAGTAACAGCAGTCAGCCAGGAAGTACCCTTCCCATTAAGGCTTGCAAGTTCTTTTGATGTTTGGATGTTGGTTTTATCATCTAAGAGGATTAGTTAAACAAAAAGACAAATCAGGAGAGAGGACATCAAACAGAAGGGCAGAGAAACCTAGAAAGGCGTAGAGTTGTGGTAAGAAAACTGAGGGAAGGGGGACAGTATTAAGAAGCTAGAAAACACCAGACAACAAAAGCGTTTGGATGTCTAGAGAAATCAAAACTGTCATGTTCAGTTCTACTGAGGTTTGCTTCTGGATGGAATTTATTTCAGGAATAAAACACCAAAATGAAGGCATCTACGTGTAGGTATCTGTATATGCATTGGATGTCTAAGCTCTCATGATATTTAATGGAGATCTAGTTAATAAAATCAGTGGAACCTGGAGAACTATTAGTCTCATACTAAGGTAGGCAAACTGGTCACCCTCATGGCTGGTGAGCTAAAGCGCTGGAATTTGAATAGATCACCACCTCATTACCTAGATTCAGGCGTCTCAGTCTGTACCTGAATCTTGCCCTCTGGGCTTCATTTGCCAAAACATAGGTGTTTAGTGTTATCTGGGCAATTTGCAAGCCTTTTAGACATGACACTGAATAAATGGGAGAACTGCATCTTTCTGGACTGGTAACTGGCGATTGGGTGGGCTACACCAGGGTGACCAAGCTGGCCTGCATACCTCTGTAGACAACTCAGAGGAGTTGTCTATGTCTTCTTGTGGGTCTGGGTCCTTACCAGAATTTTTTTCTCCTGAGGGCTGCATGGATAACAGAGGTATATGCCATCTCCACTTCTGTTCTGGCTCCGAGAAACAAGGAATGTTTCACGGTTGATCTCTGTCTTGCAACATTTCTTTTCCTCCCAGGGTTTCTGGAAACTAGATGTCATTGAATTTCTAATAAGATAATAAGATTATGTTTCTTAGAAATCTATGGAAATCTTCTCTTGCACAAGCTATTTTGTTTCTTCGTTATTTTTTCCAAGGGCTGCAATACTGAGAAGTTCATTTTGTCTCGTCTTCTATCTTTACTCATAAGAAAACATTGGAACTGTGTAAAAGAGTCTTCTGTTTTCAGGATGGAATGAAGAAGGAAAAAGTGATCAGAATAAAAGCATGAATTAGGAAAATTTCTTCTTCTGCAATGACTTGGATGAATATATTTCTGCAGCTGACTCGCAAAATGAGAAAGTTAGTTGCTAGTGATTTTTTTCAAGTGGCTTTTCCCTTCTGGGAGAATTTTGGGTTTTGTGAAATAGTAAGGTATATGTACTTAGAATAAATTTAGCTCCTAAAATATTCAAGCTCACAACATAGACAGCTAAAACTCCAGGGCACAAACTTTTATCATAAATATGTGTATTGGTACCTCTCTGTTCAGAAATATCAGAGAAGATGTCAGTTCCACTGAGATGAGAGATGACAACTTTGGTAATGCTAGATTTTTCCCTCCCATCTTCTCTTCTATCTCTACTCCCACCCTAAAAAAAAAAAAAAAAAAAAAAAAAAGGTAGCTATTTCTTAGGCTTAGGTTTCAGTCCTGAATGATAGAGGAAAATACAAACCTGAGAAGGCTCTGATTAACCAACCTGCAGGTGAACAGGAGATCACTTCTGACCCATGATAGTATAAAGCAAGGATTCAATTCTGCACAGGGATCAGAAATGCAAAAAGGAAAATGGATTGCACTGCTATACACCAAAAGCTCTTCAGGAAGAAAGTTGTGAAGTGTATACTTGAGGCTCTTAATCTTAAGTCCCCCAAGGCTTTGGCAATAATTACAATTTATTGTAAAGTTTTATTCTGCTTTTGTTGTAGGCTGGGGTAAAGCTTTAATTATGATATAGATGCAAGATCTAGACAGACATTATTATAAGAAATATTTTCAGGGAGATGGTGGGGTGGGAATAAGGATATTTCCAAAAGAACAATACCAAATGAAACAAACAAAAACTCCTCTTCAGTAATGGATGAGAGTGGGATCTAGTAGATTATGGTATGATTTACTTAATGGAATTTCTATTGCTTGAGTGATTCCAAACCAGATTCAGCAGAATAAGCAATATTATACCATAGCACAAAGCTAGGAAGTGGCAGACAATAGCATGTGGGTTTTTATGTCTCCATCTCCATTTCTAAGGAGTGAGCAGTGAGTAAGAAACTGTGCCATTATTTTCAAAACATCATAGGAATCAAAAGAAAAGGTCCAAATTCTCCTTTTCTTACTCCCATGAGAGTTCTTGTGGGATCATCAAAAAAAATAAAGCAAGCAGTTTTTAATTTATTTGTTTAGAAGCATACTCTGACTTTGGAAAATTATTCCATGTATTCAAGTGCCTCCTAATCACACTAGCAATGGTTTCTTTCAGCAAAACAGGACAATTTAGTGTTGCATATTCAAATCTTCACTACAATCTCAGCTCCCGCTCTGCTCAGCCTCAAAAATATTTGTTTTAAAACTCTTCAGGAACATGCATTTTCCACTCATAACATCAGTTTCAATGATGCTTGGAGTAACAGAGGGTTAATTATAGTATTGTGGTACTCTACAGTTCACCAGTTTGGCCTTCCATCTCTTACTTTATCTACCCTAAGACCAAATTATTATCCTGTAATAAAATGAAAAGCCACTATTATTGCTTAATGTAAGTACACTTAAAATTATTATTAGTGGTGTGCTTGGTAAGGTTAAATCATGAGGTCTTTGATGATAACTTCAAAAATTACATCTCTGATTTAACTAGAATAAATGAGATGGTTGCTGCTCTCTAATTAAAGCCAAAAATGTATCTATAATACTTGGCAATTTTCTGTCACTTAACACTATATTACAGCAGTATTACATTCATTATATTATAATTACAATTACCTTACATTTAGTGTGGGTCCAATCCTCAGAAACTAAGCTGCCTGAAGCTTAGGTTTTGGTTTTCAAACATATTTGTTTGAAGCTAAAAGGGAGCTTACATACCAAACTGAAGGTAAAGTTCATGGAACTTGCTAGGATGTCATTGGCAGTGCTGTGTCCAGTTAGGATGATATTGCCAGCAGCTTTAAACATACTCACTGACTGTACTTCGAAGTCCCTGTTTGCAAGAACACTCTTGTAGGTGCCTTCCAAAAAGTGAGGAGATTCCTTTTGGCTGATCTCTGAATTTTGGGCTGTCAATGCAGCAGAAGGACCATATTTGTAGTTCTCTCTTTTGTCTTTTTCAGGCTGACAGTAGTGAGTGCTAACTGGTCACTGGCAAACAGAAAGTGAACAGCAGCTGAATTTACTCTTGCAGAGAGTTAACTAGTGCAGCACGGACCGTAGGCCAGTCGAGTTCCTCAGCTGAAAGTTTAAGAGAAAGAAGGCAGCGACATATGTTAGAATAAACAGTGAGTGCCAACTTAATCCACAAAACAGGAGCTTTAGTTTATTAGTTCTTGAAGAAACCTGTGAAAATTTGAAAATATTCCCCAACACATATAGAAAGAAGATAATTACTATGAATTATTCAGTGCTTGTTTGCAGTAGGAAGCAAAGGCTTGTAAAAGGTGAGGTGACTACTTCTGTTTGTAGATCAAATGTAGACAGAAGCCGCATGTGAGTACAAACTGCTGAATGAGTGAACATTATAATTACACTAAAAGCAAATAATTCAGAAAAGAATTATTCTACTGTCTGGACAAAACAGTAGCTCAGTTCATCTGAGTAAGATTATAATATTTTGTGAGTAATATGCCTTCAAAACATTCAGAGTACAGCACAGAAGATATTCGTAGTCACACAGTTGTATACCTACTTCTTGTTGTGATTTACCAGGCATATTCTGCTGTTTCACTAAGATCTCTGCCTATGCCACTGAAATCAAAGCAAGCTTGGATTTTAATGGGAACAGGATCAAGGTTTAACCACTCAACATGTCCTTGAGCCAAAACAAAACTTCCAGGGAGGTTAATGTTGAGAGTATTGTTTTGATTGCACAATGATGCCAGGAGACAAGATAGGAAAAATCATGGGGCTGCAGTGAAATTGGAAGTGTATGTGTCTATTTTAAACTGCTAATACTTCAGCTAACCTACGGTGCTGAACAGTCACAAAATGAACCTATGTAGTGGCTGCATTACTGTCCATAAAGCAGAAGTAAGCAGTAGAATGTTATTCCATTTCTACAGCATAGTTATTTCTATGTTATTGCAGCAATCGTGAAATTTACTGTACTCCAACACTGAGTTGCTACATTTTTTGAATCATTTATAGGTATATTATTCTAAAATAGCATTTTATGTGAGAAAGTGAGATCTTTACAAAGTGAAATTATGCAGCAGGCTGATCAAAAATTTACTCCTTGGGTAGGTTCATCCACCAGAACAGAGGCAAACACTGAAGAAGGGCACAGTCTTTCAAAAGGTTAAAGTACTTGGGGTAAACCTTTAATTTAACTTCCTATATAGCCATATTTGCTGCATCCTCAGTGGGTGAATGTGGTTGGAGGTGACATAGCATTCTTTAGGATCTTTTTTTGCTGAGTGATTTATCCTGAAATGATAGAATCTTACAAGTAGAAAAGCTACATGAACATATCCTGTTAAATTCCAGAGAAATTATAAATATCTTGCCACAAGGTTTAAAAATATGGGACTTTCCTAAAGAGTTAGAAGTTCCTCACAAAATACATTTTCTTTTTGAATCATATTTTCTGAATTCTATTCTCACATGAAGGAAAAAAAAAGACAAAGAATGGTTGCCATTTTAAAATAAGTTCAGGCTAAACATTTCCATTAATATCCCAATCTCAGGACTGAGACTGGAATATACAGTGTTTTTTTTTTATCTTCATATGAGAATCCTTATGAGAACGAAGAATCAGGAGGACTGTCCCCACAGAATGGTGTGTGTGATTCTCTCCACTGCCACAGTGACCAGGACTCAAGGGAAATCTAAATCTAGTTTCACATTCAAGACTGAATTTTGCAATTTAGTTCATCACTACAGTGAGCCAAACAATCGCATTAATTAGAGTGAGTCAATCTATATATTTAGCGGTCAGCTGGAAGTTATACTAAGTAAGCGTATACTAAATAAGTGCATTAATTTACAAGCACAGTTTCAATGTGGATATGTATTCCACATCACTCTTTCCACTTCACTTGTGAAATTTGTTCTCATTTTCTATATGGGATCTTCACTGGAATTATTTTCCTGTGTTCTGTTAACTATTGTTATTTATATATTTTAATTTTATTCTACAGTTTCAATGTTGCTTACATAATCTTGCTGAAATACTTCATCAACTAGTAGTCATTTTTTCTTACTCAGAAGGATAATAAGAATAGATAAGAAGATATCAAAATTTAATAGTCTTTTCAAGACTTAATGATGCAAATCAGCCAATACATCTGTGCGTGTTAATTCGAAGCAATGCTACAGTTATGAAAACAAAAACTTCATTTTCTAAAACAGTGGTAAATGCAATTAGCTTAATGTTTTAAATGAAATTCTATTCTTAGTTATTTTAATAAACGATTCATAAAACAATGCTCAGGTATACAGTGGATGTAAACATCTGGTGTTTATGCTTTTTCTGCAGCACTGCAGATGACTAATTATTTTCCAGGTGTCATGGAAAAAAAATCAGTTAATCACCTAGTCAATTTAGCCTAATGATCTGCAACTAAGAGCTGTTCTTTCAAGTTTTGCGTGCGTGTGTGTGTGTGTGTGTGTGTGTCCACCTGTGTGCATGCAAGCATATTCTGGATCTTATGCCACACCTCCTTACAAAACAGCAAGTTTCAAGGTTAGACAATGAATTTACCCTGATACAAATCCAGAATAAATACTTTGTTGCACAGAGATGAACCTGAGGACTGAGGGGACCAAAGCATGTATTTAAGCTCTCTACTGACAAAGGTCAGAGTCTCCTCTATAATTTGCACTTGCCTGATACATGCTGGAATGAAGACCTAGGCCTTGAATGAGGATAAGATTTTGGAGACGTGCATAACCTGGTCTAATGCTCACTAACACCAGCAGTATCACTGGTGCAGCGTCCCCCCTTAACAAAAGCAGTCTTCACTGATGTATGTGTGGAGGGCAGTTATATAACAAAAGCCACAATTAGCACTCCCCAGGCTTTTTCTCAACATTTGACTTTTGCATGGTTCAGTTACTCCTTAGAATCTCCCACAGCCAACTACTATTCTGCATTTTAATTTAGCAGAGTAGGATCACAGAGCTACTTCATGGAGGATTTAGGAGCTGGATTTTTCTCAGACTGATTTCTTAAGAATAGTTATTATTCTCAGATGATGCGTTCATTTCCTCAGCTCATGCCCTAATTTTTTTTCACAGACTATTGTTATACATGCTTACTTTCAGAAGAATTTTGGGTTTCCCAAATTGGGGAACTCTTTTGGGTTTCCCTTCTAAAAAATACTCCAGAATAACATTTAAACTACTGTATAGAAAAATTAAAGTTCTTTACAGTTCTAGGTTAATAGAGAATGTGGAAAAAAATAATATGAGAAAAAGTGAAAAATTTGGTAACAAGCAGAGAGTGGAAAAGGGATTGAGCGGGGAGGAGTGGGGCTGAAAGATAGCTGAGATGTAAGTTTGTGGGCAGAGATATTGAGATTCATCCCAAAGAAACTGAAGTCACTCTTCCTCCCTATGTACTCCCTATTGCTTGAACTTTTCTTGTATCCTCATTCCTGCAACCCCACATTGTAGCCCCTTCTACTCAGATGCTGTACAGCAGAATCATGTTCATTTAATGGCTCTTGCCTTGAAAATACCTGATTTCAGAGCAAGTTTATGTGGTAATCAAATATGTGAAAATCTTCAGACATATGTAAACTAGCTTGAATTTATCTATCCTGGATGACAAGGGCAATGACACTGCAGAATTTCTCCTATTCTATCCCTTTAAATTAATATTAATAGTATCTGTGGCTCATATTTTTCATACTCAAGTTAACCTGATTCAAATCAGCTCAGTTCAGTGATGTAAATGGAGCTGTTGTTCTCCTCAGTTATAGAATACATACATATATGTGTGTGTGTATATATATATATATACACACATACATACATACATATACAGATAATATCTCCTGGAAAAAGCCAAAGGCAAATGCAAAGGCCAAAGTACCAGAAACCATCTCCAGAACAGTTTAAACACTCTTTTATTCAAATCTAGTCCTCAGGACTTCAGCTGCCCACCAATTTTCTTTTTCTTTTTTTTTTCTTGCATCTTTTGTATAATCTCTATGAGTTATTACATTGTGGTTTTTGTACTCTTCATAGGATAAAATATTTCAAGCTGTTGTTTTCACACCATGTGCATTGGCTTTATTGTTTTTAACATTGATTTCTTTCCTTCTTTTTTTCTCCTCCTAAATAATCCTGCCAAAATTGTTTCTTGGCAGATACTTTGTTTGCACAGGAAATATACAATCTGGATTCCTTACAGATAATTAGTGGATCAAATTCTAATGACAGGTGGGGGAGGAGGGAGACAGCTACAGAAGAAGAAGGGAAAAGTTACTGACTATCTAGGGACAACTTGCTTGCCACAGCTTAAATGGAGCAGGAATTGCGAGCAGCTCATTACTAAGCATGTCCCATGGGTGCCATTTATGCAGGTCCCCAGCTCATCTCTGTAACTCTGTATTCCTTTAATGGAAGTGTTCTAAATGCAGTTGTTTTAGGTGCAAATGGACAGCTATTGTTATATGTTGATTAACTACCTTTGGATTATTATCCATAATTATCAAAATAATGTGTCCAAACACATTTGGCTGGATCACTGTTTAGTGACTAAATCATGGACCAACTGTATGAGCCTAAAGTAACTATTATACTTGCTCATCTTGGTATATCATAGGGACAGGGGTCAACAGAAAAATTTGCAACACAGTGTAGTGCAACAGGGTTACTACAGTAGAAATTCTTTAGGCCAGAAATGAACCTTGGAATATCTTCTTTCAGTGTGGATGTAAAGTAATCCATCCAGTCATTGAAAGCTAGCAGAGACTGATGCCCTATGCTTAGGAAGGGGCTTAAAGACACTGAGTGGCTAGACTATTTGGGGTCATACCCCAGGTGAATCACAATTTACCATGCCTTCCTCCATACACTGTGTCTTAGCTGGAGCTTTGACCTAGTCTTTGATATCTTCTATTCTTTATTAGAATTAAATGGAGTTAATTACAGAAAAATAGAGTGGTGAGAAGCAGGAGGCTTTACCTCAACTACATAGCACAAACTTTCAGTGCTTCTTATCCAGAAAAAGGACTAAGTAAGGGCATGGGAGCATTAAAGGGTTATGGGAGAGAGGATGAATAGTTTTAGAGACATAAATTGCTGCTGGAGGAGAGGAGACTGCTCCAGATTTCTCAGTCTTGGTGTCCTGTTGTAAAACCTTCTGTATGAGCATCTTTATCAAAGGGCATCAGCCAATATCCGACTAGCAGAGGCAGGGATCTGTATGGGCATTTGGGTATGTGATGATTCCCCTGAATTTGACTGTAGTTGCCTATAGTAGCTGTTCACTTGAGAAGGTCCTGGGGAGTCAGTAATTACTAGGACTTGGTAGTGCAGAACTCATATATGTTCAGAACATTGTTCAAATCACCTCAGCTAAGAGAAACCAGAAACAAAGGTATTAATAGCCTCTCCTGAAGCACCTACTACAGATTTTCTACACAGCAACCAGGATTGAAAATGGCTATGTTTGAATCACAGTCCTGCGCAGTTGCTCCGAAGACCAGAAAGGTATTTACGTACAATCCCTGGGAGAAGTAGAAACACTGTTAGTCCTGAGTCTGAGTCTTCCCACAGCTACAGTTAGTACTATTGGTGACCACTGTATTAAGTGTACATAATCAGAAGATGAATCAGGAAGGGGTGAGAGCAGCTGCGCTGATCAAATAAGGCACCAATAACAGGCATTCTCAGTGTAGCCCTTAGCAGATGTTGATTTTTAACACAGTTCTGCTCTAACCACCACTCTACATTGACAACATCTGTTCTGCCTAGCCAGAGAGAAGATGAGGCATGCTTCCTGAAGTGTTTCCTTTTATTTGCATTGCTTGCTGTAGAGTGACTACAGCCTTGTGCCATTTGCCCAGTATGGGTTCCGATGGTCCAGACCAACCATGGGCTGAAGGCTGCATTCAAAACATACCACTGCTACAGAGCATGAAAGTTGGACCATTCTAGAAAGCACCCCATAGTTAATTTGTACACCTGATTTTAGGTCTGTGACAGCACTACAAGCACTACAGAAGTGTATGGGATACATGGGGGCATCCAGCTATACATTGTCAACAGCCTACAATGTATGGCAGGGTGCTTTGGATTGTCAGAGGCAAGCAATCATGATCCTTAAATTGCATAGGCCTCTTGTGGTGAGCATCTAATTTGAACATCAAATTAAATTGATGATCAATTAAATTGATTAAATAAAGATATGGTATCTGGCTGCCTGGGATAGCAGAAATTCTGAATACAGTCCTCTGTTTAAAAATGACAAGGCAGAAATCAAGCCTGCAAATCCTTTAAATGAAGATATAAAGTCTATTAGTAAATGTGGATCTAATGCTTCTTATAGTCTGACATTAATTCATTCAAGACATATTATGATACTGCCCTTCTCCTTTTTCTTCCTCAAAAATGCTTTAAAGGCCTTTAAAACCAGCATAATCAAGCCATGATTCTATTGTCAACAGTGTAGAATAAATCTTGCTTTCTGGCATTTAGTTATTGGGTAAAATAGTCACGTTTCTTTGAACTGTGCTGTGAACACAGAATAAATGGCTTGTGATGTTTAGCACTCTTGGTTAAAATCCCATTTTTACGGTTCAAGAAAAGTGCTATGACCCATGCAATGCAGCTACTGATTTATCTGCACAGCAGCTTGGGTACCAAACCAGTTTTAAAATACTTCTGAAAACATCAGATGTGTTATGACCTCAAAACAAACAACAATAAAATCACACTCTTGGATTTCTGGCAAGTGCAAAAATTCAGAGAATTTACTTAGCAAAGGCTGAATGCAAGCAAAACGGAATGTATGTCATCTTAAAGATACCTAGCTTGAGAGACTATTTGTAAAGAGTAGGAACAAACTATCTCACAGTAATGCCAAGAAACAATTTCAGACACTCAAAGAGCTGAAAACATTAAAGTTATAATTACACGTTCAAATGTTTTTTCCCCTACAAAGGTACAGAAAGTTTTCCTAATGACTTTACACTGTGGAACAAGCTGGGGACTGATGTTTACTCCCAGCTACATCAGTATAACCAATTCAACCTGCATCAAGCCCTGTCAGAAATACATGTATCTGATGTGCAGTCCTGCAACCAGGACTCTTACACTATAACTCTAACACTACAGCCAGATCCAGCCTGGTTTTGGATGCCCTGAACTACAGCTGTTTCGAAAATTCTTCTAAAGTACAGAGTATCTGAAACTGAGCTCTCTCACCTGCAGAGCTGTCTCTGAAAATTTCTCATGGGTGATTCAAAGTAGGGCACCCCTCATTCAGATTTTTCTGGAGCGATATGGATTTTCTGCCATATGGATTTTGCTTAAGTTTGAACATTTGTCCAGGAATAAAACTTCAACACAGAGCAGGTACGAGCCTTCCCTCATCAGTCCCAGGACAAGACGATACCCTACTACTCTATAATGAACCCCATAGATGTTCCCCTGCTCCATCGCCCTCTGCATCCTCCTTTATGCTGTAGGAGATGTATTGCTTTGAAATATACTTCATAATAAAGAGCTACTTTGGGAATTGAAAACGCTCTAATGTAGATCTCTGGAAGAGCTAATGTAGAGACTTCTTAGGTATCTTTAATAAGACATAGTTTTACAGAAACTCTGAAGCAAATCTTACCCAGATTAGTCAACCCAGATTTCTGGAGTCCAAATCCAAGTGTATGAACTATAAGAACTTCTTTCTAAAGCCATGCTTTCCAGCAAAGGCTGAAAAACTACTTATTCTGCTAAAGTAGTAATTCCTCTCTCAGCTCTGTATCTCCCCTGATAACTAGATGATTCACATTTCTAGGTTGTGATTCACTCTAAAAGGAGAAAGGGGGAGGGGGAGGAGTTGCAAAGCAGCCCCACTTCTATTTAGCCTAAATTTATGGCTAATTCATAGCTGCACCAGTAGAAAGATGAGGGGCTGCTCTGTCTCTGCTCCCCCACCCAAGAGGCTTCGAAAAAGACAGGGTTTTGGCCTTGCCCCTGTGCTGGCCAGCAGAAGGAGCAGGCAGGCAGGGGAGGCACACTGAGGTGTGCAGGGTGCAGTACCGTAAGAGTGTGTCTTTCCTTGTACTCCTCCAGGGTCAGAGTAATTCCACACTGCCCACACACTGCCCAAATTCAAGGTCATGTCCAGCAATTTCAAGCTAACTTTCAGTGATATAGCCATGCAGAAAAAGCTCCCTCACAATGGCTGTTCCAAAATTTTTCCTTGAAATGCTTTATAATAATAGGTTCCTTTGGGGATGAATTTTGATAGCTGAAATGTTATTGAAACAAAGTGAGAAACTGAAAAATTAATATTGAAATATTTTTATTTACAAGTTATTTTTTTCTAGCTTTGTATATATATTTATGATAATCTATTATATGAATTTATATACTGTATTTATAGAATGATAGAATCAATTAATTTTGCAGATTGGAAGGGATCTTCAAAAGTCATCTACAAGGATGGAGATTTCACAGCTTTCTGGGCAACCTAGTCCAATGTTTGACCATGCTCATTGTGATTTTTTTCTTTACGTTAAGTCAAAATTTCCCATATCCCAACTTGCATCCTTTGCAAGAGCACTGTATCCTTCTGAGCTGGGCCTTCACATTAGGGAGTTGCAAACAACACTAAAAGTTTCCCTGAGCCTTCTCTTTTGAAGACTGAACAAACCCTGTTCTCTTAGCTTGCCTTTGTATGTCACATGCTCCAGCCCTCTGTCTTGATGGCCCTCTGCTAAACTCTCCAATCTGTCAATGTCTTTCTTGTACTGGTGAGCCAACAACTGTAAACAGTACTTGATGAGGTCCTAAGAAAGCTGAGTAGATAGGAATAATTGATCCTCTTGACCTGATGGGTACACTCTGGGTAACATAGCTCAGGATGCAGTTGGCCTACTTTGCAGCAGGGCCTCATTGCTGACTCATGTTCAAAACACAAAATGAATGTATCGTAATAATTCCAAGCAGACATTACAAATATTTCTGCAGAATTTTCAGCATTTCATTTTGATTCAGAAAGCAAACAATAACAGATGCTTTTTGTAATTTCTTGGGAGGTAAAATGAATTTTCTCATAACCTCTATTAAATAGACTTTTCAAAGATTCTAGTTTGCAATAATTCAAGTACTGTAATTGGAAAATAAGGAAAAACCCATTTCTGATTCCACTTCAGAGACCTGTTTAAATTCTGATGTCTCAGTATGTATCTTTCCTAACCTGAATATTCAGGGAAATGTCATTCTAAACTGAAGAGACATCTTCCCAGAGCTTCTATGTAGTGTATATATGCTTGTAGAATATTTAGATGTCAGAAATATTTTTATATAGCAGAAACCTATACATTCTGCCATAATATGTTAATGGAAATCTTTTCTTGATACACTATATTCTACAGTTTCTTTATCCTGATCATCCCCTCCAGTTAGCTACAGTGAAAAGCAGCATACTTCATTGAATCAGCTATTGGAGTTGCACTGTACAGGGAACAGGACTGTATACAGGATAGGCAGTGAACAAATAGTTTTAACAAATATAGAACTACACATACAAGCAACACCACTGGCTAATATATAGACAGATATCTAGCCAAAAAGTCCTGTGTGAATAGGTTACAGAGATTCCCTTCTCTTTCTTGAATATCCACATAAATGGGAAGCACAGTGCTAAAGCAAGCACGGCAGTGCTGCAAGAGATGCTGTCAAGGCACTGTACACACACCACGAGTCTAACTAACCAGTTCTGGGGATTGTCCAAAACTGCCCCATGTACTTGAAACCTGAAAGCTGAAGCAACACTTCCGCCACCACAGGCAATGACCACCTGCTTATTTGTTTGCTTCATATCACTCTTGTCATCATAGCCTGGAAATAAAGATTACAATACATTTCTGAGTCTCTGTTTATTAGCAAGCTAAAACAATAATGCAAATTGCAGACACAGGTCCTTTTAAAATGCACCATTGTTGATACTGATAGTTTCTGAAGGTCTGAAGGAAAGTGACAGTCATTGTTTTTCTGGTGATTCAGGGCAGGATTCATCCACTTCTCTCAACAGAGCATGAAATGTGCAGACTAAAATAAGTGTGCAGTCTATGAATAACCAGCTTCCTCTGTAGACCCTGGGAGGTACCAACAGAGCTAACTTATAGTTTACACCTAATTTGTCTGTCTAACTTTTGCTCAAGTGAATTCTATCCTCAGTTGTCTGGATGAGTTTATCATCTGACACTGGTCACTTATCAGTAACTTTGAGTAAATTAACAACTCCTGTAATGTTTGCTACTCTCTCTCATTTACTTTTTTCCATGACAGACTCTGTGCATAAGGATGAATATTAATGGTACAGGACTGTCTGTAATTGATTTTCAGAACAGGTATTTCTCAGTGCATGCCACTGTGGGAGTTGTGTCCAAAGAGGGAAAACCAGCCAGAACAGGAGCTGGAAGCAAAGCAAGCCTCAAGAGAAATAAGGCTTTATGTTTGTCTAGAGAATAATAATAATGGAGATTTCTTTCTAATTGTCTTTTCCTAACCAGCTAGGACTTTCTTTCTGGTCAACACCACTGGTGAGGCAATTGTGGCTTGTAGAACCTGTGTTTTAAAGTGAATTAGCTCCAAAGGGAACTGATGTCCAAAGGGAAAGTCCTTCCCCAAGGAACTTAATGAAGCATTCTCAAGTCCTTTAACATTTAAAGTCTGCACACTCCAAGAAGAAAATAAATTCATAGCCACCTGATCTTCAGGCCCCTTAGTGTGATTTCTGAGCAGTCTCTCAGCTGACAAAAAGGTAGAACTGAACTTATGAGAGGCTGAACAAGTGACTGAGAATTCTGTCCTGCTGAGAAATTTTGATGAACCTTCTCTCCCTTTCAGGAATGCAATAGTTCTTGAAGTACTGAATGCCATTTCTTCTAGGCATAACAGAGCCTCACCTTGGGTCAGCACCAGCTGTTGTCTGCCCATTTGTCTTCTGTTGCTTTCCTAATTACTTCATCTAAGCTTAACATGTTTGGCAAATATCTCAGAAGGGAGTCTACATGAGTCAGATTATCAAACTCTTCTAACTGTGGCCTGAGGTAGGGTTGAGACACCTCCTTACATTACTCATGCCTGTTTCCCTTCAGAGCCTTCCCTTTCCCTTGAAAGGTCACCTGTACGTTAAGTTCTTGTAGTGGACAGATGAGCAAACTTTTGCCTTAAACATTTCTTGGTACATAAGGTGCAAACAAACCATAACCCCAAACAAGCCATCTGTCCCCAGTGGAAACAGGACTAAGCTGCTGCGACCCCCAAAATGGTCTCCCTGCGAGACCTTCTCCCTCCCTCCCCCTTCACCTTCCCCCCCCCCCCCTTTTCTCCTCACTTCGTGGAAAATAAAGTTAAAAGGTTGTACGATATTTGACCAGTTTTAGTGTCTTAATCTCGTCCTTGGGATCGTAACGAAACCCTCCCGATATTGGATCGGGACAGTTCTCCATGAATTAAAAATAAGGTAAGAAAAAATCCTCACAGGACATTACATCATGTTCCTTTCTCACCTCAACGGAGAAAGAAAAAATCTTTCCATTGGATTGCTCAGCTTGCAGGAATAACACTATTATTTATTGAAGAGAACTGGTGGAGTATTTGCAAATAAGCCTACAAAAAGCAGACCTTCTCCATTCAGTTTCTAAATAACATTTTGATAATCACACATGTTCCTTCATTATTACAACTCAACAGGAGGAAGATCATTTTATAAGAAGAAAACTTTAGAGACTCTTATTTCCTCTCAGATGTCATTAGATTTTCTCTTTTATTCATCTAAATTTGCTGGACCAACAGTCATCTTATTAAGTGAATGTGCTGTCTCTACAGCACCCACATTGTGACTTGATGACAGGACTATTCCTTGGAACTTTACTGCAAGGTCCCCAAAGATACTGAGATGATTTTCAGACTTCTACTTATTTCCAGACGAACAATATATTACTACCTGTTATTGCAGTCTGATTTTTTTTTCCTAAATAATCTCACAGAAGGCAAACAACCTACAATATTGCAGCCATTAGCTGGCCTGGTGCCTGTTCTTCAGATGGGTACCTAACACTCACCTTGGATGTTGAATGTCACCATAATCCTTTTGTCTATAATCCTTTGTGAATCTTGTCACATGCCTCTCTGATGAAGATCTTCAAACCATCTAAGCAGTATTCCTCAGGTTTTAACAGAAATTCAGCACCTCACACCTCTGATGACTGGAATCTCAGTTCTCCATCTGTAAATTGTGATGAGGGCATTGCTTTCTCACACACAAACATTATAAAGACATGGACACTATGCTTTTTAAGTGTTTTTAGATTCGTGTGGTAACAGGAGCTATAGAACTAGATTGGATCAAAAAAATTGAATATACTGAGAAAAGCAACATCTGGCATCAGAAATATCTCAACATATTAAAATAAAAATGGATGCTTGTTTCAGAGCTTGCATGCATCGTAACACACATTCTTAATTGAACTCATGCTCTGTTACAGTAAGAAAAAGTTTAGATGTACCACATTAAAGAAACCCAAGTATACATTGACAATGTCATGTGAGAATCTTACTGAATTGTACATGTGAAAGAAGATTGTGCCTTTAGGGCATCAAAGTAGTAAAACTCATCATCTTCAATTTCCAAGAACACATATATCTATTATATCTTCTACAAAACTGTAGTTTCATTAAATCACATTATAAGCTAAAGATATATGAGCCAGGCTAATTTATTACATGAAATAAATGACTATAATAGAGATATTAGTAATGGGAATTTGGGGTTACATCTCTTTTGCCTTTGGGGTTACATCTCTTTTTGCCATCTCTTTGCCTTTCTCTTCTATCCAAGTTTGTGAGAGCTGTCTATCCTTTTTCAGTCTCAGATGATGATTAAAAAGGTCTCACATGCATTTTTGTTGTCCTTATTTCCCTTGCCCTTATTTTGTTTGTTTTTAATGAAAACAATGCTCCCTGTCTCCTCTCTCCCCCAAACATTTTTCACTGGTGCTTAGGCTTTTTTTTCTACTTGGTGGGTTTCTTTGATAATAGCACAAGTAGGAGTTAGTGGTCTGCAGGCCGATAAGGTACATTCCAGAGGATTCGCTTCAAAGTGTCAGTGCTGTTTCTAAGCTACTATAATGATATATTTTCTAATCCCAAATAGAATATGTTGGCTACACATCTTTCTCAATTGCTCCCGACAATGAGATCAAACCAAGAAACAAATTTGACCCTGTCCCGTCACAGACAAAGTGGTCCAGCATATCATACCTCAGTTTTGGAAGCAAACTGCTTTAGAGCATCTTTTCTAAAGGACCATATTACTGACATATAGTGCTTTACATATTCTCTTCCAGCAACCTGAAATGCAGGGTGTAGTCTCAGCACACTGAACTTTGTACTACAACTAGCTTGTCTAAAATTAATTCTACACCAAAACGTTTAGGAATGATGCACCTCAGAAGAATTTCATTCTCACTCATCTTCTGAAGCTGTCTTATGATTTTAGTTAGGACTCCGTCTTTGAATTTTTTGACAACCTGGGGGCATCCATTAGCTCTTGATAACCAAGCTGTTGCGAGGTGTTTATTATTTTGCTGTCTGCTCTGCAATGGTACTTACCGTGTGGCAAAACAGGCATTTATCTGCAAGGCATGTTACATTTTGTTCCTTATATTCTTTGACCATCTAACATCAAAACAACTCTCACAGCTTTTGTGTACCAAGACAATGCTACAGGTTACCATATGTATTGTTTATTTTAGGCATGATCAATTTATGACAGAAATCAAGCAGATAACTCCAAATTTCATCTCTGTGGCACACAGGGCTGAAGGCAGAGAAACCTAAGTAGGCATTATTCAAGGACAGGAACGTTTAGACTAAGAGACAGCTTGGGACTGAAACTCAGAAAGATAAAGGCATTTTGCTTATATCAGCATGTAAGATCATTCATCAGGTTTTTAATTTTAATATGTGAGAAACCAGCCTTTAGGATAATGTGGTGATTGCTAGCTTCGGTTATGTTAAATTAGGCATTTGCTCGCTCTTTTTCGTTGCATTTGAACTTCTAAATCAGCTTTGATTTCCAGAAAGAGCGATTAACTCTGTGGTGGAAATTCACATTTAGATTTCTGCAAAGAACGGATCATCTCTTCTCATCAAGGGACAACTACTTTGGAGGTACCAAGGGTTGCACATAAAGGCTTTGTTGTCTGGGTCTGGTCTTAGGAATGATCAGAGAAACCAAAGTCAAAAAAGGAAAATATGGGCTGATAATATTGTCCCAATGTTATCAACAGTAGGAATATTTCAGTCTGGTAACTGACTTGGACTTCTTGTAGTAATCATCATATAAACTTCTGTTCCAATATAGCTATAAACAACAACAACAAACCTTTATGACTATTCACTCAGACTTATTGATAATAAAAGGCATATTTTCTTATCAGAAAGGTAGTAAAAGAAAAAACAGAGCCTCCTTTGTTATTTCATTTTTCATTCATTTCCCTTCGCTTTCCAGAACAAGACTGAAATTAACATCAGTTCTTTAAATGAGAATTGACTTGTGTTGGGTTTTTTTGTTCTCGTTGCTTAGCAGCAGCTATGCAAGCATATGGGTGTGTCTGCTTCTCCTGCACTTTCGCTGGTATTTAATCCTTTCGGGGTATTTTTCATATGAACAAGGTCTGTTGCATCAAAAAAATGTGCAGCTGAGTCTTTATTTCTTAGTTTAATTATAGAGTGGTTGAAGGGAAGGACAGATAAACGTCTGTAAGGTAATGTCTGTCTTGCATATACACAGTGGCATCACACTTTCAATTTATTGACTGCATATCACTTCTATACCTTGCTTATATGATTCAAAAAGAGCAAGGGCAATTCTAAGCATTTGAAAGGATCAGGACTCATTCTTCTGAATATATACCATTAAATGACTGTAGTTATAAATGAGCAACAGTTTTCCTTGTGATTAAACAGTGGGGGATTCAGACCCAATATCTGGTCTTTGCAGTCTGCTATAAAGCTATTCCTGCAAAGGCAGCGTTAAATCAATATTCTTTCTCTATGATTTTCCAGACTTTTAGCCATATTGATATCCAGAGTGTATCTACTGCAGATCACAAAAGATTTACTATATCCCCTTGATCCTCACAGATCAGCTGCTCTAGTGGACTTGGTAGAGGAAAAAACTTAAAATTTGCTAGAGAAGTTGAATAGTGCTGAAAGATCACCTTGTTTAAGTAAAATTCTATATACTTATAGGCAGAATTTAATATTATTACATTCAGATAAAATGACAAAAATCAGTTTCTATAAGCACAAGATCTCCTCCTAAGTGTATAAGAGAACTAGTTCAGAGAAAAAAGGAGTAACACATAATTTTAGAGTTATTGTGTAATTTTCAGAATGTAAAAAAAGAAAAAAGAAACAAGTCCTTAAGTCTCAGCCAAAACCAAGCATGCAATTGCATATACAATCATAAGTCCACGTGCAAATAGGAATAGCCAGGATAAAGTAGTTAGGCAGCTAAGGAGTTTGCAACAGCAAAGTGATACTCAGACTTGCAAACAGAGGCATATTAATGTCTGCTGTAATGTGAGACTGCTTTAGGTGATATATGGACTAAATGTTTACTTGTTAGAATTTTTACTTTCTTCTCAACTTTTAAAAAAAGAATTATTTTATGGACTTAAAAAAAGATAATAGTGGTTATGTCATAGGCTGAGATGTTATTCCAATAATTTCAGTTATGATCCCTCAGGAGGCCAATTCTCACTCCTTTTTGGAGATAGGAAGTGTTTAGCAGAATGGTCTACCCAGTTCTGCAATTTTAAAAATGTTCATCCCTCACAACCCTTCTACAATACTCCTTTTTTCACCAAGATTTAAGCCTGAGCTTAAATTCCACTGACTAGGCTAATCTGCAGATTTTTTTGTGGACAAAAGACTCCTTACTGCTAGCCCCATGTACCTAAAATTCTGAATTACTAACAATCTGACAAATTGGATTCATTTTGGTTGGGTAAACATTTTAAGTCACTGGGAAAAATATTTCAGACTCTTGTGAATGAAAAAGGTAGCACACTGGAGAGCAATATTATGCTGGGTTATTACTTTGTATGGAAAAAAATCAGTACAAATGGTATGAATCTGTAGGAAGTAGAATAAGAAATACATTTAAGGCTGGATGGTGTTTATTTACCTGTCAGTCCTGTCTATTCCTACAGATTCTCTGATATGCTAAGGATTTTGGATTTTATGGAAAGCTCAGATCCACACTGATGATTTGTGGCAAAGGAAGCAGGCAGATGGACTGCATTTATCATTGAAATTATAAATATTTCAAAAAGCTAAATGCTTCTAGTTTCTTTTAAAGCAATTCTCCTAACTTTGTTTAAATCTCATTTTAACCCAAAACTACTTCCTTACCTGTTTCTGGTAAAGAATGAAGTTTTTGTGAGAAAACCATTTGCTAATTTGGTCCTGTTGAACCCGAAAGTTGAACCTGTTATCCAAATTTGCCTTTTACAAAGATACTGTGCAGGCGAGAGTCAATTCCAAACTAAGACTGAAAGTATTGACCCCTTTCAGAGTTTTTGCCCATTCATTCACTGGTTTCTTGACTGTTCGCCCAGTGCATTGAATCTGTGTTTCTGTTTTTAAGCTGAAGCAGAACAAGAGCTGCTGTGAACCATTTGCCAAAGATATGAACTTTCCCAGTTTCTCTGGGAAAGCTTTCTTAGCTGAGCTTTCTTGGAATAATGTATAAGTATTCAATGCTAATTGACCTTCAGCATAAAGCTACCTTCTTTTCCGTATCAAAAGATGATGTGCTGATCACTGTAGCATTTGGTTAGATCAAGAAAAACTAACTAAAAGTAGTCACTTTTAGTCAGAATGTATAATGAAGGCTTCCTTCAACTGAAATTCAAACATAAACTGAATGCTTCCCAGGGTCAAGGCTCCTATGTTTCAAAAGTCAGTCCTGGATGTGAGGTAGGGAAGCTGAGGAACTTTAAATTCTGGCCAATTAATTTGACAGGAATGATTGCTGATATCAGTTATACACGGTCTCTGGCTTCGTGGCTCATACTTTTAACCCCTAATCTACCAGGTGCTATGCTAAGGCCAGCTATCACATCATTTGAACCACAGCCCAGCTATCACATCATTATTTTTTTGGAAAGAAGAAACAAGAAAGGAAGGGATTTAGGGAGTTCATGTCATAAAGAACAACTATTTGGGACTAAAATTAAATACAATATTCCTGTCCAATGGTCTTTCCTATAAAGCATAAATAACCAAGAACTACTTGTAAACAAAACAGTTTTCTGAGTACTCATAGCATTATTTTATATTGGCCAATCCCTTTGTTAGAGGGCTAGGTGCACATTGCAAGTGGGAAACTTTTGATAACACACTATTCTCTTAAATTTCTCTCTCTGTCATAGACATTTTGTTTTTCACCAGTATTTGGGGACATTCCACCCTCAAGAGAGAACCCCCCCACCACACACACATCCACCAAAATAAAGTTAACAAGGAGTTCAGAGAGATGTTTTGCAATTACTCCCCAAATGTGACTACTTCCCAGAGTTATCTTTTCAGATTTGTTAATTCATTTCACTGGAACATCTCAAAAGCCATGTTCAAAACATGCTTTTATTAAATAAGCTCCTAAAAAGACATAGGAAAATTCTTATTCTATTTTAATCAAAAACATACCTATGGTAATTTCAAACACAAAACAATTTTTGTAAAACAAAGAGAAATAATTTGTTAAATGAGGCAGGGACAACCTCTTTAGACATGGAACCATATCTGTACTGTATGCCTTCTCTGATAAGCTTTCTGTTTGGCTTTTTACATATAGCAACTGCATATTCACACTGGAAAGAGTAGTAGAATTTTGTTAGAAAAACTGACATAACAATCCTTTTTTATGTGGTGGTCACACATGAAGTTTCTGTTGGTTCCACAAAGCCACAGTTACCAGTCTTGAAATCTGTGGGTTTACAGACAGATCCAAAGATAGTATTTTGTTTTTAACAGAATATTTAATACTGGCCTACTGATATAAATGTGAAGTTAGGGTTCTGATTTCAATTGCAGGCCCTAGGTCTGCTACATTTCTTCAGAGAAAATATTTTTTTCTCTGTAGATTTCATAAATTGTGTTATAGATCAATAATAGGTTTTATGGACAACAATTGCTGAATCATTCGAAATCTTCAGTAATATAATGTCTCCTTGTATCCTTTGACAACTCTTCATTGTGATAAAATATATAGGAATAAACATATGCAGTGAATGCCATTTTCTCTAGTTTGTCAGCTTTAAATTAGTCCTATTCACTATCAGTTTCTTTATAATTAAAGTAGGCACATAGTTATTGGAAGTAATGGCTTTGCTGGTAATTTTTATTGATTACCTACATATATTAGGAAGAGATAAATGACCAATCTAATTGTCTTTGGATTATTGTTTCCTGAGCACTCATTACATGAGGTCAGACTGAAATGAGAAATACATTTCTCAAAGAGAACAAATACTGTTTTCTATTAGCTGAGCCAAGTGCCTCTGAGTGCCAAAAGAGAAATATTTGGTTGCAGATATTCATATGCATACAGAGAAATACTGAAAGGCAGAAGTCAGCTTGTAGTCTCTGGAATGCTGGGACGTACCTGGAGAACACATCCCTGAGTATAAGCATGAATAACAGAACCAAGAGTCATTTAGGTTGAGAAGGAGTCATGAAATTATCTCGTCCAACTCCTGGCTCAAAGCAGGGTTAACTTCACTGTTTGGTCAGGTTGCCCTGGTAACTGCCTTTCAAATATCTTCAAGGATGGAGATTCTGCAGTGTTTCTGAGCAACCTGTTATAGTATTTGACTGCTCTCATGGTGATTTTTTCCCCCCTAATATTTAGTTAGAATTTCTCTTCTGATCTTTGCCTCTCCAAAAGGAGTGTGAATTCATTTTTTCCATACATATCTACTACATAGTTGAAAACAGCAGTAACATTATTCTTAGCCGTCTTTTCTTAAGGCTAAGTAAACCCAGCTCCCTCAGGCTCTCACCTCCCTCTTACAGCTTGTGCTCCATCACCGCCACCATCCTGAAGGCCCTCCACTGGGCTCTCTCCTGTTTGTCTGTCTTGTATTGGAAAGGCCCAAAACCGGACACAGTCCTCCAGATGCAACGTCGTAAGTGCAAAATAGAAGGGAATAATCATTTCGCTTCTCTAGTTGACTATATTTCTGTTAATGCTTGCTCTTTTTTTCACTTTCCACCTAGTTATTATGCACGTAATAAGATATTTTTGCCTCTTTTAGATATGCTAATGATGAACCCAGGATCTCTATCCATAGTAATTCAGCCTCTATCCCTATTCCCAAGCTACAAATAGTCTGGGTTGTAGTAGTCTTAAATTCTTTTCCAATAATACCTCTGCACAACCCTACATACTAACACTGTGTTAGCCAATGGGTGTCTCATTTGTTACAATGGAATTATTTTTTTTCTAAATTTAGAACCAGTTCTCAACAATGTCTCTTCTCTTTTCCTCAGCTGCTGCAAGAGGTTTAGGTTTTGAATCCATGTGTACTGTGAAACAAGACATGAACTTCAGGATGTTCAAATCAAGACAAAATTTTCAGGTCAGATCCCATTTTAACAGGAACAATAACTTGAGTGATCACTGTCCTTTCAAAGAAACATTAGCATTCCTTGCAGCTGCCCTGTAATAGTGTTTTTAGGATGGACATTTTATGAGAAAGCAGGTATTTACTTTCTTGTAGAGGCTAAGGGTGATGCATGGGTGCTGTGACTGTGCTAGAAGCAATAAACTGCGAATACACCAGTGCTCAGCTGAAAGGGAAAAAAAGGTAATGTCACAACTGAGAAATGGACTTCATACTGTCTTTTAAGCTTGAAACATCATTTACAGCAGAGGGATTTTGGTTTTTAACTGAATACTATACATTTTCTTTTCAATTCTATTACTTCTATTAATGTTGCAGAATAGAAATGGCAGGAAATAAATTTCTCTTACAAGAAGATATTTGAAAAGTAAAGGAAAAAGGAAAATTTCCTTCCTCCTCCCCCTGCTTAACTTTGGAAGAACATACAACTTTCAAAAATTTATGAAAAAGAAGGAAGAGAGAAACTGCCATCCCAGGGGGAACAAAATGTGATGATTGGACTACTCATTGGGAATGTGCATAATGGAAGGTTCAGTTTTTCCTTTGACTAATTTGAAAAAGGGATTCACAAGGTGGATGAATGTCCTAGTCAGCAAATTTGGAGTCAGCTGGTTTCTCCTATTCTCATATTGGGCCTAGATCACTTTTGTACAAGTAATTTAAAATTCATTTTGCCAGAGGGGCTATAGAGGTGTGCGGATTGCACAGTTAAAACATGTAACATAAGGTCACTGCTCTGTTTGATTTGAAGTCTCAGCCTTGGGACTATGCTGGAATGACACTATTTTTGTTTTGAAGTGTTACTTTCTAACTCTAAGAGACCTTCCTTATGAAAGTTTATTGAAACTAATTTGTGTTCTCTCATGATCTCATCTCTGACAAGTCAATTTTTCTAACTGAAAAGCTTTTGTTAACAAAAAATACCCCCTCATTTAGATTAACCACAGAATTCACTTCTGTTTGGATCCTACCTTTGATGCTTTTGCTGCAGTCATTCTAGGGGAGTGAACCTACAGCTGACTTAGACTGACCTCTGCATAGAGTAAAAATCCATGGGCATATCAATACCTGAACTAGTAGTTTACAGCTTAGGGAAACCTGTATGTCACCGGAGTGAAGACATTTGCACTGTTGAGTTCTCTACTTGTGAAGGGCAGGAGTTGTGGGTTGTTGTGATGGCAGCACAATTTTACAGCTTTTTTACTGAGAATTTCTTATGTCAGAGATAAATTCATCTAAGGGTACCATGCTACAGATTCTGCTGTGGGAAGTATCAGACCTTTTCTACTGTTGAATATGACAACAACGGAAGCAATATGAGAATCACTTCTACCCTTATGCTTGCACATGCACTCTAATGTAAGGACTGCAAGATTGCATTATAATAATCATTTTAAGTTAACATATAAGCCTTATAATTGGATCAAAAGAAAAAAAAATACTGTTTATTAACAGTATTAAAAGTATTAAAGCAGTATTAGAAATATTTGCACTCAAATACTTTTTTCTTTACAAGTATTTCACTCAATCTTTTTTTTTTCTTAACCCTTTAGCCTAGTTTGAAACTTGAATAAAACCTTGCAGCAAATTTTGTCTAAAATTGAGGCTGGTAAATCATTCAGGAATCCCCTGATTCATAGTCTAGTTATTTCATCAATTAAGTAAAGATCCAGGAATGAAAACCACCAGTATCTGTTCTTTAGCTAGTATTGAGTGAAGCATGTAAGTATTCTACCCACCACGGCACTACAGAATCACAGAACATGTGGGGTGGGAGGCACCTCTGGAGACTGTCTAATCCAACCCCCCTGCTCAAGCAGGATCAACTGCAGCAGGTTGCTCAAGGTCATGTCCAATCAGGTTTTGAATATCCCCAAGGGCAGAGACTTCACAGCCTTTCTGGACAATCTGTTCCAGTGTTTGAACACCCTCACGGTTCCTCATGTGGAATTTCTTGTATTGCGGTTTGTGCCCATTGCCTCTTGTCCTTTCACTGGACGCCACTGAGAAGAGTCTGGCTCTGTGTTCTTTACTCCCTCCCATCAGGTATTTTTATACACATTGATAAGATCCCTACTGAGCCTTCTCTACATTTCTTTTATGCTATGAAAATTGAGGGCATATGTTACCAGATGGATAAAGTAGCAAGATAAATACTGTTCCATCCTGTAAATGCAATATTTAATTTACAAGTTTCTTGCCCACAATACATGTTTACTTACACAGACAACCTCAGAAGTCTTTATAGATATAGTAGAGGATATTTCTTTTCTAAAACAGCAGTCCTCAGACTTATTTACATGGACCACATGGCTCCTGCCTTTTACTCTGTCATCCTTTCCCATTTACCTTATCTCTCTTCCACCATCTTCCACATCTTGTGCCCTCTTCCCTTTCTTGTACCTCCACAGGCCGGTAACACTGCTGGTTTCAGGAAATGGTAAAAGACCTAAGGACTGGAGTATGCCTGCCTCTCTCCGCTGGACAATGCTCTAGTGCCACACTACCAAGACTCAATGTTGCCACCATCTTTCTGCACCCTACATTTGGCACTCTAAGATAAAGAGAGGGAGCAGCAGAACGGTAGGTAGACTCTAAGGCTCCTTTTTCTACTGTGCCTCTTCGCCTCTTTCCCTAAACACATTGTGCAGTCTTTCACCTGTGACTCTACAGCACTATGGATATGTGAGTAGGAGGGAAACAGGAGAGAGGAAAAGCTCTTCAGAGGCAGTTTGGTAGGACTGGGAAACATTACCTTTTGCACTTCTTTCTAAATGTACAAAACTGAAAAATCCACTAAAAACAACTTAAATCCAAAGAGACAAGAAAAAAGTGTACATGGTGTGATGGATGACCTATTACCTCTGACAATCTTGCTCAACTTAAAGAAAAAGAAAAAAAAGAAGTGAGCTAGGTAGGGAAAATTATCCTTTTCATTATTCATGCGAAAGAAGAGAATTTCCAGTGAGTGCACAATTATAAAATCATTTTATCAATGACCAAAACCACTTTCAATCTTCAGTGCTAAAGCCCAGAGGAGGTGAAAATGTTAAAAGCTGATGTTTATTTATTTCACTTAAATGCACTGAGCAAGGACATTTAAATCATCAGTAGAATGGTTCACATTCCTTTATAAATGACAGGCTAAAGGTAAACTCATTACCAAATCTTTTATAGCATAGCCTTTCTTACTCACAGGAAGGGGAAAACTAGAATAATGGTTAAAGTAGAGTCCTCCAGCTCATTTCTCTGAGCATGTACAGAGCTGTGCTGAACACACATGAAGGGATTGTGACTGCAGTCCTGAAATAGCTTCATCTGTACATGCCTGTCCAGGAGGCAGGAGTGAAGCAGGGGGATTCAAGTTGTTTAGCAGAAGGTGTTGAACCCTGACTAGAACATTTACTTTTAGGCATGTACTCTGGTGTGTGCAGCTGACAAGTCACTACCTATGCTAGTCAATACCATCCCGTAAAAGACACATTAGCTTGCAATGCAGTGCTAATATAACGACGACAACAACAACAACAAGGTTTAGAAGTCTTGAGATCTGAAAATATAAGGCTGTGCCAGTGAAGGGTGGTTCCCAGGCTAATTTCAGTATCAGTTGATGACAGCTTTGACAGAGCACTGTGTTTAAGAAACTGCAATAATTCTGGTTTTGGAGCTAGCTGAGGAACCCGTGCATGGTGCAGACACGGTCTAGAGTATATACTCTGTATATCTTGCCAGCACTCCCTTAAATAAAAGTAAAGTCTGCCACTTGCAGAATAGACTTTTACTACTTGACTAGCATAGAAGAAGAAGTGGCTCTGAGGTAGAGACAGATACCAGGGCATATCCCACATCAATTGTTTTGGATTGTGGGACAGCTTATGCTGATACGTGCTCCTTAGCTGTCTCTAGGCATCTTTGCTTTCCTTCCCCTGGGCCTGCTGTTCACAACCGGTGATGCAGTTTTGCTGGTGATTAATTTAACACACTAGATAAACCTTAAGCAACAAACAGGAGGCTCATATGTATTATCGTGTACAATTGTCAGAGATGGTTTCTGTACTTACAGAAATATCCTCTACTGTAAATGGAGATAAATGGAAGAAAGGCCGTCAGCTTCTGGGGCTCTCTGTTGCTAGAAATCTTGTAGGCCTCAGAATTCAGTATGTTTTGAAAGGGAAATGTCTTTTTACTTGTTTGATTATGGTAAAAAAAAAAAAAAAAAAAAAAAAAAAAAAAACCCAGGCCATTAATGCAATAGGCATTGTTCAAATGTTTTAGTCCCTGTCACACAGGATAATTGTCTATGATGCTAACCTGGCAAAACATCCATCTCTTTCTGCCCTTAATGTGAAATGTTGATATTTCAGCTTTCTGTCATGGTCAGTTCAGGTGGAATCCAATACAGATATACACATCTGTATAAACTGTTCTTTGTTGTGCTTTCTAGGATAATTAAGTAAAAGCTTAATAGATGAGCACAGTTACTTAAAATTAATCACTTTCAGGTTAGTTAAATCATGACAG
The DNA here is from genome assembly GCF_036370855.1 of Dromaius novaehollandiae. Lineage (NCBI taxonomy): Eukaryota > Metazoa > Chordata > Aves > Casuariiformes > Dromaiidae > Dromaius > Dromaius novaehollandiae. The sequence goes on along the minus strand of NC_088099.1, from coordinate 124,089,980 downwards.
ATTAATTGCTCGTATCTATTGCTATACTAGGATTTTGTGTCAGCAGAAATACCTTCGTAGCTCTCCTAGATTAGTACACCATTGCTCTTTTTTTACAATAATTTTTAAAATATTTATTTATTACAATCATCAATTATATTTTTCATTAATCTTTAGAAATAAAGTATTTTTAATCTAAATTTCATATGGCTGATATTTGGTTGCTATTATCCCAAACAAATTATTAAACAGCTTTATCATTCTAATACCACCTAGTTTCTTTCTGAAAATTTGAGGAATGGAATGCTGCCCTGAGAAAAACAGCCCATGCTATGCATTTATATAGTCAGTATAGATATATAGTATGTTTGTATGTGTATAACATATACTATTCTGTACATAGTCCCACTATGACTATATACTGAACTTATGTTGTGACATAGGACAGAACAAATAATTTCTAGAAGCAAGTAAGGAATATGAATACACTATGAAGTCATTTCACCTGCCTGGTAACTTGATTTTACAGGTATTATCTGAGCAGCCAAGGCGGCAGTTTCTGTGTATTAATAACATGTGAAACATTCATTACTTATTTGTTTTAAGCCATACAAAGCTTCTTAGATTGAAATAGCTTTTGGAGTTGTCCGAGAAGGTTTGAATTGATCTTATTTTTTGTCATCCAAAAGTTAAGCTTATAAATGATGCTGTTATCTCCTTCTATAATCACTGCAAAGGAAATGAGAGAGGCATCTCCAAAGAATGACTGATTACCTCCAGAAATCCATTCTAGTATTACATGAATTAATTACTCTTAGATGGCCAAAGTTATGTGAGATGAATCCAAACACTTGTGGCTAGTAACTGCAAAGACTGCTTTCTGTGAAACAGATCTTGTAAGGCTGGAGAAGCAATCTGATATTCTGCCAAACTGGCAGTATATAGTAGTTTATCCTATCTTTCAGATGTTCATCTTAGAAAGGGAGGAACTGTGCTCCAGAGGTGCACCGCTCCCTGATGCCTTTAAATAGGGTGCAGACCTCCTAGGCTTGATGCCCTGCTTTGACAGAGATTACATTAAATGCATGCCATTTACAGGGTCTACAAGATTTGCTGGCTGTTCAGCTATTGCTTTTTCTCCTGGGTTCAGCACAAGTCCACTTTGGTAGAAAACATGTAAGACCTAGGAGAACTGCCTAGAGCCGTGTTTTTTCCAGAGATGGTTTTACAGTTTATGGATTCATACTGGCAACTGAGAATCCCCACATCTGTTGAATACATGGAGTACTAACAACTATTAGACAAAGCAGCTCACATGGATGCCAGCAAACTCCTCCTCATTCCTGGTTATATTGAGAAGAATGCAAAATTACTCCAGTGTTGAAAACAGATTTGTTAAAAGAAAAAAGAAAACCTTGGCAATGTTGAATTTTATGTTGGGGTTCAAATAGAAGTTGTGAGAAATAAACTTAGCTACTATGTTAGGGAATGAGTAGAAAAAGTCCTATGCCGAGGAAAAGTAGAGGATGTTACTTCATCAGAAGAGCATTACAAATTCACAGTGAAAGGTATCAGGTTGCTGACTTAGAACAGATTGAGATTAATGACAAGTGGCTCTGCTACTGTATTGATCAGTGCCTGTGATTATTTAGTAGAAGATAAAATACACAAAATTGATTAAGGCTACTGGCAAAATGTTTTAGGTGTCAAAGCTGCAGTGCTTTTCTTAAAGCTCAAGAAAGTCTTTAATTAGATGTATATAATAGGACATAAATATATATAAACATGCTTAAAATACTTAAGATTCTGCCTGGCAAAGGCATTGTTTTAGTAGTGCAAAGTGATTCAGTTTTATTACAGGTCCTTCACTATTTCAGCAAGCTGTCACAGAACTAGTATGTTATACAGAAACTTTTACTATAAAATTACCAAAATATTATATATATGGAAAAGGAGGCAAGTGTTGTGTACAGCTCTTGTCATATAGAGACTTGTGGAAACAAAGGAAATTGAAGTGACTGTTTGTTACCCAAAGCTAAGAGATCTGGTTCTCAATAAGAGTCTTCCTGGAGGAAAAGTATGGTTCTGAACTCATTAGTGACAAAATATAAATTGCTGGAAAAAAATAATAAGAGGAATAAAATAGGAAGGAGGCATAACAAAATAAACACCTTCACCACTTAAAGAATCAACCACAGTAACGCTGCACACACTTTGGCACACTATTGCCAGGCATGTAAGACATAATTGCAGCTCCCAGAAGTCACAGTAATTACCTCAGAAACCAACGTCAGCCTTGTAGAATCTAGCAGAGAGAATCTGTAGCATTACTGCAAGAACAGAAATGTGTTGTGGATTCCCTAGTGATAGGTTTTATCTAGTTTCCAGAGTTCCAGAAATGCTTATTCCACTACTTCTGTGTAGTAAAAAAGACTATTGGTCTGATTGTGAAGGCTGGTCAAAGGAGTAATCAAGTGCTGGACCAGCACCAACAAGCAATGAGTTTGTTCACGCGCAGACTATATCCAAATGTGCAAGTAAATGAAAATCTCAAAAGGGGTATATTGTGCATGCAGAAGCTGTTTTCTAGTTTAAAGTGTGGAACTGTAACCCTCTTCACCAGAACATTTTTGTTCAAGCGTATTTTACCATTCACAGAGATCCTACAAACAGGATATACAGAATGTCAATGTTCAAAGCAATTATTTATTGTCTTATACATAAAGCAGACAGAGTAGTCTAATATGCTGCTAGGCGTTAATGTCTCACTAGCCCTGGTGAGACACTCTGCTGGCCAGTCAGTCACCAGTCAGCTCCACAAGCATCTGCCTCTCTGCTCCTTGGAAAGGGCTGATCTTCACCCTTGCTGAGTTTCCATCTTCTGAGTCTCTGACTATTTTTAGGGCTTTATAACTTTTATTGTCAGGACTTTTTTTCTTGAATCCTTGAGTTGGTAAGTATTACTGCCTCAACAATTTTACTTCTGTTTGTGTTTTTTGCTTTTCTTATCTTCACTAGCTTTAGCTTTTGTACTTTGTCACAGCTCAGCAACAGTTTTCTCTGATCGAGAGTCACCTAGCTGTGTAATGCAAAACTGGGTATTTGGTCACAGGCAGATGAACCACTTGGCCACGAGTCACAGGGTCTTGTATGCTTTATGCATATCTTTATCTGGCAATTTGATCAAGGTCATGTAGATGTGCAGACCTCCATCTGGGCTGGGGATACATATATTCTTGAAGTGATCTTGCCTTTCCAGCTTCCTCCCCCTAATTCCACCATTTTTCAATCAGTCTTGCAAATCCCAGACAAACCTCTGCAATACTATATTGTGATCAATGTCATCTAAATCATAGTTGGATTGAATAAAATGTTATAAATGATGATGTTTTTCTTTTTTCTTTCTTTCCTTTTTTCCACACAGGGCATAGAAATGATAGATCTCAAAAAGAAAATGTCAGCAACTTCTCTTGTTGTATCTTGTTATTTCTTCTGGGTGTATCCATTAAATCAATCTTTCTACAAGATCAGTAGGAATGTTTTAAATTGGTCAATTCTGTCCACTCAAAAGAAATAGAATATATTTGTTCCTTCTGTGGAATGGTCATTTAGATGTTTAGCCCATTCCCAAATTTTAAAGGTCAACAAGAGGGAAGTGATTGAACATCCAACTTGTTATGTTCTTTTAATTGAAAAGATAATGATAAGGAACAGGGTACAAAAGAACAGGCAATATACATGTTTATGCTGCAGATGTCTACAACTGAACTGTCACCCTACCCCCCATGTATTCTGTATAAGAAATTGTTATATGCTTTCATCCTAAAGCGAACATGTAAAATGAGTCAGATGAATTACATCCTAAATATGCCTATTTCTCTTTGTTTAACATAAATGAACAGAGAATCAGTACTTTACATGGAGAACTGCAATATAGCTGTCTAAAGTTAGCTGAAGTGAGTCCTATGCATAGTATTTTAATGACTAAATGAATAGGTTTGATGCTGAAAAAAGAGAAATTAACAAGGGAATGAAAGAAAGAATTTACTATGGGAATCCCTTCAATACTTGAAAGTGCTGTTCAGGGAAATGGGGATTTGGCTTACATAATTGTTTTATTATTTCTTTTTTTTCTCCAAGGGAGCTTATGAGAGCAGTATTTTTTTTTAAATAAATGAAGTTGCTGAAGCAATATGGCGAGACTGCAGTGATTTTATTATAGAAAAGAGGAACTGCGGGAATGAGTAGCACTTTGTTAATATTTAAAAAAGAGACTTGGAGAAATGCGGAAAGGATTTTGAGTGTTTTTTTTTCTCCATGATAAAATTCTGCAAGAATACTTTTAAATGGAATAACATAAATAACATTTTATCTCCCAGAAAGCATTACCATTAAATGTTGTCCAGAAGAAACTTTCACAAAACAAGAAATCTTATTATTGACAACAAAACTGAGGGTGAACTTTAGAAATGGTAGCCAATTTTTGAAGCCTGCAGCTGCAGAAGTATTAGTCCTATTTGTCAGACTGAAGAAGATATACCTGAGACATGCAAATTAGAGATGAGAGGAGCAGATATTGCCAAATACCATGATTTTACCACTGAACCATATATTGATTTTAAATATTGTTTTAAAAATAATAGAATAAAGATTTGAAATGTGTATGGAGACAAAACAACTTCCAAAGATTTATTTTAAATAAATAAAAGCCTGGTGATGGAAAATGAACTCACTGAACTACTGGTTCAGTGATTATTTATGCCAGGGTATGGATATCATCTCCTTGTTAAAAGCAAGCAGTTTATCAAAGATGCTTTATGCTTCCTTATCTGGTATATCCTGCAGCAATGTTCTTCAGGGATTCACAAACTCATAGGATATGCTATCTTTATTAAAAGATATTAAAAATTTCCACCTGTTCTTTTGAATCTTTTCTATGAGATTGTGTGCATGTGTCAGAACTTGGGGTCCAAATTTTTAGCTTTTAATCAAAAGAGCTCTAGGCAATTTGAAACCCATTCATCATAACCTGTTCTTCAATAGCTTTAACTAAATGAAGACCTCACTCTTCTGAAGGACCATGTCATGGGTTCCTCTGTTTTTAGGTGTGCAATTTGAGACACCTTTCAGAGCTTATCCAATTGAAGATCCCACTGATTTCAGCTGATACTTTTAATGGCCAGTTCACATACAAATTAGCCTCTTGCTGTTTGCTGTTCTTAGGTGCTTTGCAATTGTTATGGGGAATCTGCCAAGCAGCTGTACAGTTTCCTCCGGTAAAGAGAAAAAATCCCATGTGGAAGGACTCCTCAAGAAACCCCAGAGATGGCACAGATTTCTCCATGTCATGCTCCTCTACTTCCCTCCCAAACACACATATCCATCACTCCTAAGTGTGGGCTGGGACATAAAAGGAAGTGCTATGGCCATGCTAATGTGGGGAAGTGGACAATTATGGACTGCTGCAGCCAGGAGGGAGGTTAGACCTACCCCCATCTCCCTAACAGGCTCAGCGTGTGTGACAGTGCTCATTTCTGTCCTGTTTTATAGGTTAGACCCTCTCCCCCACATCTTAAATTGAGAAACTGTGATTTAAAAGCCGATTTCCACCTTAAACTCATTTTGAATTAATTGTCAATGAAACAAGAGTAAATGAAAATTAGATAACATTATGGGAATCTAAGTGTTTTCCAAATTAATTAGCAATCTTGGAGATTAGAAGAGTGTTTGTGGTATGTTACCCAAGCAGATCAATGGTATGGTTCAGTTATCCATTCAGTTACATAAACTAATGGTATTCTTATTCCATTTCACTGATCCATCAGTGCTCAACTACTGTAGTTACCAAACTCTGCAACACAGAACCAAGAAAGAAAATATTGAAAGTCTTTTATTTTCTTTGAAATCAAAATACAGCATCATTTTATAAGCAGTACTAGAAGACTTCTTCACCATAAAAAAAATCTCAATACCAAATTTTTGATCCATGAACAGACTACATATCAGACTGTGGGTAAATGACACTATAACTTAATATCTGTAGGGACTTTTGACTTTATACATTACTGTTAAACATACACACACACACACACACACACACACACACACACACACACACACACGTATATGCATATGTAGATATATTTATATGTAGGAAGTTTAATTCTCAGATGAAACAATAGATTATAAGAAAAACAAAAATGGTCAGCTTTGGAAAATTAAGTCTTCAAAAACTAGAAAATGTCAGCTTCAGCATTTGATTTTATTGATGAAAATAACAGACAATTTGCTTTTGAATTTTAATTATGGGGAACCTACTGTTGCCTTTCAACCAACAGAACACATTACAGTAAATTTCTGGTACTCCTGAATATATTGGTTAAATCCATTATTATTCCAGAATGCTTTTGGGAGATTTTTTTATTAATCATTTTCACTTCAGTCTTATTGTACAAATTCTTGAAGTTCTGTAAACTACATCATGAGCATTTTCAGACCTTGGTTATGTAATGTAGATACTGATTCCTTGGGCTAAGTTTGTACTTCACTACAATTCCTGTGCTGGCCTCTAAATGTCATATCAAACAGACAGTGAGATATCTTGAAATTTTTCATTCGAATAAGGTTTTTTTGAGAAAACAGGACAAAAATATACAAATAAAGTTATTATTATGGAGCAAGAGAAGATAGCATTTCAACGCATAGGTTATTCAGAACCTTGATTGATGGGCTAGAATTGAAAAATATCTTGCCCCATTAAAAATACTACGTCACAGTAGTATTAACCAATGCAGAAACAAACAGGATTCCTAAATATATCAGAATCTTTCAAATGTTCATAATGACAAAAATTCTCAGATATCTTTGAGGTTTACCCCTGGTTTAGCTGTACATTTGCCAAAGTATTCTATCTTTTTTAAGATAAGGCAAGAGTTGTAGTAGAGAGAAATATCAAAGTCAGTGAAAATGTGTTGTTCCTGGTTTTGTATAGACAAATTTCTTGGTCTGTGGTGAGCTGTGGGTTCATACTTGAGTCCTCACACTATGCACTCACAATACAGACACAAGCAGCTTGAACCACCAGGTTGAGAGGAAGAGCAGAAAGCAGCATAGGCAGACATGGGTCATTATAACATAATGACTGTGGGCTAAGAGCGGGAAAGAGAAAGAAACAGCACACAAAAATGGAAAGAGGTATTCCTCCAGAGCAACAGTGGAAAGGCAGGGGACCTAGCAAACTACAGAAAGAAAGCTTTCCAAAAGAGGCAGTTTTGACTAATTAGAGACAATATTTTATTTGCAGAATTGATGCTCCTTGCTTCCTCCCACTGCTCTCCTGCTCAGTCCAGGATGGTAATTTCACATCAGATTTAATATTAGTTTTGTGAAGGGGAGACTTTGAAGAGGAGTTTTTTTCAGTTCTTTCCCAGATTAAAGTTCCTAGTTATGGAAATTTTGCACCTCAGGGAACCATTCAAAATTTTTAAAACATAAAGGATAATTTTTGGTTATGAATCCATTGACTGTTATGATCTCAAGTAGTTTTTCTTCAATAATTATTTGTTTAATTCTCATAGCACATCCATGAAACTCATTTACTCAAGTGCAATATTAGAAGTGTTCAGCAAAACAAAGGCAAAAGAATCAAATCTTGCTTGGAGATTTTGAATATCTCTAAATATAGTTTCTAATACATTTTTTTTCCATTTTTTACAGAAATGGTATGCTAACTGAATTTCTTTGAATGCCACTTTGGCACTTAAGCATAAGTTTAAATTCTCTGTTAGATGGTGAGGGACTTACATATGTGTTTTGCAGAACACCTGCTTTGGAGATTGACAAGAAATAAGCACTGGAGCTGCCAGTGTGTGACAGCATATGACCATGTCAACACCCACACAGCAGTGGCACTTTCTCTGCAGAATCTCTCTCAGGAGCCCTGTTAATGATTCCCTGTTTTGCTCAGGAAATATCCTTGCCTATACCAGAAGGTTGCTTCCTCACATTTTTACCCTCCAGATGACTACATAACCTATATGTGTATTTAAGTACTTTGCTGAATCGAGGCCTGTGAGACTGAGAAGACTGGAAACTGGAGCTATGAAGAAAATACTTCATATATTGGAGGCACAGTAAAAGGAGCCAATATTAGGTGGCATGACAACTTTTTATGTTAAAATCTCTGCTCTCTTTTTAAGTAATTCATTAGGAAAGAACTAGTGAGCCTGTGATTTGTTTAGTATACTTGTGCGTATGTAGATACCTTGCTTATCTTCTCAGCTCCCGGTTTGCTTTCCTTGAGAGTACTTTCTTGCATGGGAGAAATGTGCTAAAATTAAACAAATATGTAGCCTCAGAGTGATTCAGAAAAAGCAATTTTTCTTCATTTCAGTCCTGGTTGTTTATGAAATATGCATGAGGCACAAAAGCTGCAGCTGCAGATGCACACACACAGGATCCTACATCTGTTGGTTAAAGTCAAAACAAAACAACTGTGCCAAGAATAATCAAAAACAACAAATACAAAACTTTCCCTTGAAAATTTCATGATTTAAATCTGGGGGAAATAGTCACATGAATATACTTTTTTGAGCTGGTGCTGCTGAATGTTAAGTTTCTTGTGGGACCCTGTATTACCAGCCACTGAAAATGAAGCTTTATTAACACCTTGTGGCAAACAGTTGTGTTCACAGTGTTTTGAATCATTACTTAATTGTCTCATAACCATGAATTCATTTGATCCAATGACTTCATGGCTCCAGTGGCTTCAGTTACTGAGACGAACAGGGCTGCAGGCAATTTGTGCCTCTTGCTTTCTAACTTGATACCGTGATAGTAAATAACCAAGATTATTTATAATCAAGTCTTATGGATACAGCTTTTCAGGTTTGCCATAATTTGTGGCTTTTTTTGTCTGCTAATATAATTGCATGCATATGATTACCCTGTACTGAATGTCAGGTTACACAAGAAGGGTACTCATCCATCTGACCGCAGCATCCTGGCTACTCAGCCTTGGGAAGCTGGCAGGTAAGAAGAATGGGGAGAGCTGATGGTTGGTGCTGTATAAACACCTAAGACATGCTGCACTGAAAATTATTATAGTTAATGTAGTAAAAGAACTTAATAAAATTAAATATAATAACTGCATTGCTATTTTTCAGAAGGTTGAGTTTCTAAATCTGTTTTAACATTCTGGGGTTGAAAATACATTGTACACATTTCATCACATAGTTTTTCTAAACAGTTGTCAGGGTGCCTAGAGCTTTTCATAAGGACATTTCCTACTACTGTCCAAATTCAGTTTCCTTTCTGTTATTCAAGAAATTCCTAATTTTTCAAGAAATAGACAACTGGAATTTGAAGTTAGAACATAACACCTTTTCCCAGCACTAGATTCTTGCAGCATGTAAACATTCACCAATCTCTTGGGATAAAATTTCCTCTCATGAAGAATTCACCTCCAGTGTTTTGTCAAGTAGCAATCCTCTAATAATACATATGGCTTCTTGAGAATCTGACATTTTTTCTGCCTTCAAAGTAGGTGGCCAAAGCCGATAAGGTTATTTTCTTTCCCGAAATGAGAATATGAAATATTGTAGAACATTCGAGATGTGAACAAAGTTTGTTTCCATTTTTCAGTTTTCTGTGTTAGTATAATGTGTTTACATAAAAATAAGATTTTTCTATATTTTCCATATCAGTCATTTTGATTTTAAGTATGTAACTATATGTTATTATAACAACAACTAACTACAACACATATGAAATAATATATTAATATATGGAATACAATTTATATTTTGAGAAAAACACTTAGATTTTATGTCTCTCTTTGGAGAGTGAGAACTCACAACACTTGGTCATGGAGACAGAGGGAGACAAGAGAGAGAGAGGTGAAGGAAAGGAAGGAAGTAAATTCACCTCTGTTCTCCCCTGAGACTTGTGCTCAGTCCTTGTATTAACCTAGGAAAGGGAATCATTTTCCTAGTTGTGTATCTATTATCCCAGTAGTTCAAGCATACAGTAACACAGTATGGCAAAGTTTCTATTTATGGACTGTTTAAGCAAGATGAACATTTCCACATGGTGCTGGGAATACCTACATATAGCAAATTCAAAATGAAATGTCTGGCTACAATGTTTCCTGGTATTATCCTGCACACTTTTGCAATAAAATATACCAGTTTGTATGGTATATATAACTTCTGTTGTTAGTATAGTTGATAGTAAAACTTTACAGAAGTTTTCTTCCTTATTCATGACTTCCAACCCTTCTTTTACAAGCTCTGGGTTAATAAACCTATTTTTTTACTCCAGGCTTAATTTTTACTCTGTGATCAGTGTCAGGGCAAGCATTTTTTTTGTTTCCTTTGAAGCTTTGTGGTTAGCTTTGGTAAAACAAAAGCTTTCCTCATGCTTTTTTCAATATTCTATACCAATTCAATAGTGAAATTGTATACTGAATTCTATACTGAAAAATGAGTTTTAAATCACCAGTTACATTGCTCAGGGCTCCTTAAAAAAGCTCCAATTGACTTATGGGCTGAGTCAGCCCTCCCTTTACTCATGCAAAGAAGGAATGAAACAAAGGATGGCCAATGATCAATATCGTCTCTCTAAGAGTAGAGAGGAGTGGATACTTAAGAGAAGAACTAAAGACGCAATGCAAGTATAGGGGAGATGAGGACTGCTGAGTCTAGTATCTCATCTCACAAAATGCAAACAAAAAGGAGTTTTCAGGGAAAATTGCAATACTTTTAATCCTTATAGTTACAAAGTGTGAAGTATGATCTATATTCCAAAATGTAGGTTAGCATTAGCTTCTGTAACTCTGGATACTTTTGTTATCCTCGGAAATATCCGATGCCCAATTGCATCTTCTACAGTTCTGGTCTCATGTATTGTGGCTATGGGTTCCACAATTTAATTGTGCTCCATGTGAAAAATCATTTTTTACTTGTTCTAATCAAATAATCAATCAATTGAACACAAGTATGTTTTTACAATAGGAAGCAGAGAGAACAGAAAACAGAAGCTATTGGTCTGCCTTTGCCAAGTAATTCAGCTTTAACTATGGCTCCCTCTATGTTACTGCAATATCTGTTCTTCACCCAGGGGGTCTGATTCTGAAGATATTAAAAATGGATGCCACCAAAGCTATAAATCACAGTCATTCTGGCTTTGATGTGATGGTTAGAGAATGTTAATATTTCTCAATAAAAACTAGAACTAAATCATTTTTGTAGTAAATTACTGCAGTATCAGTGTTAGTGCCTCGTTTTTCATATTTTGTGTACTTTGTATAAAATATATTGACACTGAGGAGACCATGGAAGATGCAAGTAGACTGCTGTATATAGGCAAAATCTTTCAAAGTGTTAGAAGTACCTCTTACTACTATGCACTCCTATGTAGGACAGGCAGAAGATAGCATGGCTCTTTTTGCACAGTGATTTAAAAAAGAATCACTATATTTTAATTTTACTTGTGAAAGAATGTCAGAAGCCAGGCAATCCAATTTTAACACCTGTTTTGTTTTGTTCCAGAAATCTCAGATGGACATATGGACCAATAGTTGCAGTAACTTGAGTTTTCAAAGGAAGCCTATAGGAAATTTGTGCCCAGTTCATACTGAAGCATAAGGACACCTAGGATCAATGAGAGCCCCTGTCAATGACTGGAAAGCCCCAAAGAGGTTTTGTTTCTCTTTTATAATAATTATCCCACTACATAAGAATGTTTTACATTGTACATAGAGGGCTAAAAAGCTTCTATATTTATTTAGATTTAAAATACTAAAGCAACTATTCAAGGTCTAGAACTCTACCATTAAGTTAAAGAATAACAAGCTGGAGCTCACTTCTGCAAAAACTGTTGTCATCATGCATTAAATAAATGGAATTCTAAATCCTGATGGAGTTAGAGTGGGTGAGACCAAGTTTAATTTTGTCAAATCTTTGTCATCTTTAATTTGCTGTAATACTTAGTTACACAGAGCTGCAAGGGACTATGTAATCAAGCAACTACATACTGGGTATCTGCAGTTTCCTCCATATGCTCCCAAGCTGATCAAAACACTTCTGGCCATGAAAGAGAAAAAATTAGGACCTGAAAGGCTCAATATTATGACTAAAAAGTGTCCTAGGGGGATGAAGGGCAGCACCGTGCCTTCAGCCTATGTAATAGCAGATTATGCTCAGATCTGTCAAGAAGTGAAGCAGCTCCTAGAGACAAAGATCAATGAGAAATTATTTTCAGGTTTAAGAAGATATTTTTCCTACCACTATGACATCTGGCGCTGTCACAGGAAATGACAGTTTTTGGAAAGTGATGCAGCAGATTTCTTTGTAGCAGATGTATTAGCAGGCTTCCGCAGAATGCTGTGCTGCAATGTACTCAGTTTCTGACCTGCCTCTGAAACTCCCTTTTGCACAAATGGCCAGATAGGGCCTTCACAAAGCCTGATGTTCACAAGGGGCCATAGCACACATGTGAGCTGCTGAAGTAATCTCCTTCTTCTGTAGTCCATCAGAGTTTGTCCATATAACTGTACTGAGATGAACTTCAGCATGTATTATTGGATATATGGCACGTGAGAACTCCAAGAAATTTCACCCTTCCTTGATGTTTTGTGACTCTCAGCCTCTTTTGAATGCATACAGCAAAATGCTCTTTGTCCTGGATGTATTCTTACTTCGATGTAGTTGAGGACTTAGCTCTTATTACAACCAACAGAGTCAGATTAAAATTAAAAAAAAGAAAAATTATTACATTTAAAAGGAATTTTACTAATTCACTGCCCCAAATACTTTAACTGAAACTTTAACTAAATGTATTCTATAACCACTGTATTATCTTGTTCAGCACACTTTTGTAATTTAGCATGCATTTTGATGATCTCACACAGTCATTGTTTATTTATACCAATTTCTACATAGTTTCCTAATTATTGCATCTGCTCTGCAAAAACAAAACCAGAATTAAAAAAATCTCGTGTGCTAGATTACAAATTATTGTATTAACCTGCTGTATATGTATTCAACTGTCTGCATATATAAAATAAAAATAATACTGAAAATATTCATTAAAACTGAGTAAAGATCAAAACAATTGGAAATACAATATATTTTGAAATACTGTAAAGGACTAATGAGTTACTCATTTCCCATTATACTGAATCTTACCTAGCTTACTCTTATAGGCTGTTCTGTTAAACTTAAGAAAAACAATAATGAAAAAAAGTGTTTAAATTTGAGTGACAACATTGGTTGAAAGCTTTTCTCTTCTCCAATCATTCTTCTTCTGGAGGTTAATACCCCAACCATCTGGATTCACCAGTTTCTGCCCTTTTGGCTAGGTGTCACTAGTTTCTGATACTTCCCTTCCTCCTGATAAATTGAACTCAGATACATTAATATTTCTCAGTAATAATTTGATGAGTTTGTTTTATGGGTCACCTGTTACTTCTATCTTTTTACTTGCAGCTCTAAGTTAGGACTTAACAGAGTTAATTTCCTGGCCAAATCCTCATCCTAAATTATGTCATCAAAAATACAAGGCAGGAATTCAATTTTTTAGCAGCCAGTGCAGCTCTATAACTTGTGCACTAAAAAGAACAAATCATGCCTTTCAGCTTTGATATAATGTTGGAGTTTTCAAATCTTAGGAAATACTATCTTCAGCATTTATTTCTTTTTCTGTTTAAATAAAAATTCCACAAAATAAAACTTAAAATTTTAAAATGAAAAAATGCCATTCTGGAAGAAACATTGGCATTTGATGTATTAATGATATTTGAATTTCTAATATTTTTCAGTTATAATGTATTTTTTTTGTAATCAATTCACAATTTTTCAATAGTCATGCATTTCATATGGCAGTAGGTTGTCATGTAAAATTCTGTAACAATCATATATTGTATCATACTACTGAAATAGAAGAATTTAGAACATTAGAAGGATTCCCTGGATAATCAAGGTGAATGCCTTATCACTTACTATGTTATAGAGTTCCATTTATAAATGGATCAAACACATCTCTCCAGAACAAATCATATCGTCCTTGCTTTGCAGTGAGATGGCTGGAAACACTGGTGTTTTGAAAGAGAGATTAAGATGAGTAGTAATTTGAAGAAACATTGTTTACTGGATTCTAATGTCATCATGGAATCATTTTACTAAGATATTAGTAACCTATTGCACATGCTGTCCTTTTTTCTGATGACTTGATTGTGTAAATAATAAAAGGAAAATAAAAAATCTTAAAGTGAAAATTTCACTGCAAGATACTCTGGAGAAAGGCATGATAACTAAAATAACAAAGGTCAGAAGAAATTAAAAGTACCTAACAGTTATTATTTGGCATAGAAATCATGAACTTAAAAAAAAATACTTATAGTTTGTGGCTCTGGTACATGATCTTTGACAATACAGAGTAGGCAACAATACAGTACATAATAACCAGAAGCTCTTTCAAGGTCAGAACAAAGTACCTAGGATAGTATATAAGAAGATTTCTCAACATCTTTGTGTTTACTGCTTTAATATCTATCCAGCTGTTCAATGAAGAAGCAATCGCTACTCAGTTGATATAACAAACTGATGCAATCCCTAGAAGATTAGCACATAAGATGGACACACAGTTTCTTCCTGAGATGTTATAATTAATCTCCTGTGTCATGTTGTACCCTTTCCATCTCATGTATGATTTTGAAAAGGAGCCTAGAGCTATTACTGTTTTCAGGAAATGCTAAATTTTAAGCAGTTATCAGCTATTACCATGGATTACATTTCTCCTAATTTCACCTACTAGTATCCACCTACTTGGCCCAGTAACAGCCCACAGAAAGACACACTAAGAAAGAAGGTCCATTAGTGTTAAACTACATGCAGAAAAGGGGATTTAGTAAATGTTGTGTAAGCAGAGAGCTTCTCCCAAAAGTGAACTCAATCTCTTTACAACTAAGGTTCAAAATATTTGTACACCCAAGAAATGGCATAACTGACAGATCACTTTGGCACTACTTTTGTCACAGTGGTTTAAAGCCTTTTAAAGAAATGCACTTTGTGAATGCAGCAGAATGCACTTACATTGACACAATGACAAGGCTGCAAAGCAAAGAGGGACCAAAGGTGAGGAAATGTGAAAGCAAAGTTTGCGGTATGACTTTACTGAGCATCCTGTGGTAATAGAATGATACAGGAGGCTTGCACATATGGGTATTTTTCATATGTTAGATAACGTCACTGGAATGGTAGGGAGACATTTTTAGCTCTCAGAGGCACTTTTAACTCTCCTCCTTCCCTCAGGCATCTTCTAACTACTGTTTCTGCCTCCTACTTGGCAGACCTGCGTAGACCATCTCTCTGAGCTGCAGCAGCAGCTATCAAGTTGGATCAGGCATATTTGCTTCAATTTGATGCCCCTCTCTGACTCTGCCTTTTCTGTAGGTCACAGGGGAAAAGAGATGGACTCACAACTGGACACAGCCTCTCTGTTACCCGAGGCTAGTGTGACTCTCTGGGCATTACACATTTTCAATCTGATGCAGACTATTCAATATCCATTGATGTTTGTGTAAAGCTCCAGTTCAGGAGACTGAACATTTGCAGCTCTTATCCATTAGCTTGGGCTAAAGCAGGAAGAAACCGTCTTGATTCTAGAGAATGGACACAATATCCACGGAATTGAGAGGGCGAGGTTTATGGGAAGATGTAATATATTTCATTCAAACATTTTAATAATGGCTATTTTCATTCCTTGAATTATTTGCCTTATTTTTTCCCCAAGACCACCTGTAATACAAATGTGGTCTATTTTTAAGCCACATAGGAATCACAGGCACCAATTAGCTCCTTGACATCGATGTAGGAAATCAGTGTCACTACAAAAGGAAATGAATTCCTTTCCTTCCTTGGTGGAATGTGTATCTTTCTGGAATGTGGGAGAGTGTTATTGGTCTTTTTTCCCTCTTTTTTGTTCCTTCTACAGCCTCCTCTACAATACTTTCTCATTTGATTAGCTTGATGAGATGTATAAGGGCTCTATGATTTGCCTCTTCAGTTTTACTCTACTTGTGAAGGCTGACAGAGAGGAATAAAGAATATACAACTTGAGAGCAATTCCCACAACCCAAATTCAAACTTCTACCTACACAGCATGGCAGAAAATGAGATAGTGAACCTGAGCATTTCTGAATCTTTTCATGTATTCTTTCAGTGCTCACAAACATGAATATTTTCAGAATATAGAAGGAGGAAGCTAGATTGTGCTGGCTTTGCTTATTCAATATCCAGGTTTTTGTAATAACAGAGATTATTGAAGAAAGCTGCAATGTGTCAATGCACAGTGAAATTGCACTGAACTGAAAGACGAATCTGCTCAAACCATGCATCTCCTTTTTCCACTGTAGCATTCATATTTTATTTATATATTATTTGTCTGAACTGAGAAATATTTAGATATTAATACAGTCTTTTTTAACGTCACTTAGCAGTATTTCAGCATCTACTTTCCTATTGTAAGACACTAAAAGAAAGTTTTTATATATTCTTGGTCAGAAAGAGAATAATAATAAACCTCAGGAGAAAAGACCCCCCCCCTTCTAATTTATTTCAGTCTGAAAAATCAGTCTATTTTGTTGGTTGCCCACTATGTGCTCATGTGAAAACATATTCAAAATGTTTTGTTTAGGAAATGATTGCATAGCAAGCCAAATACAATTCTGTGCTGAAATATATCTCTTTTACGCAAATATGAATATGATCAGGATGTGAGGTTATCTAAGCCTCCTATACTGAAATGCCCAACATTGTGCTAGATCATGAATCTCTAAGCAAAAAGCTTCAAATGGGGAATACATAAATGTGAATGTAACACGTAGGAACATGACATCTAAAAAATTTCAAAGGAACGGGCCTTCATCTGTGCCTGTTTCCTCTGGTAGGAAGGTAGGCATAGTTTTATAATGTCTAGCAGAACTCCCAACCTTGTATCAACCAATGGATATTAAAGAATTAAAGAATCATTCCTTCTATGTGTTCCTCGAAGAATTAAGAAGACCTGTATCTCTGCTTGCTCCTTTAAGGCCAGATTGACTAGCTAGGTAGCTTGAATAAGAATTTCTTATAGAGCTACATGAATAATTCATTCTTTGATCCCTGACCAAACTGAAAAAACCACTGTTCTTGTTTCAAGTCAAACACTTTTTTCCTGCTTGGAAAAACAATAAAACATAGCTTAGGGCTTGATCTAGGTAGCTTATTCCACTAAAACAACATTTTTCTATTTTCAAGTTTCTTAAAGCCTTTGTTATTTCCATAAAATGAATAAACTTTAAATTAGATGTTTTAGAGTAAGAAATTGAAATATCTTGACTTTCAAAACAGCACTCTTAAAAAGTTTAAACTGTCACTAAATTCAGCACACCTCTGCAAATGCATTCAGTCAGTTTTAAATGGAATTTTCCAAATCCGCTATTTGCTTTTTCTTCCTAATTCTAGTTCATAATCCTTTATGCAACAATGTGAGGCTTGTCAAGCTTC
This sequence comes from Dromaius novaehollandiae, assembly GCF_036370855.1. Classification (NCBI taxonomy): domain Eukaryota; kingdom Metazoa; phylum Chordata; class Aves; order Casuariiformes; family Dromaiidae; genus Dromaius; species Dromaius novaehollandiae. Next base: position 124,072,455 of record NC_088099.1, on the reverse strand, counting down.
TCGGTAAATATATTTAGATGTGAGTGACCTAACTGGAGAATGGTGTATCTGTAGACTGGAACCTGCTTGGACAGCAGACTGCCTAAGAAGCCTCAATGAGCAGCTTGAATTGGGAAAAAGGCAGCACAAAAAGGTTCCTCATTTTTCAGTACTCTCTGCAGGTGAGGAGGGAAAGGTCCAACAAGGCATTTTGGCATATAACTAGGGTTAAACCTTCAAGAAGTATTTAGGACTGTTTTTATCTTTGGTTCCTTCTTTGAAGGTCTTCCTTAACACCCTTGGTCCAGCAGCTGTTTTGGCACCTCTTGTGGAAACCTTTCAGTAGCTCTACCAGTTTTCCCCTAGTGAGCAGTCTATTTACTGTCTTCCCTAGACCTATTTTTTCATATAAAATACAGCTAACAATAGCTAGCAAGTAAATTCCTTCACTAATGCCTGTCTTTCATGTTATTTTTCTTAGGTACACTTCTTGACTGCTCCAGTCTATTCAAGCCTTCCAGCTTCGTCTGTCCTTCTGGTATTCTCCCAGCTCCCTAGGCATTTTTCAGTTGATCCAGCTACCTACTTTACTTAGAGATCTCCTGCAGACACTGAAGTTATACACCTGCTGTTGCTCTCTATCTGTCAATCTAATATGTACATAATTTGCACCTGTTCTATCACAGGTTAGCCATCTGCGATGTATTAAGTAGGCAACACATTTTTTAGTGTAAAAGAAGCGTATGTAGAGAGGATATTTATGTTGGATATTTCAGCTGTGCTATTTTCTGGATTTATTAGGAAATATAACTAAGCTGTTCAGGGCTGCTGATTATGACTAGATTTCTTTCTATTGTCTTTCCATTTGCATTTTCAGATCCCTTGTTTCATGTTATTTTTAACTTCTTTGTATTTTTTATTATTATTATTACTGAATGTGAGAGTAAAGTGCATTCAACACTCATGAGAATCTCTTTTCCTGGTAGGCACTGTCACATATGACATTGTCTATTATATTTTATAAAGATGACATAAAACTCCTCAGTGTCTGTTTAGATGATGTAATTGAATTAATTACTTATAGCAAGCTGCTCATGAGACGGCAGTAAAGTAACAAATGTCAAATCTTTGCCAGGAGACAATAAGACATCACTGGGAAAAAATGAGTTTGTATTATGCCAATGGCAAGCCTGGGAATAGGCTTCATATTTCATGTCAAATTTGTCTTTCTGTCTCACAAAATTGAATATATACACTAGGTGCACTGAGAAAAAATTCAGAGGTCATTAATGATAATACCAATGGCCAAGACATATGAATGAATAGATAATTGCCAAAGATTCTGTGTGTTTCTTGCTTGATTTTTCTCTTCTTTTTTTTTTTCCCCCAGTCCATGTTATCAAAAGTGTGGATAGGAATTGGAATACATTAGAGCATCCACCAGTATAACTCCCTCAGCTGTTTGATAGCTGTAGATCTTAAAATGTCACAAAGGGTTTGGTGTCCACTAGATATGGCTTTTTACAATGAGAGGTACTCTCTTGGGGTCATAAGATGACACTGGGTACACAATGCAGCATCCAAGAGCCAAAATAAAAACTACTTTGCATTCTGGTATTTATGAGCTGTTTGGAGGAAATAAAGGGAATAAAGGAATGAGGCTTTTTTGCAATGTTTTCTAGCCTGAAATTAGTCTTCAGCTTCTATATCTCTGTTGCTTTGTATCATAGGATCTCAAGCTGTTTTACTAAAGCCCAGGTCAGGAATATATTTCTGCAAGTTGATCTCCTTTGTAACTGTTTCAAATCAGTATAACTTGTGTTATTCAATAGAGCTAGTTAAACATTACTATTAAAAAGATTGATTAATTAATTCTAATTTAATATTCCACTTTTAGAGCCAGACTGTAAATCCACTAGATGCATATCAGAGCATTTACTTTTTTGGCTAATCTGGTTGAAATAGTTGTATGTTTGTATAACTGCTTGCCAGTAGGAATAGGAACCTCATATTTTACACTTTCTGAGATATATATATGCTCTTCAACTGACTTCAGGAAGGAAGGAATTAAGTCCAAATAATGTTGATTATCAATGGGAATTTCTGAGAACATTTAATAAATAGATGAAGAGAATATATAAGAAAAAATATAAGGTTTGGATTTTGCTTGTTTGTATTGACTGCATGTGCTATCTGCCAAATAAAAACAGATCAAAAAATAACTCTACTGTGTTCAGAAAAAGGAGCCCCAAAAAGAAGATATTACAAATAAATAGCATGCATCTCAGGTTCAAAAGAAGCTGGGAAGTAAATGGAGGAAGAAAAGCAGTATATATATCTGAGTATGTAGTGGTGAAAAAAAAGTATAATTTCTTAAAAATCTGTTTGTATTTTTGATACATGAATCTTGATTTAAAATGTTAGGACCTGTTGCTTATTAGGCTTTATTGGTTATTCTCTTTCATTTTCATTAGTTTACCAGCTATTACATGTTCATCACAGACACAGATTTTAATGTTGTGAAAGAGTAGGAAAATCTGTCCCTCAGAATGATTAAGTATCTCAGCTCATTCCCTGTTACATAAATGTACAAGGCAAGGCTTACACAGTTATCAAACAATGAAGGGGGAATAGCTAATTTCAGTTCCCATTAAAACATTGCATTAAGTAAATTATGAGAGAACTGAGTGTTTGAGTAGTTGAAATGCATAACCAGCTGCTTTGCAAGATGTTTTAATTATTTTATCAAAAAAACTTAATGGTCATTGGTACGTGTCCATAGAGCAATGAGTTAAGTTACTTTACTAGATGATTTGCATTAGATATCTGGATTTTAAGCTTTTTATGAATATAGCCAATTTTATGGAAGAATCCCCTCAGGAGGCTCCTGATGGCACTTAATTTGGTTTTCTTCAATGTCAAATATGCTATGAACAAGCTTCTCCATAGTGGAAGAACAAAAATACTTAATATGCTTTGAAATATTTAATATGTGCACCATCCCATGAATTTTGTTATCTTTAAGAGACGAATTCTACTCTCAATGTTCTTTCCTTGTTTTTAATTCCTCTGTGATTGTAAAGAGCATTTCTGAGCAAAGACAATAGTTCATACTTTACTATGTAAACACATAAGAGAAAACTAACAGATTGTATACCTCAAAAATATTAAAATAATTTCTCAGAAGCTGCACAGACTGATCTTTACTCTTCTTATAAATACCTTTATCACAGATGAAAGTGTATTTGTAATAATATTAAAAACCAGAATTGTTATTAAAAATATAATGTCATATTATTGCAGCTTCCCAGACTGTTAATATTCAAGACTAATCCTATCAGACTTCCATACTATCAGACTAAGTGCCTAAATCACAGTCACCATTGCAATGTCTGTGTGCCTCTCTCTCTCTCACTTGCTTCTGTATCCTTCTCACTTTTTTTTCCTTTAAATAAAATGAATTCAAGGACAGATTTCCCCTTTTACCTTTTTTTTGGTCTATTTTCTATATGTTTCTAGAGCTATGGTGTCTTTAAAGGATATTTATCATAAAGGAGTCTGTTTGCTCTCAATAACTGAGCCATTGAAATCTTTCTTAGTGGTTAATATCTTTCATTTAAAACTGTCTTGTGAAAGAATGGTTTTGTGGCTTACCATGATGCTATGACATAGATTTGATTTTTGCTCTCATAACCTAGAGCTATGCAATGCACATGCTAGAACATATGACTAAAACCCACAGGAATTCAGTTTGGGGGCAGAGAGGAAAGCAAAGTATGCTGAACTGATGTCCTTTTCATCTTTGGAAGTTTGACTTCTAAAGGTCACTATTATTCCCCTGCTTCAGCTTCCTCAGCATAGATCGTACTCCTGCACCAAATAGCACAAATTTCTTTTCTTTTCTTTTGTTGTGCAGCCTCCTCCAGCAGAGCAAGATGACCAGTTTACCTTTTCTACAGTAACATGACTGCAGTCCATTCCTTTAACAGCTCCCGCAGGAGTTAACCATTCCTCCCACTAAAGTTAAATATCTCCTTCTCTAGCAGCAGGAAGTTATGACCTGGGTTTTCAGAAGTGACCAGCGAGTATTCCTCCATTTTTCGAGTGCATAGTTTTAGGAAAAGTCTGGGTTTTGGAGAGTGGATTTTCAGTGTTTCACTCTAAATTGTTTCATTTTGGCTACCCCAAATCACCAATCACTTTTGAAAACATAGACCAGGGTCTCTAGAATATCACATTAGAAGCACAAGGATAACTAATTGCTACTACTCACCAGCAGGAGAAAGAATCCCACTGCAAATGAAGTGTTTTTTTACAACTCTGGTAGTGAGCACACAGAAAAGTTGGAAGACATGCTGTGACAGCCCTCCACTGCTATGAAGCCACTATTGAGATGCTATAGTAATTTGAGTAAGTGCTGTTTTTTTCCACATCTCCTGAAGGAGTTTGCCTTTGCTTGTGGCTGGAAACCAAAAAACTGTAGCTGATTCCTGAAAAAATTTTAACAGCCCTGTAGTGTGTTTTTCTGCTTAAAATCTCACTTAATCTACATTGTGTAACTGCACTGATTGTCACCATATTCAGAGGCTAGTACTGAACAAGGCATACAGTAATCAGAAGGGCAACTCACAGGATAAGGTTGTTGCCACCTCTCCTTAAGTCTCTGTGTCTCTTCTGCCCAACTTCAGAGTCATTGCAGGCACAGCTTCCTGAAGACACCTCATTGTTTCTGATGGAAAAGAATGATGGAATTTGAGCTTTAAAGCATTAAAAAAAAAAAAAAAAAAAAAAAAGCACAGGAGCCTGTAAAAGTTCCATTGCTATTCCTTGGAATTTTGTTTCCTTTTATTTCAGATCAAATATGTCTTTTCTTGTGTTTGAAAGCTGAGATAATAGTCAAGTGGGCAAACACATATATGTCTATATGTCTATGTGTATGTGTGTATGTATATGTGTATATATGTATATACACATGCCTATAATTACATTACCATCCAAGGATTTTAACTATAAATCATTCTGCAAAGTGACAGGAACTTTAAAATTTAAGCTATAAAAGGACATGTTCTTGACTTATTCCCATCAGTCTTCTGATGGACTGGAGAAGAAATGCATGTTTGTCAACACTGGCAGTAATTATCCAGGAAAAGAAAGTGATAACCTTTAACACGTCAAGCTGCTCAAACTTAAAATATACAGCTTCTGAGGTGCTGTCAAGTACAGTTAACTAATAAGAGCTCTACTGGAACACACTGACACTGCTGACAAGCTCCAAGTTGGTGCAAGATCAAGGCAACTTGGGACCTTATACCAATTGTCTGTTGGATATATAATGGTCTGTTATAACTGTCATGTTTGCAGAAGGAGAAGGGAGAGTGAGGAGAGATATCTTGATGATATATGCAGTACCATGGTCTCTGAAGCTGCAGACCTGGCATGTGTCATGGATACTGCAGAAGCGTGGAGAATCACTTCTACCTTCATCCTGCACAAGGTGCAGTATATTTGCCTGGGTGCATGGGTTGTCTCAAGGTGTGCTAGGTCCAACTGTATTTAGAGCTGACAGAAAATGGAATGATGTTACTCGGTGCAGAAGAATCTATCAAAAAACAGAGTATGAATGCAAACTGACATGATATGAATCATTTTTACACAAGCAATAAATAGCAAGAACAAAAATAAACCCAGCAGGTTTCCTAGCAGCCACCTGGCAGCATATAAGGAAAATTTTGTAAATATTTACAGTTAAAACCTTTGCCAATGAGATCATAGCAGGTGTTAGCAATGCCCAACTTAACAGGTCAGCCACTTTTTTTAATCTTGAAATATAGATGAAAATGATAAACAAATGAACAAATGTCTTGAGGAAAAACTGAGGACCAAAACCAAGTTCAGATATTAATACCCAGAAGTTTTTAGTTTTGGTATAACTTTTTTATTCATTTCATTCTCACAGAACAGCACTGAAACTCTTTAGGGATGAAAGCAGAAAACTATTTCAAAAGTAATATTAAACTTGAATTAAAAACGCATTTTAATATTAGAACACTATTTTGGAAATAAATAGTTTGACTGATGCTACAACTAATCATCTGTATTGCCAAAACCCTCCTGGATTAAACACAAATAAATCCCCAAAGCTATTTGTGTATAGAAAGGAATAGATTAAGCTTTTGAATAGCTTACCTAACACAGTGGAATTGAAATAAAGAGGAGGTGAACTAGTTCAGGATATTAATCCTGTCCCTCACCCTCCCAAAATCAAACTAACCAGAAAATGAAATGAATTTTAATTCCAAATAGAAGTTCAAGGAGGCAAATTATTTCTTCTTCTTTATCTATGAATTTACTTTAAAAACCTCTAATTTCCTAATTGCAATCAGCTGCTGACTTTTGAAAATTGTGTGAGACAATCTCCTTTGGTAAAACTGCTTAAAAAATATCCTCATAATCAAAGTAAAATTGTGTAAGGAATTTACTGTCTTAGAACATTCCTGATATTCTTTTCCCCATCATTCTTTCTGCTTTCTCCTTTTCTAGGAAAGGCTTGTAGTCTAGAGGGAAGTGATTGATTGATTGAAATATAACAGTGGTCGTTAGAAATATTGGGGAAAAAAATACATTTTCACTTTCTGAGTCCACCTGCAAACAACTTATACTGTAATTTGGTAATGGCAATATAAACATGGATTTAACACTCCATTATCTTGAAGATCTCATGGCAGTTTCCCTATAGCCTAACTCTAAGAGTAAAGTGAGTGTAATTTTTTGTAGAAAATTTAAGGTATTTTATTCAAGAAATCTCTTCACAAACAACAACCTGAACTCTAAATTATCTTGGCAAAATGAATTCTTCCTTGCTCTGTTCTTAGTATTTTCTTAAATGATTTTAAAATTGATAAAACACTACAAATGATTTGGAAATTTATGTTTCACTGACCAGGTATAATAGCTTGGAGAGATGAAGAACTGTGAATGCATTCAATGTGATAGAATTCTCTGAATGGTGATTTACAGGATTCAAGAAGCCAATCCCTGTTGAAAATTCAGTGTAAAATTCTCCTTTCTTTCATCCCTGGTCAAACCCATTCTTGGATTGTTTTCTCAAGTAAATATCTCACAAAATGTCTTTTGTAAGTCTGGACAGTGATCAACAATTTTCCACTGAGGAAGAAGAATAAGAAAGGGTGGAAGCTGAACATACTGCAATGTTGTGGTCCAGATGATAGCTAAAAACGCACACCTTATTTTTCTCCTCAGCAATAGCATAGAAAAGACAAACCAGCCTGCTTGGCTGGTTTGTCCATCCCCGATCTGCCCTCTTTCATGTCTGGGAGTACAAAAGAGCAAACGTATAGGCGGAATACTAAAGTTTTGTCTTAGCTCTGCGGGACAATTTGATGCAGACACTAGCAAGGCTGAGATATGAACATAAAGAGTATAAACCTTCTGAGCTGTTTGGTTTTTACATTTTTATAACAGGTGAAAAATAATGGGACAGATGCTGAGTAGACAAAAATCAGTTGATCTCTGTTGACTCTGTTGAGTTGATCTCTATTGACTTGAATGATAAGAATAATAAGAAACTCCACAGAATCTGATAGCCTTGTATGAGCGTGAAACAAGCATAAAATATGGGAATCTACCATCTAGGTATAATCTGATTTATCAGTTAAACTTATCTTTTACACTTCAGCTCAGAACCAGACTGAAGATCTCAGACTGGATCTGATCACTGTAATACATTTTCCTAGGAAAAAAACAAAATAAAACAAAACAAAAACTGGGGAACAAATTCCCAATGTCTATTATTGTGATATGCAGAACTTCAATGCCTGAGAGTTACATTGTTGACTCTGGGAATACCATTCATGGGGCTAAGCTGATTACCCATTCTCCAGGTAACTGATGACACCTATGCCATCATGCCATCCATGAGGTAGCACTTAGAGCACTGTTGCAATGACAAAATCAGTCATAAAAAAACGTTAGAGGTTGTGCCCACTGCATCATGCCTGGACTGATGTTAATCGAAGTTTCTGTGTGACACCTGATTGAGCTTTGATATTGAATGCAAAACTTTCCTGCTTTTAAGAGTGTAGACTGTGCTGACTTAGAAGATGCACCTTCCTATCCTCTTTTACTTTCTTATAGAAAGTCCATTTTTTCATTCTCATTCCTGTCATGGGCTGGCTTTGCTAATTACTCATGAAGTGAGAGATCTGAACTCTGGATCTGTTTCACCTGAACTGTAGAGCATTCAATGTATGCTAGAGGATTAGGCTTAAAGAAACTATTGCATATTTGGGAGAAACTACTGAAAAACTCCAAATGAGTACATGTCTACTCTTGCTTGCCTGGCATTGTAAGTGAGTGTTACTCCTTCCAGAAGTGTTTACATTTTACATCAGTGTGCTCAGCTGAGAATCAGGCCCAAGAAATCCAATAAGGGCACTCAGGAATGGAATCAGCAATGTAAAATTATTGACTTTGGCTATATTAAACAGAGAATAAAGTTCACGAACTTGACACCATTGAAAGCAATATTTGACTGTAAGGGCTGTATATATGAAGGATACTTAAGCATTCCTGTGTCTAACTTCTAGATGCTGTTCCAGCCAGCAGAATATAAACACCAGTGCATGGAGAGAGATGCATCTGAAGCACAGGACATGCAGATAAGTGCCAAGCTGATCTCCCCAAGATAACTAGTGGGAAATGCTTAAGTGGAATACTGTTACATCTCCTTTCTGAAAGCAAGTTTGCTGCCCAGCATTCTCACAAAAGACTGGAGGAGGATATACTTACCGGCCTCCAAGGCAGTTTGAGACTTCCAAATATGTCCCTAAAATTTATTTTGATATGTAGCCTAGAATAAAAATAATGAAGTCTTTAAAAATATCCTAATTCTTAATAAACTTATTTGCATAAAAGATAGGCATTCACGCCCCAGAAACTTTGCAGACAAAAGGGGCTAATGAAGTTTTCATTCTGGTGACTTTTTTTCTTTTGCTGTTGTTGCTAACCAAGTATTAAATGCATTTTTTAAAACAAAGGCTTTATCCTCTGCACAGACATAAGCCTTCTGCCAAATGACACAGTGATAAGAAAGCAAACCTACAGCTTCTTTGTTAGAAGAAGAAAAAAACCCTATGGAAAAAATGCATTAAGAGAAACAGTCAGTAAGAGGATATACAAATTAATGAAAAAAAAAAGTGAAATCAGACACAAATGGATAAAAATTGTCCCTCAGCTACTTAAATTCAAATAAATACTTTCTGAAAGTTAATTTTAAGGCCATTCATGCATTTGACAACTTAAGTAATTTTAAAGGATTAAGTAATTAAATTAAAATAATTTTGATATATTCTTTTTTCTGGTAGTCTTGCTTCGAATAAATGGAAATAAGGTGATATTGTTGAAACATTAGAAAATCAGAATGGCTCTTCTTGTTCACATTAGAAGTTTATTTAGCTCAGTATCATGTCTCTCTGACAAAGTGTGCAGTAAGGGTTCACCCAAACTATTCCCCCAATCTGAAGCAAATTGTGATCATGGGCCTCCTGACTCAAAAGGAGTGGTTTTATATTTAATAGCCCTTCATAGATCTTTTTCCATGATTTAATCCAGGCAGTTCTTGAATCACTGTGGATTTTTTGCGCACACTCTTTGGCAAGGAGTTCCACAGCTTAATTACATAAAGAAGAGCTTCCTTTTCTTTCTTTTGAACCAGTCCCTTAAGCTTTTTAAAAGCCCCTTAGTTCCTGTATTTAAAGAGACTGCGGACAATCATCAGCTATTTGCTTTATTTATGTAGCTTGAAATTTTATAGATAGACTCCAGCAGGTGGAAATAAAATCCTTACTTCAAATCGCTAGAACAGCTATATGGGTGCAAATCTATAGGCTATATAGAATGATATCACTTGATGTGGTACAGTTCACTATAATGCAGAACTGTAAAGGAGGGAAAGTAAGTACAACAGAATTAGTCCCATTGAAAAGTCTTCCTGGTCTATCTTGCTGAAATGAATTTGCAGTTTTTAAATAATACTTTTGTAGCTAACCAGCAATCTGATTTTGCAATGAAAAGTTACAAGTCATAGCCCTGCTGAAAGCAACAGATGTTTGCCATTTCTTTCAGCAGCCAGTTTCACCACAAAGTTTTCAGATTTATTTCTAGTGATCAAAACGTGTTGCATATATGGCAACATGCCAGACTAGCACTACAAGTACGCATACTAGCACACTTCATAGAAAGAAATTTTCGTAGCAGTGTTTTTGTGTGTCTATACTAACGACTCTAAATGCCATTGTGCCCACAGTCTCTTACTTTATGCTATTATAGTATATGTTTAGCAAGCTTACTGTGAAATTCAGGTGACAGACTGATCGTGATAGGCATTACAGTATCATGCTGAATATATCTCAGGGGGTATTTTTGCAGGCATCAAAAATAAATTTGCATTAAACATTCTTAAGTTGCCTCATGCTTAAATAAAAGAGACTGGGATTTTTTGGAACAGTTATTCTATTGGAAAGGGATATAGGCTTGGATCTAACCAAATAATTTTACAAGGAAATAGAACTCATGAATGCTAATATTATTCTAGTAAACATTTCTGACATTGACCACATTATACCTAACAGATCAATAATTTTCAGCTACTTAATTATCTGGGTGACTGCATTTACCAATTCAAACATAAGTACATGTCTTACCTGATCAAATACCTTAGAGAGGTCAAGAGAATTGCTTCAAAAGAATAAAATGTTGTAATCCTAAGAAGTCACAATATTTCCTACAGCACTGACTTGACTTTTTATGTAAACTGATTTCATTTTTTAAATATTTCTATTGTAGAAGTGACATTAAGAAGCAGCTATCTGTACCATAAGAGGATCACTCAAAATAGTTTTCTGTCCAGGCTCATTTCCAAATGCTCACGAGGAGAATTTAAATGCATCACCAAAGATGTAGAAGCTGGCTAAATAAAAAAAAAAACTTGGGCTGCCTCTGCAGGTGAAAAATCTGCTGTACGATTCTAACGAAAAGGAATAAGATCAATTAAATCAACTAAATAGGCAAAAGGAATGCAAAGTTTTTCTTTTTTTCCCCCAATAATGCAAAGAAATATCGGCAGGGACTTTTCTATGCTTTGTTTTCAGCTAATTAAAGCAAATCGCATTGTATCTCCAAAAAAGAAGGTACCATAAAACTCTTGCTTTAAGGTATTTAAAATTCTGTTACAGGTCTAGATCCTCATTTTATAGCTAATCCTATGAGAAGGTACTCCCAAGCTTTTTTGGTATTTAACCAAGAGAGAGACTACTGAGACTGCCATCACAGAAATGCAATGAAGAACAAGAATCTCTTTAGTTCAGAATTCACTGGTTTCCATTCTAGGATTTTAGCCATATAGCAGGAATCCATTTTGCATTGAAACCATACAGTAAAGCCAACCAAAGCAGTGCACCATTTAAAGAGGCACAGAATGCAATGGGGCAATTTGTAAGCTCCTTTCAGAAAACAAAAATCAATTAAACTTCACCAATAGATGATTTTTTTTGCAAAAATTACGGATAGTAGAGAAATGCCCTTTTTGCTGCCATATTTGCAAAACAGAATGAGCCAATTCTGTACTCGAAACACTCCTTTTTCTAGATATGTGCTGAACTACATATTTTGAAAATGAAATACATATTTTGAGGTTATGGGGTCATTTGTAGTCAGTAGAATGTAATTTATCACTGTGTGGCAATGATAACATTTCTTCTAAAGTAGCATATGCTGTAAACTGCCTCTTGTTGGGGGGGAAAAAAAAAATTAAACCGGGGGAATGCACTTGAGTGCTTAAAATAGTATAAGGTGCTTTGCTGCTTTTATAGGCATTTTATGGGGCAATGACCGTGGCGCCCTATTAGATTATTTTTGTTGTTGTACATAGAAAGATTCAAATTTCAAGATTTACTATGTCTAACAGCAGAACTATGATACCACTGCTGGTACCTAACCACAGCACTATAGCTCATGTTCAGTTATAAATGCTCACACTTCAAGGCATTGCCTGAAAAAATATTGAGCTGTGGTGTGCAGGAATTATTTTCTTTCCATACACCATTTCTGAGATTGCTGTCAGACCGCTTTGCCTGGTTTTGGAGTCTGTTTTAAAAGATAAAAATTGGAAATGTTTCAGAGAAGAGTTACAAGAATGATCTGTAGTTGGGTCTGTGAAAAATTGTAGGAAACATCTAAAAACATTCAGCTAATTGATTTATCATGAAAGATAGTTCAAACTTAACTGTAACAAGATTGAATACCTTAAAGATGAACTGCTGTACTTAGATATTAAGGGCAATGAAGCATTGAAAGAATACTTCAGATAGATTTTCTACGAACTAGAAAATATCAATTGATTTAATAAAATATATTATCTCTCCGTGTGTATCTTACCTTGCTTTTATCCTTCAACCGTCATGACTACAAAAATACCAGTATCTAATCTGGACTGAATCTTCAAAAAGATACACTGTTGTTCATTCACAAGTTATTAAGCTACTTTGAGAGCTCATTTAAGGCATGTTACACAGAAGATCAGACTAGATACTCACTTTAATTTCTTTTTGGCAATCATTACAGGTCTTTATGAAAAAATCCAAACACTTAAATTTAACCCTATTTATTCTTAAAGACACCCTGACCAAGCAATTTGGATCTGTGCCCAATTTATTTTTTTTTACAATTGAGAATGTAGTTCAGTGTAATCAAAAATCATAGTTAACATAAAAGCAAGGAAAAAATTCAAAGACTCTTTTACTTTCATATCTTTTTCCTGAGCAAAATGATTCTTTAAACTTATGTTATTTTTTGTCTCTAAGTTTCTATTTTGAATTTTTTTGGCAGGGGAGTGGATTTGAGAGAAGGTGGGAATTCAAGACCTGATGGTAATTTTGATCCTAAATCATTAATTTGAACTGTCCTATCCCTTCTATTTCCATTTGAACACTTCTTGTTCTTTTTCTTTAGTCACACTGACTCTTTGCATTTATACAAAGAAAAAAAAGTATGAACTAGTGCAGCTCACATCTCTGGTGGTGTGTGACTTGACACCTCTGGAGGCAAGACTCTGTCAGAGACTGACAAATTTTTGTTATAGGCAGTGCCTCTTCTGCCTACAAAAAGGCTGGGTAAAAGCAGCTATATATGATATTTAAATGAAGGTGAAAAACCTAAGTTGAGAATATTTGTTTGACTCACAGCCTATAAAGGACAAAACTGCAGACCAAGATGAAGGAAAGTGTCTTCATCTTTTACTGCAAGACTTAATAGTCTTCCTAACATGCGGAGAACCTGGGTCATGAAAGGAAAGCAGGAACAATGTGAATTCTTCCTTCCCCCCAGATTTTTTTGAGAATAGATAGTCCAAAGTTCTCACAAAGATCTGAAGAGTTTTATTGGGGTGCTGCAGTACTCAGGTGGACTTCTGAAATTCCCCACTCTCCCCTCCTCTCCCTCTCCGCCCTGGAAGGACTAATCTGTGAGTCACTGAAATTGCTTATGGTAAGGCTGAACATGAAATAGGTTTTTATTTCCTGGGAAATTCCACAGTCTTGATCCCTCCCGCCCCCAAGCCTCCCATTTTATAATAGGATCAAACCTAAAGAGTTTTGAAATATTCTGTGAAATGAACACAAAATCAATGTTTATTTTACTCAATCAAGTTAAATCAGAACATCTGTTGCAATGTTTACTTTTTAACTTAAAAAACACATTAAAATTCATTTCAGTTCCAAACACATTTACATGAAATGATAAAGTGAAAAATTTAGTTAAAAATGCCTCATCTAACTATTTCCCTGAAGGAAACTAACATATTAATTCAAGATTAAATGTTTAAAGAATCTGATAAGTTTTGTTCCAGAAACATTTGTGTAAAGTTCTTCTGATTTGCTTAACAATCTCTCCACTGGCTGAAGATTCATTGGCAGGCAACTATGACAGATGAGAGCCAATCATTCATTTCAGGATACATATGTTGAGCAAAATACTTTTTATTGGAACTCCACGGGCATCAGTATAATGACACTACTGGCAAGTTGGTCTTACTCACGGAAGGTAAATCCATCTCCCAGTGCCTGGCCAGGGTAGCTCTGTGAATTGAAGAGGGAGAGGGAAAAAACATTATGTTTCTCTTCATACATCTCCAATGGTTGTAACAGACCCTATATCCTATATTTTTTATACTTAATAAGGAGGACCTCTATTTTTGGATGCCACCTACAGACATTTACATTTTACCTTTACTTGATCTCTTCACTACATAAGGAATACATATCTTTTGACTTCTTATTTCTAATCTTTATTGAAAGAGCATCCTGTGTAGGGTTTTGTGCTTCAGGAGAGGTATCCAAAAGGACCCCTTAAAGATGTGTAAATATACAGATATTTTCCACTGAAGAAATAGAATTCTTTTCTGCTTTGCTTCATTTGATTGGAAATACTGAGCCTCAATAGCTGCAGCAACAGTAAGGATGATGAAACCAGTATCTACTTTAAATAAAGAGATGTCTTTTAAAATGAGATTTCTTCTACAGTTTCACTTTTTCGCTACGTGCTGATTTATGAACTTTACTGATGGTTGTGCTCCTTGCAGTTTGCATGATGTGTTGTTTACTATCTACCTACACATATCATGGTTCTGGATATTGTTGAGGACTATCAGCTTTCTCTGAGGATAACATTCAAATTCAAATGGAAACATTCAAATTCAAATGGAAATGGACTGTTTGCTAGTATCATCACTAATATTTATAGCAGTCCTAACTACCGTGCTTATCAAAATGTAGCAGTAGCTATTGTGTTGGGTAAGCTAAAGTATTAATAACTTTATATATTAATATTATAATTAATCTAATATTAATAATAAATTTCAACACTGAGGATGGAGAGGATGTTAGTTAGTAAAGCATATACATGCCATAGAGCATAGAATAATGCTCTTTTTTTTTTTTTTTCCACAGTAAGCCATGGACTTGCAGCAGCACCAAACATACTGGTAAAAATAGAGTTATGACTGACAAGGAAGGCTGCAGCTTAGATCATTGTGGCTCAAAAACTGAAAGGATAGTCATGTTCCTCAGTACAAAACAATTCTCCTTTTTATTATAGTAGTGGAAAGAGATAGAATGAGTTGGAAAATCACTAAAGAGAAGTTCTCCTGGCATAACCACTTTGTTCCTGCCTGAACTGTCTCTCAGAATCACTGTGTAATGTTAAACATGTGTGCCTACTTCTGCAGGTTTGGATACTGAATAGCTGAACTACTATAGCTTATTCACTTCATGATGTAAAAACAGTTGCCTAAAACATGCTTATTACAGGTGAAATCTAGGTAGACTGCATTGTTAGGTACCATCCAGATCAATTGGTTAATAAGCCAGGAGACCCAGGAGGTGTTATGGCTCATATGCCCTCCTCAAAATATACGTTATCAGCTGAGCAGCTCAGATTCCCTCCATAAAGTAATGCGTCCACAATACGAATAAGTGTTGCGCACCCTCTCCAGTCCATTTGATTTTAAACATTTTGTGAGTCGGGATGGAACAAATTTATTAAAATAGGTGCTGAAAATGTTTTAATAACTTATCTCTAACCTTTGGGCACGCAAATATTTGAAAATTCACACAGCAGTAGAGCCTGATTTCATATATGTGCATGTATGCAAATTCAGCCTCTTCTGCTTGTGTGCACTGAGCTCTGCATGCACATTTTGCAAAACTCAGTTCTCTGCTTTTTTGTTCTTTAAACCTCAGTTTCTAACAAGTGAGTGTATGTTCCTTGACAGAAAATCACCAAGCTGTCAGATGGAGTTCATTTTATGAGAGCAATATGTATTCATTTTGGAGGAACAGTCCTGAGAATTTTAAAGAGCTGTCAAATGTAATTCGATTCATTACTGATTAACATTAGATTGAGAAGTAAAGCCAGATAAAATCTTTTGTGGAAATAAAATAAAAAGAAGTACTCCTGTCTGTCTTTTTGGACAACACTGTGGGAACAAACTATATTGTGTCTGTTTTGTGGTGGGAGTCTAGACTCTTACAGGAATTTCTTTGCAAACTCTTGGGTACTCTGATTGTAATGTTTGTGATTTAACATATTCAGAAAGAGAAATGTAGCTATGATAACATCATTTATTGATGATCAAAAATTCATTGTCATATAATTTAATACTGTCTGATATTTAAAGCACATGCAATAAGACCGTGCATATAAAAACAAACAAAACCTGAATGAAGTATAACATTCAGCTTAGTCACGATGTTGATGTCAAAATTATGCATCTAAAGTGAATAAACAAGTAAGTAAATAATTGCATTTTCTTGTTATGTGAATATATGATATAATTACTAAGATTTATGGAGAAGATAAACAGGCTAAAAAGATGAAACTGGTTCCATTTAGACTTTGTGAATTCAGTAAAGTCAGTACCAAACCTGCAGGAAGTGCATTCAATAATGTAGATAATATTTATTAATATTATTGTATTAATACATACAGGTCCCAGACAGACCTATTATTTCAATAGTCTAAGGTAGCAAATGTCAAACTGCAGTGTATAACTGACTTCAAAATGATACATTGACTTGCATATTTCTAGGATCTACCATTAACAAGAATGATGTTTACCACTACATTTACAGAATCACAGAATGGCTGAGGTTGGAAGGGACCTCTGGAGATCATTTAGTCCAACCCCACTGCTCAAGCAGGGTCACCTAAAACACGTTGCACAGGATCATGTCCACGTGGGTTTTGAATATCTCCAGAGAAGGAGACTCCACAACCTCTCTGGGAAATCTGTTCCAGCACTCAGTCACCCTCATAGTGAAGAAGTTTTTCCTCATGTTCAGATGGAACTGCCTTTGTTTCAGTTTGTGCCAGTTGCCTCTTGTTCTGTTACTGGGCACCACTGAAAATAGTCTGGGTCCATCCTCTGACACCCTCCCTTCAGATATTTGTATACATTGATAAGATCCTCTTTCAACCTTCTCTTTTCCAGGCTAAACAGGCCCAGCTCTCTCAGCCTTTCCTCACAGGAGAGATGCTCCAGTCCCTTCATCATCTTAGTAGCCCTACGCTGGACTGTCTCCAGGAGTTTCATGTCTCTCTTGTAGTGGGGAGCCCAGAACTGGACACGGATGCGGCCTCACCAGGGTTGAGTAGAGGCAGAGCATCACCTCCCTTGACCTGCTGGCAATGCTCTTCCTAATGCAGTCCAGGATGCCATTGGAGTTCTTTGCTGCAAAGGCACATTGCTGGCTCATGGTTAGCTCGTTGTCCACCAGGACTCCCAGCTCCTTCTCCACAGAGCCGCTTTCCAGCAGGTCAACCCCCAGCCTGTACTGCTGCATGGGGTTATTTCTCCCTAGGTGCAGGACCCTGGACTTCCCTTTGTTGAACTTCATGAGGTTCTTCTCCACCCAACTCTTCAGCCTGTTGGGGTCCCTCAGAATGGCAGCACTGCTCTCTGAGGTATCAGCTACTCCTCCCAGTTTTGTATCATCAGTAAACTTGCTGAGGAGGTACTCTGTCCCTTCATCCAGGTCATTGATGAAGAAGTTGAACAATACTGGCCCCAGGATTGACACCTGAGGGACACCGCTAGCTACAGGCCTCCAGCTACACTCTGCCACTGAACGCAATGCTCTGAGCTCGGCCCTTCAGCCAGGTCTCAATCCACTTCACTGTCCACTCCTCTAGCCCACATTTCCTGAGCCTATCTATGAGGATGTTATGGGAGACAGTGTTAAAAGCCTTGCTGAAGTCAAGGTAGACAACATCCACTGTTCTCCTCTCATCTTCCCAGCCAGTCATTCCACCAGATTGATTAAGCAGGGTTTCCCCTTGGTGAATCCATGCTGACTACTCCTGATCACATTTTCCTCCACATGCTTAGAGATGACATCCGGGATGAACTGTTCCATCACCTTTCCAGGGGTGTTGGTGAGGCTGACTAGTCTGTCACACATTCAGATGCAGTGGCTGCACTGATTTAGTGTGAAAAGCTTCTGAATCCCTGATCTGCAGGGTACAGTGTGAGAAAAAGATGAAATAGGAGAGAAGAATGGATTCTCAGTTTGATTTGACACTACATGCAAAGAATGAGGGAATATACCAATGCCATCAGTGTGTTCTTTTATATATGATAGTGTATTTTCTTGAGAGCAAGACGCTTTTCAGATGATCCCAGAGTGTGCATATATTGGTTTTGGTGTATTCCATTTTTAAGAAAGGTATAACATTGCTAATATCTAACTTGAAAGAGAAAAAGTACAAATAGACAATCTCCTGCTACATAAGTTAGGCTCTCCCTGAATAAAAACATCTATATTGTGATCTGGGTTGCAAGTGAAAAAACAGTGCTTGTTTCTATCTTGTTTGCAGTCTTTTTGTGGAAAAGTATATTTTTCTAAATATTCTATAAAAATGCATCTAAATTTTCATATGTTTTTGAATAATATCCCCAGCTATAAAGAAAAAGAACTTTAAATTTTTCTGGCTTTCCAGAATTCAGAGGTTTAGGGCTTGGCACAATATCAATGGAGCAAGCAAACTCTCAGTTTTTGAAGGTCTCATTTGAAAAGCCGACAAAATCTACCATGAACCTCAGGGAAAAAAAAAAAAATCCCAGTCTTTGGAAACCAGTGGAATATCAGCATATCGTCCTAGGTTTTAGTCCATTTAGTTCAGAGTTCACTGCATTACAATTTACTGCACATCCAACACAATATTAGTGAGGTTTGGCAAGGGTAAGTCAATACTTCTCTTTGCACTGTGACTTGTTCAAGTACTCTTTAGTATGCATGAATGCCAAACATATGACATACATTTACAAAATGTATATGTATAAGGAAACAATATCAGCAATCAATATAAGACTCAGCTTTAAGTCTGACTTTAATTTCTTCATAATTTTCTATTTTTATAGCTAGTGTTCAGTAGGTGGTTTTAACTGTCATATGCATTTATAGAAGTTTGAATTAAATGGATCCAGTCATTTCTAGTAATAACTTTATAGATAACCAAAATTTATTTTGGGGGGTTTAACTTGGCAATATATTTATAATATATTTCTCTGGATGAAGGTGGTAGTGAGGGACCTGCTCTTGGAAACTGAACAGAAAATAATAATGCAAATTTTCTAAATGTAATAATGTAAATTTTATAAATTCAGAAAGAACTTAGGGATGAAGCAACATTTTTCATGAGCAGAATATAACTATATCAAATAATAATAAAGTGGAATTGAACTGGAAGTTTTTCCATGTTCTTTCTATTCATCTTGGTAAGTTAGTAGCCTAGTTATTTGTGCATGCTCGTAAGAGTTAACACTAAATAGAAGCAGTAATTTCAGAGTCTGTCCATCCAGGTGGTACTTAGATCTTATTATTTCCAAATAACGAGTATTGCTTTTTTTTTTTTTTCCCCTGAAATAGAGGTGATATTAAAAGCCAAACTTTATAGTATGTGGCAGCAATAAAAGCATTAATTGACCACAGGACACTATCCATGATTTCTTAAGCAAACAGAGAAATCAGTGAAGCCACGAGCTAAGAACTGTCTACAGAATTCAGTGCTTTGTGTCTTCTATTTAAAGTGTTTGCATAGATAGGACAAAAATAAAAATAAGGAAACAATCATATGCAAAATCTTTTGAGGTATTATATCAACAAAGGTATCTGCATATATTAAAATGCAACTATGTAAATATAACAACAATAATAAAACCCTAAAAAAAAAGGCCGACATGTAAAATGAAGCAAATGGCTGATCTTATTTACAGGAAAGCATGCCAGTGTTTCAGCCTTATGAAGCGCACACATTTTAAGAAAAACTGCACAGATATATACATTATTCATGTATGAATTTCAGCAGTCCACATAAGCCATACTTTCAGTGTTGTTTCACACACAAAAATAGACTCACAATTTCTCATCTCCTATCCAGCCAGAAACATCTTGGGTCGTACAGACGCTTGATTTTTAGCACCATGGATAGTTCCACATATTCCTTCTGGGCAAAACATCACTTTCTTATCTTACTGAACAGGAAACATATGTTGCAGTCACACATCAGAGGCTGTAAAACAGGATACCTTTTTTGTTGTTGTTAGCATATCTACCTCTTTGTTTCCAGCAGGTGGAGTGACTTCAAATGTCAAAGACCACAACAGGCTATTTTTTCATGCTTGCTGAGGAAATACAGCAATTTTTTTTCTAGGCTTTATGTAAAGCCAGAAAACAACTTATTAGTAATTTTGTTTGAGCAATAATGAGTTTTGGCTTGGTCAGCTTCTGGTGTCAAATGATCAAGTGGGTTAAGACCTTAAGGCAATTCCTGAACATTTGCGTTCAGCCTTGACTCCTCATTTAAAAATGAAAAATGTAGCTAGATGCAAATCTCTAAGCCAGTGAAATACTGTCCTCAGGCTGAGGATGAAGCTGATAATTTATCTTAATCCACTCATATACTAGCTTATTAACAGGAAGACAGATTTTCTACATTGTTTATTACTGTGAAAGTTGATTGTTGACAGACATTTCTCTAAAATGGTACCTTATTAAATGGCTTAAAATGTACCACTAGAAGTGCTGCTTAACACAGCAGGTTACTATTGTCATAGCCATCAAAATATATAATGCTGTAGAACAGTAATCTAGAATTAAATAATATGAAAGCAACTACATCTATGTTAGAAAAATCCACTTAAATTCAGCTAGGAATTATAAACTGCTTAGATAATTAGAACAGAAGGAAGTAAACCAAAGACTATTGGAAACAAACTGTAAAAGACCATTCTCTGTTAAATTCTATAGAGAAAGACAATCCTGTGAAGCTCTATTTGGTACTGCTATATTTTACACAGCTTGCTGATATGGGTATTCCAAAACGTATTTTTGATTTGAGTATCGTATTGATCCACAGAATGAGTAAACTATTAGATATGAACAATCATATACTGGGGATATGGGATCTCTAGCGTCAAAGCCATCTAAAGACAGTAGCATATGTTTTGACACTAAAAATTTACCTCTCCCAGATGAAGGCTAATCCACTGTGCTTAATCCAGGGTGCTTTTCCATGCTAACATGGCAGTGCAGCCTTTAGGCCTGAGCCAGCTCGTGCACAGCCCTGATGCTGTGCCCATAAGCCCAGCAGCTAGCCTAGATGATAAAGCAGAGATAAGGTCTGAGTATCTGCTGGACATGACCATATTTGAGCATGGTTAATCATAAATAGCTGAATACACAGAATCTATTCTGATATGGTAGCATGAAAGAGCTTAACCATTTAGAAAAACAAATTAAGAAAAAATGTATATTCATGGCCAAATGAATTTATATTCCATGTTGCAAATTGGCACAATGATTGAAGAGATACATCCACAATGTTTAGTTGTGCACTGTGAATGAATGAAATGCTCACTAAATATGTAATACAATGTATCAAGGAATGTGTAAAAGTGATATTTAAGTGAACAGTGATCTTGTCCAAAGTTTCAAAGTCTTGGAGTTTTAGCTACTAGATAGTTGTATCAGGGGTGATGGTTTGGTCAGCAGTACAGGGCTATCATAGTGCCTGCAGTGCTACCTGCATCACAGTATTGATACTGCCTTGAGTTATTGGTTAGAGAGGTCAGAATCCCTCACTAATGGGAGGTGCAGAGACTGGAGAAAGAGTCAAAAACTTAACAGGAATTCTTTCTCATCACATTTTTTTTTCTTTTTCCTTTTTTTTCCCCTTAAATTTATGCCACTGTTTTTAAGGTATTACTTGGGAAGAGGATGCCCAGACTTTAGGGACTAGAAGTTCTATGATTTGTTAAACCAAAAAAGAGGTATATGTTGCTTCTTTTTTATATCCAATTCTTGATTTATGTTAATCAACTAAATGATCCCAACCAAGCAAAACTCTACATTCTAGGTTAGAATATGGGTCTTGGCCCTCTGACTTCACTGGGAGTACTTATATGCTTTAAATTATAAAGATAATCAAATACTTTCCTGTCTAAGAGTCCATTTATAAATGCAAATCAAATGAGTTGCATTTATATTTTAATAACTTTGAATTTAAAGGGAAAAAAAGACAAAAATATCTACTTGCTAATATGATACATTAGAAGAAAACACATGTCTATAATACTCTTGCAAGATCATCTTGTATGTAATCCATTGTGTGTCTTGGAAGGGCGTCTCATTTGTTTCTAAATGAGGAGAGATGTATTTAATAATATTTGGGGATTTTTTTCTAAACTGTAATACTAATTGCATGACATTTTAGTGCTGCTCCATATTAATCCCAGAATATACCACTCAGAAATTAATAAAAACACAGAAAATGTAGTGGAGAAGACCTTGATAGTCACAAGCCTATAAAGACACCAAATGCCAAATGGCAGAATCATCTATGTGGAAATAAATATCGCATATATATATATATAGTATCAAGAGTATCAACATTTAAAGATATTTTAAAAATTAATGTGGGCACATTTAAAGACAGAAGATATGGGGAATTCTGGGTCTGAATAACACCTAAAGAAGTGCATCACGAGGAGATAATTTTTTGTTATGCATGAAACATCTGTATGCTACAATTGCTGTGTTGATTTGTAAATGTCATGAAGTAAAAAAAAATCTTTATTACTTTCTACAAGTGATATTAATTATTTAAAGTTTATGAAGTGCTTTGGAATGTAACTCATTTGTAAATACACTAGGTAAATGTTAAGTAGTGTTACTATAAATTTACAATGACAAAAGAAATCTAATATTATTTCATTGATTTGCTAAAATGACAGCAACAAGCTGGATTTGTTCTACCCTGTAAATGATTTTAGGTTACATTGCTGTACAACTTTTTCTTTTTTTAACCATCATGCCCAGCTCTGGAAAAATTACACCCATATGGATCTCTGTGAGCATGCAGGAAAAGTATGGGCTTTTACAATACATAAGGAAATATGGATATAGCTGAGGAACTCTGTGGATTATTAATTTCTCTGGAAACAGTTGCAACCAAATTTCTAGAACAGTCCCTGATCAGTTCTTTTCACAGAAGGACCATTAGTCTAGCACCAAGAAAACACAAAAATGAAGCTTCTTTCTGGAGGATTAAAAGTCAAGGCTTCTTTCAAGCTCAAATGGATTATTGCAGGACAGCCACTGCATCTGAATGCATGACTTTTATATGGAGAGAACCATAAGCAAACAGTTAGATCTTGAAATTTAATCATGATTTTTGAATTTTCCTAGTGCTGTATCGTGGTTAATATGTTATATTGTAAAGTATATATTGAAATCATGTTCAATTTAATCTAATGTTTTATAGCCTCAAAAATTTGTAATATTCTATTCAAATTATTTAAAGAGCGTCAACCAGAAAGAAAACTTTTGAAACAATTTGCTGTTGTCTTATGTAGTCATCAAAGGCTTTGTTCTGTGCTTTTGGGCCACAGCTCCTATCCTTTCTTTATGATGAATTATGAAAAGCCAGTGGATTTTTCAATATGTATTGGGGTATCTCTGTATGTGTATATTCAATGTGAATCCCTTTGTTTATTTTAAGAGCTAAAGTGATTGGTGTTTTAGTGAGCACCAAGACAGTATCAACCAGAGGAGGAAGATTCTTCTGAGCTGTCATAACAATGATACATTTTTTATTTAACTCAAATAAAGTATTTATTTCTTGAATAAATATAAATAAATTCCTGACACGGTGTAGAGGCTTTCATAACATATTAATTTCAGAATGCACTGGATCATTCCTGCCTACTCAGAAATGATTTATCATTAAAGATAAAGGGTTTTTAAGCACTACGAAAACAACAAGTCTTATTTTGAATAAGATAAAAATATGATTCAGAAGTGGAATGAAATGTACATGTGGAATGAGTGTTACATATAAATTATATCCTCTATAACGCATGAGAAAATCTATTTATTCATTGTTGGACTAGGACACATTCTTTATCTTACAAATCTACCTGCAACCTACTGTTGCTGAGGAGTATTCAATGGCAAATGGAGAAAGAATGGATTTTCATAACTGGCAGTGAAATTCACCCTTCTGACTTATAAAAATGCCCCACCAATGTAAATGAAATAAAAAGATACCCTTTTGCAGTAATGCCTGTTCTATTTGAACTTTCGTTGCTCTACTAGTGGGGTTTCATGTTCAAAATTTGCCTTCTGTAACCCATTCAGCAGCAGCTAAGGGCTTTCAGCACTTCATCTTTATGGCACTCCAAACTTCACCAAGGAACTCATCAATATTGTATGGAGTATATTGGTGAAACATACATACATCTGAGGGAACAACAAAACAGAAAAAGGGTTCAAGGTGCTTCACGAAAGACATATCTCTTATTTATGACTCTTCTCATTATTCTTTCTTTTTAAAAAACAAAGAAGATAGGATGATGCTTCATCTTATACTAGTTAGTTTGTCACGCACATACATTCTGGATGTGGAAACAGAGAACGAGAAAATATGTTGTGCTTCACAGTCAGTTCTAGGAGAAAAAATACTTTTTGTGGGAAGTATGGCTTGATTAAAATATTGTAAAATCTAAAGGCAATTTTTTTTCCAAATCAATCACATAACGTTAATATAATGACATATATCACTGAGCTGCTCTTAGTATGAACTGTGTATGACTGGTATATGACTGGGGAGTTTTCTTGTGACTAGGATGTTAAAGGAGCAATTCTGATGCCAAGAAAACAGAGTCTAGCACCATTTGAGTGTTTGCTGCTCCAGAAGAGCAAAGATTTGCATCTCATCTGCCAGCCCCATGAGCATGACCAGATACCTTAGAGAACTGACATGATACATGGGAGCTGAATTGCATCCCAAGCTAACCAGCACTTGCCCATCTAATCCAATTGAGCTGTATAAGTTCCATTAGTCAATGAAAAGAGAAGGTCACCTGTAGAAACTGATTTCTTAAACAGATGGATGAATTGTCATCCGGAAGCGCTTCTTTCTCTGTGTATAATGGAAGATGACATGACTATTTTGTACTAGATGTGTCTCCCCAGTGTGTCTGGGGTGGTGAAGCTCTCTGTAAGATATCTTATGTGACCCTGATTAGGATGTACTTAATTTGAATTCAGTTCACTGTCCCAAGAATAAGCTTCACTGTTAAAAAAAAAATTAGCCTTTTTTTAGATCATTGAATTAAAATTTGATGCAATACAGTGTGCTTTGTATTAGAGGCACAGAATTTAGTAGCTAACACAACTCTTTACTCATAGGATACAAGAAAGACATAGATTTTCAATAATTTGTGTAAATTTGCAAGATTTAGAGGGTTCTCATACTTGTGAGTGAGTATACAAAATTTGCTAATAACTAGCAACTACTTTTGCCTAGTTGATAAAATAACATGTTTTGACGTACCACAGTGATAGAAATTAACTAAAAGGGCAATTAAAACAAGTGAAAACAGTTGATGTATGAAATGTTTATTCATGTTGTCCTGAGCCTGAAAAGTAATAAAGCTATAGAGTTAGAATGTATAATTTTATCTGAGGTTTTAAAAATAAGTTAACAGCTAAAGACATGGTCTCTTAGAGGAATGCCACATGCAGTGAAGTACACTGTGATATAATCTGGAATGAAATGACCTTCACTTTTCAGTCAGACATTTGGTGATTATTTTAACAGTATGGTCACAGTCTTTCCTAGCTGGAACTTTTTTTTAAATGATGTTCTTTCCTTTATCCTCCTCTTAGAGTTTTCAGTGAATATCTCAAGTTTTTCTGGAAGAAGCAGATCTTCATGCAATGTTGAAATTTCCCAAATGATAGAATGAACATATGCACAGATTTAGAGCTTAAGAAATACAGCTTGCTATTTGACCTTAGCCATTTATCTGAATGGCATTATCTTAAAACAAGCAAACAAACAAAGAAAATCCCCCAAAACACAGAATTATTATTCTCCTTCCAAACTTTTGCAAAATATATTTTCAGTTTAGAAATGAATAAGTCATGGTAGTTTTTGTGAATAAGATGGTGGTAGCTTGTGGAACAGGACCAATAAGCATTGGAATCCATGGGATTCCCCCTGACAAGGGATGAGGGGTAGAGGGAGAGAGAGGAGAGGAGAGGAGAGGAGAGGAGAGGAGACGAAAGGAGAGGCAGTAATCATATGATTGGAATAGATTGCTAATTCTGAGGCATAATCTCATACAGTTTGGGAGTGAGGTCAAGGGGTTGGATTCCAAAGGAGAGTGGATTCATGTTAGTATGGTAGTACGAAGAAACAGAGAAGGCTTTAATTTCACATAGAATTACATACTACCTCACATGACCCACTTCATTCAAGTAGTGTGAGAAATCGCAGGATGACATGAAATCCAATCAAAGTCACTTCATAAAGAAATATTTTAATAAGTCAGAATGGTATATTAGCAAATACAGTGGTGTAAGAATATACAAAATGGGAGAAAATTACCCATTTGAAGATTCCAGTGACAAGACACTTGACTTTCATGTGCACAGTTTATGATGCCTCAAGGAGCTCTTCACAGAATTATATTCATTTTTTACATGGTTGCATATCTATTACTCTTATTGCATTAAAACTCATGCAATTAGTAGTGCCCAGGCACAGACATTATGTATAAAAAGGCTTTTTTTTTTTTTTTTTTTTTTTTTTTGTCTGCGGAAAGATAAATTGATTATGAATTTTTAAACAGGTATATTTTCAAAAAATGTAATTACAGAACTGCTCTGGGAAACAGGACTATACATTTTCTCCCAGATATACTCTGACTTTGTGTTAGTTGAAAAATGTTCTGTTTATTTTCAGTCTTCACAAAACAACTGCAAAGCTGAATACTGTCACCTAAGAAACATTCTGAAACATGCTTATTGTCCAAGTTTTTGAAGAGAAAGGGGGATCGGTCTTTCTCCTGATGGAAATGGCAGGGAAGGAGCAGAGTTACGGACGAGTTACTGCTAGAGATAGAAAAAACAGTGCAGGTAAAGGTACCCCAAATACCTCTTCCCCAATTTTTAATCAGTCTTTAGCTTTTCTATGTTAATTAGTATACTAGCAGTCTCCATGGCAGACACAAGCTGGCAGAAGGCCAATATGTCTGATGATGACTGTATTCTCCTTCAGCAAGGATTAGTGGGTGTCACTGTGTGCCCACCACTTCTCTTTGTGTGTGCACCTCTAGACTGGGGTGCATCTCTCCTGTAGGAGGGAAAACTTGACTGGACTATGAAGACAGGCAGATGGGGGCATTTACATTCCCTAATATTATTACCTTAATCTGTCTAGATGTTGAGGTAGACCTTACTGAACTGGCTGCTTATGAGTAACATTTACAAGTATTTTGTCATAACCAAATAGGTTAATTTTCATAAGAAAAATATTTCTAAGTTCTGATACATTCCCATTGTTTTAGGAGCAGGAGCAGTAATTACATGATTATATTACATATGCCTTAATTCAGTGTGTTGTAGCTCTGTACAAGAATGATCTTGTTCTTAGTTTATAAGAAAATTAGTTTATTTTTCAAAAGAATATACATAATTAGGAAGACAAATAACCAAAGTCAAAAAGGCAATTTATAACCTGGATCAGAAGCAGAAAAGGTTGTAACTGAATGAGTTTGCTAAACAATCAGAAAACAGAGGAAATAATCAGAGAGAAGATGGGCATTTCAGAGAAGCTAATTCTGTTCTTTGCACCTCTTCTCTCTGCAGAAGTGAACCCTGGATCTGTTCTCATTCCCACCTTTTTGTATTTTTGTTAATTACATTGACATAATTGCTGTTTTTATTGACCTAAAGCCACTGAAAGGAAGAGAAAAAGGGATGCAGGAAAAATAGATGTCATTGTGGAGAACTCGGCAGGATCATTGCTTTGCAGTCAAAAGAGAGGAAAATTAAAAACTATTTGCTTTGGTATTAAGTAATTGTTGCTAGCTCTGAGGAGGCAAGACTCTTTTTAAACTCTTATAGAATCTTGTAAATTTAACTTCCAGCAAACTAAGTATGTAAGCTTTCAATGCAGCATATAATAGCTAGGCACCCTTGTGTCTTTAAACAGAGGAAAGAAGTGTACAGTAGAGGTACACAAGCTATTTGTGTAGTAACAAAGAGCAATCTAGCAGAGAGAGTATGGAAAGAGGACAATCTACCCTGCTTCTAAGGCGAGGCTGTAGTGTTGTGGTCCCCTGTTTCCCTTAAAATATGGGAGATCTTTGGATGCATGAGACAGAAATCGTGTTTTAACCTGTTTTTGCCATAGGTTTCAGGAAGGAGAAGGGAAGTATTTTTTCGTGAAATTGCATTTTGTATGATATTAGGGATAATTAGTGTCAGATGGGAGATGAGATGGGAATGTGGCTAGATACAGATTTGTTATTGGAGTGGAGTTGTGCAGAGGTGTAATGGCTCCCCTCTCTTGTGACAAAAAATGTGGGATGCACTGGGCAGTGCTAAAGGTAGAAAGCAAAGAAGGGGCTACAGTACTTTTCGGCTTCCTAGAGATCCATCCATGAGCATAGAGACATTGAGTTTGTGAATCCTATTAGATCTTATAAGATATAAATGGGTTCTGAAGTTCTAATTTCTGGGTTGCCTGAAGTGGCAAGTAGGTACTGCAATGTGATAGATGATGATAGAAGTAAAAGCTGGATATTAAGGAACTTCTTTAAAACAGTGAGGAATAGAAAGAGTAGAAATGAAGCAGACTAAAAAACTGGCATGTATGAAGACCAGATTAGGCTGCCTTGACAAGAGAATATGACATTGGTTTAATTGCATTTTTTAACTGTGAGATATTGTGAACTATGCTATTAAAATCAGCAAAAGAATGAAGTGCAGAGTTCCATGGGTGATTTGTGTAAATTTTTAAATTGAAATCTATGCTTTGGTAAGGAGAATTTTATATTTCACTATTGACCTCCTGTCCTGGGAGCGCCCTTGAGCCCAGGCGATTTCTAATTCTATTGTGATTTTGGTTGAGGCAAATGTATCCTCTTAAAGATTGTCCACTTCTATTTGGAATAACATCAACCATATTCTCACTGCCATTCTGCACTAAGGCAGCTTCTCAGTGTGACAGAAGAGCTACATATATGTTTACGTGACTTGCAGGTTCTAGAAGTCAGGATGTTTCTGAGATTTTGCTCCTAGTGTTGCTTCAGGCTGTCTAAAAATCCCACCTGCCTTTGCAACAGGTGACACTGAGGGCTCCTCCAGAAGCTGGCTCGACAGCCTCATTTTAATGACATGGCACTGTTGCAAGGGTGCAACATTTTAGATGGACTAGTGGCAGATAGACATCTGACCATGCAGATTCATGAAACTCCTCCAAACAGCAAGCTGACAGTCTCCTGGCGTGTCCTTTGAAGTGCAGGAACTTGGAAGGTTTCCCTCCCGTAGTGCTAGAAGGGTTGTTCCAGGTCTGGCCGTGCAGGAACTACAGCTTGTAAATTGGATGTATGGCAAATCTGATTTCAAGCCTTGCCTGAGCACTGTTCAGTACAGCCATGCAGATGCAACCAGTTATACCTGGTATTACAGCTGCATGATTCCAGGACTCTGGGGCTACAATTATATCCTGAATATTAGAAGACAAGGATCTTTTTCCTGTCATGAGTTCTTAGCAGTCATGCTGGTACTGAGGAGAGAGTACTTCAGCTGAGGGTAGTACAAATGAGATTGGAGTGCATTCTGTGGAGTTCCTACTGTCTGCAATGGTATTTACAAGGTTTGATTTGAAAGCTAAAGCTGATTTGACTTGAGGAAGTATGCCTTAGAATTTTACCTGATGTGAAGTAGCATTTCTAGTATGAAATCATCATTCGGGTAATCTGGCTTCTTGGATCTGTTACTGATTATCAATTTTATATGCTGGTGGGTAAGCCACAGTTATTGCTCTGTGCCTCAGTTTCCCCATTTATAAAATGAAGAAATGATCCAGCTCTAGATCTGATGAATAATGTTATGTAAGATTGATTTTTTTTTTAAGAGTCTCAATATACATTTTACATGAACTGAGAATCTGACCTTGAATAACTAAGAATACTCAAGGGAAAAATGGAAGGAATAAAAGTGAAGGTAATTTTCAAATTAATTCTCACTCTTTCTCAGATAATTTTCTGTAAGAAATAATAGAAAAAAAGTTACAGTTTTCCATCCCAGGATTAATAAGATGATATTCATTTTCTTTAAAAAAATTAGTTTGAAAAGGACTATCATTTTGAGTAATTTTCCAGTGTAAATGAAAGTAAGAGGTCATAGTTCATACATACATATTAATTTTGTTAAAAGAAAGCAATTTACTTTTCCTTAATTAAACTTAACCACTGTGGTCTTTGTTTTAAATTGATAAAGGGATTACAAAATTATCTTTTCAGGTTTGTATGGCAGTCAGTGTTTGAATGAAAATGGATCTTGCCTGAACTGAAGTTACATTTAAGAATTATAAAGAGAAATGCTTTTCAAAAAATTAAAATAATCTTTATGTTTCTTCATTAAATAGTAGAGTTCCTTTTGCAGTCCTACATTATAAGATTTGTGTGATTACCAGAAAACTGTAAGGTGGAATATGTAGGTAGAGCCTGTCAGTCAAAATACGAGTTCCATTAATTAAATGCATAACTACTTTTTGTGGCTATGTATTCACCTATATTCAAAAAAAAAAAAAAAAAAAAAAAAAAGATAAAGTTTCTATCCTGAGGGCCAGACACTCTGACTTAGTGATGAGATTAAAATCCCGCCAACTTCAATGGAAGCATTGTTAATAAGAGCTGAAATGCCCACTGGGAGATACCCATCTCTCTCATCTGCCTCCTGAATAATATGAGTAAGGTATAATGAGCCGTAATCTTCTTCTGACCCTATATCAGGGATGTGTCCTTGAGAACAGGGCACTAGTTTTCAGTGACTCTGAAAATCAAACCCTGTTCTATATTCTGAACAAAGTACCAAACATGTAACACACACACAGCATATAACTGAAAAGCTGAAGCTTATCGTAGCTGACTTTTGCTATGATTTTTGTGTTTGGAACATCATAGCTGCACGCAAGAGTTGCATGATAATGAGCAGGCGTGCTTAGCTTGAAAGCATAAGGCCAATGAGTAGGGAATGGTTTGAAATTGAGAGAGATGAATAACGACCTAAAAATAGAATAAAGAGGATGCTGAAAGATAAAATGTACCAGAAAAAGATCAGAAAGGGAAATACATTTTGAAGACAGGAAAATGAGAACAGGATTAAAGTGAGAACTGACAAAAGCTGAGCTCGACCGCATAAAGGTGTTCAAAACAAGCACTAAGAATGTCTTCTGGCTATAAAATGATATAGTTGTAAGGAACGAACACAGACAAGGAGTAGTGAGGCCTCAATTCAGTGAGGGTGAAATTGAATATAAATGTAATATATATATTGGGCTCCCAGAAAGGAGTGTTTTCACTCAAGTTTTCAACAAAGACTTTTATGCTGAACAAAGCAGCTAGGCCAGGTTAGCTTGGGGAGGCAATGGCATGAGGATACTACCAGCAGAACATGAAGACCAAGCAAAAACTGAAACTTGGAGGGATTAGACAACCCACCTTAGCCTTTGGAAAGAAAAGTAAAAGAAATTGCATTTCCAGTACTCAGATTTTTTGCAATCAAACCTCAAATAGTACATGGCAAGAATATATAATAAAATACTTAAACCTGGGAAAGAAGGAAAG
Source organism: Dromaius novaehollandiae (assembly GCF_036370855.1). Lineage (NCBI taxonomy): Eukaryota > Metazoa > Chordata > Aves > Casuariiformes > Dromaiidae > Dromaius > Dromaius novaehollandiae. The sequence goes on along the minus strand of NC_088099.1, from coordinate 124,040,699 downwards.
AGTGATTGATCTTATTACTTGTCCATTAATCTGTGCTTAACTGGAAAGAAAAAAAACAAGAGAAGAAGATATGGAAACAGGAAGAAATAGAATTCGTTATGTGTTTTGTTTAATAACATAACTTTTTCTGCAAAACAACAGCAGTCTCTCTCGTCTTCCTTAAAAGATTTGATAAATTCTCACAAATGAAATCATTACGTACACTTTCAAAGGGAAGATTTAAAATCAACAGAATCTGGAGCAGCCTATAAATACTCTTCCACTAAAAGTACCAAGAGAAGAAATCTAACTTGTGTCAAGAAGCAATTACATGAACACCTGAACTAGATCAGTGATAAAACAGATTATGAGCCATATTTGCAACCTCAGAAGGATGGAACACATGTTGAAGAGGACTGTCTCATGCTCTGAATATATTAAATACTTAAATTTAGAAAATGCTAATAAACAGAAAGGCGTTAAACAAAGGGTTTTAAGCGTTGTAGTTTTAGCACATAACCCTAGGTAGGAAGTTAGCAGTAAGCCTGACCTTAGGTGTCCTAAGGTGCTTTTGGAGTAGCTGGAAACTAGAAGGTTTCCATTGCTAGACTGACAACATCATGGTAAGATTTGGGATACCTATGGCAGTCAGTTGGAAATACAAGAGAGAAGAGTATGTTTGAAATGATTGGCCTATATGGATTAAGGAACCGAATTTAGAGCTGCACTTAGCATATTCCTACCTCTTTCTCCTCAGTAGCACAGCAAACACATTTCTGGGAAGTGGGAGGACACCTTCTCAGTCTTTCTCCATATGATGATTTGAACCTGCAGGTTCCATGTGTCATCAGATATTTTGCCAAATACAGTTGTTCATCACTGCTGCTTCCTCCAAATAAGCTTGATGTAGTGTGAGTTAGTTATGGCTTGAATTTTCATAGTAAATTAAGCTGTCCTTGCATGTCATGTTTGTCTTTTTTATCCCGAGGTCTATAGGTAAGGGTTAGGCTCTTCAGGAATTATGTCAGTAAGTACACCAGCAAAGCGATGGTATCGATCATAACTAACATCATCACTCAAACCATCCAAGGAGGCTAAATAAGATTTCATCAATATCTGGCTCCTGATGTCATCTCAAATGAGGTGTATATATCTGAAAGCCTTGCTGAGTGCCTGCTGGGGCATTTGACACCCCTGTGCAACTTTGCTGATTTACTTAGAAAACATAGTTCTAGTTACCTAGAAAACTTAGTTCTTTGGTTTAATGTTTAATATTTTTACTTGAAGATTCTAAAATGAGTGAGAGAAAACATGAGTTTTTATTAAATAAAAATCCATCTTTAAAAACTGAATGCATGCTTGTACAACTTCATGTTTATTCATGCAAACTGCCCATGGGATTAGCTCATCAACACTAGTATGATTCACAGTCTTGTTCTAATACTGCAATTTAATGGGTGTGACAGCTGCTAATTCCTTAGCCAATGCCTTGAGATAACCTCCAGATCGAAAAGTACAAGCTGATTCTGTCTGAGTTCATGGGCCAGTGCTATGAAACTGCAGTCGCAAAAAAAAAAAAAAAAAAAATTTTGACCTATGCAGAAGAAGACCTGTTGTATATCCTTCCTGTAAGTTGCAATAGCTTGTCTTATTTTCCCTTCATTTATGTTCAATTCCATCTCTGTTTTTGTATATTACTAAGAATAAAAATATAAACCATTTCCCAAACTCTATTGCAGTATATATAGACTGCCTTTCATTTAATGATCAAAGCAAAAAAAAGAATTTTGATCTTGGTTAGATGAAAGAAAAAGATTTTCTTTTCTGCTTGACCAAATCTTTGAAGCAATTTCTGGAAGCCAGATGCATATTTGCATTGTCTGTCATCACTGAGCAGAAAAAAAATTACATAATTATAATGCATTTACAGCTCAGACATTTTGCATGTGCTATTCTTACTCACCTAGGCCTCTCTGATTTTACTGGTGACTTTCACTGTCAGCCAGGATAATTATTTATATATTTATATATGCTCACTTATACACCTTTCTTTAGGAAAATTATATATCTTTATCTCTTTTTAAAGGAAAAGTTCAGAAACAGTTAGTTGGTAGATCCATTACAGTAACCCATTCTAAAGAACCAGCTATGATATGTGAGATTAGAAATATTTCTGTTAGATTTTATATAACTTTTCTCTATTTGTAAAAGTGAACCTTATGTTACATCCTGTTATACTACCTGTAACAGTCAGGAATTCATGATAATACACCTTACTATGTGTAAACTGGATTTACACTAGTGGGGCTTCATTGAAGTAGATAAGATGTTTGACTGACTGGAGGGTGTTGCATATGTACTTTGCATCCTGCTGTGCTTTATTATTGTTTGCAACAGTTAGATCTTCCTGTGGTATATTAGCATCTGTACTGGAGAAATAGCATCCCATTTTCCAGATGAAGAGCTGAGATTAAGTGGCTTGCTGAAGCTCACATGGAAAGTTTTTTAGCTATCCATGAGCAGAATAGATATCTTTTGATTCTCAATTTATTGTCATAATTAAAAAAAAAAAGTTTATTCCTTTCTTACAGGAAGCTAAATGATTTAATGAGGATTCAGAGGAAAGATGATTTCAGATAGCAAAAAAATGTGCAATAACCATGTTCCAATATTTTATGGTATTTAAAAATGCAACTAACTTGGTCCACATCATTTTTCATGTTACTAAGAAAGATACATGGAAAAGCTTTGGAGTGGAAGCCTCAATTAAGTGAAAGGCCAAACTTTTGAACAACATCACTGTTTACTAGAGCTCAAAAACAGCTGAAAGAAAATGTAAAACAGAAAGTGAGAGAAAGGGGGCCTTTTTACACTTCCATTATCATAAAGAGCAGTTTAAAGCGTGCATGCAGCTTAGTTCTATATCTCATAGCCATAAACATGCCTTAAAAATAGGGCATACAGTTAAATACAAAATGAAAACGTTACAATGCTGTATTTCACTGAATAAATTTTTTGATCTGTCTGAGTTTCAATAGAGGAAAAAAAGTATCCTGAAGTTTGTGGGGACCAACTACTATGGTGAGATTAAAAAGACTAACAGATTTTCTAGAGTTGTTTCAGCATTTATGAGTAGTCCTTGTACTCAAACTCTGCAAATAAGTGAGTGAATTAACATCACCATTTATTATCCAGAAGATAGAGAAACTAGCATGCTAATGACATTTATGGGAGACACTGAAGCAAGGGAGTGGTGAATACCAATTATGATAGAGTATATTATATTGAATTCTGAAATTAGAAATATAGGGACGGAACTCAGGGAAGAATGATAAATGTGACCAGCTGCAGAGGGAGTTAACTTAAGAAAATTGGATAGAAAACAAATAATTGTAGACACAGTTTTAAATCCTTAAATAGTGTAAATAGTCATAGGTACTGAAATTGATTTACTGAGCTGCTTTAACTCACAGTGCTTTAGTGTCTACTGAAATATGTGATACTGATGCAGTTTCTTCTGTTAATATCTTTTGTCTATAGTTATTATATACCATACAGCATGAAAAAACATTGAATAAAAAGAAAATTACTGTAATTAAGATAAGCTTTTATAGAGTTACTGAAAAGAAGGTGATGATGAGTATGGTAGAATACTAAAAAAAAATTATGACATGGACCAAGACAGAGGCAGGGATTTTTGGTTTGACATTCAAGAAACAGTGTATCACATGCTTTCCAGACAACCTGTCTTTTATTATGCTAAAAATTGTTCATATTCACTCAGATCAGAAATTTGAGATAGAGAAATTAAACACCTGAGGTGACTCTAAGTGCCATTATATTACATATTTCATTGTTTTGGAAACAAATAACTTGAGTAACCAGCTTGATGGCATTATATGGTGTATTTGGAAAAATCTGTTTGTTTGTTAACACTTGAAAATGAAAAATTCTTATATTCTATATATTCTTATAGCTGAAAACTACACCATTTTGAAACACTTCACGCCTGACAGCTCCTCTCAAAAATCTAACCTTAGCAAATTATTGATTACAGAATACTTCACCCAAAAAGCATTTATAATTAGTGGAAGAATTAAGATTTATCTTCACAAACAAACAGCCTCTAGTAGCACTAAGAATAGAAGAGCAGTTCTATTTTCTACTACTGTAAGTGGATGATATATGTGGCAGAGTTTTGTAAGACTGAATATACACAAAACACAAAGCCTGCCAGTAGCACAAGTAGACCTTTAAGCTGAAATACCTGTCATTCATGTCACTCTAAAGAAATAGGCAAAAGAGTTAAAATATGCCATGTCCCACTTCATAAGAGGAGCTCATATAAACAGGATGTTTTTCACTCCTGTAAACAAGTCTGTTAATTTGATACTTGATATGACAAAAAGCCATATACCATGAGTGTGTAGGATTTGGTCACATAAGCAGGACAGGCAGGAACAAATATAGCAAAGAAAAATAACCACACACTGGCTGGGAATGAGAAGGAAATCTCAATATTTGAAAAATAGAAAATATATAAATTTAAAGTAATTTCCAGAGAAACAAGAATGACCTGCTGAGGAAAATGTCTTCATGGAAAGGAATGACTTATTAGGGCTAGGAATTCAAAACTGAAATCATGATAGAAGCAGATTAAAGAGAAGGATATTATTTTGGAACTGACTCATATAAAGCATATTCCTTGCTGCTATGAATAGTCTAGAAGAGATTTAAGGACACATATTTCAAGACAGAAACATTTTCTTAGGTCAGATGGTGTTTATGCAGAAATAATAGTGCTGGTAACCAGTGAATAGTAGCAATATCCAGTGGATCCCAGAGAGCAGTGTTGCTGGGTATTCAGGTGTCTGTGTCAGACCTGCCATCCAGGAATTAGCTTCCATGTCTTTAAGAAAAACTGGCAGAACATTGCTAAGGTGTATATAAAATGTGAATTTGAATCCAGATTTGAATCCAAAGACTGGAAATATGCTGTAAATTTGGTAACACTGTGAGTATGTAGATTATATTGAATAAGATACTTTTCAAAACATAACATGAAACTAGAAGATAAAAAAGAAGGCCTGAGAAAGACAGTTCATTAGGTTGTTCTGGAGAAAGTAGCACCTGAATGGATGAGTAAAAATAGAAGAGATCCCAGTTCTCTGCCGAGAAGAAAACTTGTATTAACATGACCGTGCATGTACCACAAGGTCTTTAATTCTGAATTTCTAATTCCTGAATTACTAATAGACATTAAAAAAATCCATCAAAGAACACATCACTATATGAATCCTTTAGGTTGATATGATAGTTTCTTCTGAATGGTTTAAATTGCCACCAGCATATTCACAATTATTGATGAATAAAATTCTGTATTTTTTTCCTGGAAAAAAGAAGACAAAATACAAAAGATGTGTATATGTACAAAATATGTATATAAATATAAGAAAGCAGCAAACTTTAAAATAAAATCACTTTTTTGGGGATTTTCAAGAGATAACACCAAAAGGAAAAGGTAGATCTAACATCAATATAACTTTTATGATTGTAAGATATACTAAGAAATGGAACACTCTGTCTATGATGCTGGTAATAGTTTGTCATTTGATATTTTCCAGGATTTTTTTCAACGGACAAAATACTAAGAGGCAATTCTATAATGGCCAAGACCAGTACCTAGGTGACAAAACTTCTTGAAGCATCTAATGGTGGTATTCACTAACACCACAGAGATGATGATGCTCTCCAACTCCGAAGAATTCAAGAACTCCTAAGCTACATGACATAATGACATTCCTGAATCTCTGGGAGAACTTGGAAATCTCTGGGCAACTTTTCAGGAAAAAATAATCCTCTAATGAAAATGTAGGATTTCATAAGTACACAAGGATGTCTAAAATTTGTACAGCCTGAGAAATTTTGCATCTATCTGAAGACTTTGCTTCTGAATCCCATTTGTAGAGGCTAAATAACATTATTTATTCTCATGTAATATTCTTAATTATCAAGGCTATTAAAGTAAAGGGTCAATTTTATAGAGGGTTTTATACATAAAATTTGAAGTAACTAACTGATTTGGAAACATTTATGTTCCAGTACTTGACTAAGCTTCCTATAACTTCTCACAATGCCAGATTCTCTTTCATCATTCACTTAAAGATGAACATCCTTTGTTGAAATTTTATACTTTTGTAACCTTAATTATATTTTAAGTAGATCCAAAATGTAGTAGTAAGAAAAATGTTAAAAAGTTAGTTGTTTTGTCAGTATTTTCAAAATACTTTGGCTACACTTCACAAAACATTGAGTTGTTGGCTTGAATTACCTTGATTTTCTTTCTATTGTAGTTTATACCTTAGAAAACTTTTCACAGACAGTTATAATATTGATCTTAAAGACATTTTACCTGCATAGTAACTTTAGGGTTATTAATCTACTGTTATGCTTAAAATAAACACAATTAAAATTGTTGAACAACTTTGGCTTTGCTAGCTTTCCAATCAAATGAAGAAATAATAAAGCTTATAGAGCAGCATAAGATTTTTGTGACACAGCCTGTTGACCTTAAAATTATGAATATTTATTTAAAATATCAAAATTTTTTTTGCCATGCATTTGAGAATCATTCTGGAACAATAGCAATTCTAGAATTGTTATCTGTTCTTCTATCAGAAATTGCCATGTAGAAGTAAACAAGTTTTCTTTAACTTTGCTCTAAAGATTTTCTACACAATTTTAGCCACACTTTACAAAATAATGCTTTTTATTGACATGAAAAAAGTTAGCTTTGAAATGTATTATATTTATCTGAGATCCCAGTGACTTTCAAGATATTCTTACAAAACTCACAAAATAGAGGCTAAATTGATAATATGATATCTTATAGCAACTGATATTTAACAGCTGCTCTGTGAACAGTACATTCAACATCTGATAAAAAGCCCAAGCCTATGAACTGCAAAACCTCAGAAAGCCAAACCATAATAGAAAAAACCCACTATATCTTACATGGTTTCAGACAATGTAGTCAATGGAAGTACTTTAAAGTGATTGAAACATAATAGAGTAGGATTCAAAAAGTAGAGTATTTTAGAGAGGAATCAATGTTTTGTTCCAAAGTTATCAATTCTATAATAGTTATATGTCAGTAAATAGGAATTAAAATTAGCAGTGTCAATGTATCTCACTTATATGTCTGGAGAAATTATTGTAAATTTAAATATAAGGTATAGAATTCAGAAGTTTATAAAGGCTCATAACTTGGTCAGGTTTGCTTGTATGGATGCCTAAAAACATAGTTACATCCATAGTTTAAAGCATGGAGGAGTTACAGATTTGAAGAAGAAGAAGAAGAAGAAGAAGAAGAAGAAGAGTAAAAATACCACATCCCCTCCCCAACCACACCAAAACCCAAGAAAAGAAAATTCATCTATGCATATTTCAATTCTGTTCAATTCTGTTTCACTAATCTCATTCTCATAAACATATGACCAAGTTTTGCTAGCACTTCCCAACAATTTCTGCTTGGATCGTAGTTGCATTTTTAGCCAGAACATATTTTTTACTGTTTAGTTAAGATTACCTTGCATTTTACCTTAACTTATAATTTAAGAACATGTGCTATCTCCTTTACCTTTCATAGTCAGATATATTTGTAAAAGGAATTCCGTTTAACACATAAAGGGAACAACAGAACACACAGAATTCGTGAAACAGAAATACATAAAAATCAGCATGGAACTATCCCATTTTATGACAAGGATAATAATAAATGATCAGATCTACTAATTAACAAAATAATAACATAGAGTGTTCTAGTGAAAGTGCTTCTACTAGTGTGTACTTCTGCTGTGGCTTTTTATTTTTTAATGTTTGAACAGCTTTGAAACTTTTGTTGAAAAGCAATGAAAAGGTGAAAATTTGAGAAGAAACTCTGAATTGAATGGACAGGAAACATGGAACTGCAACCACTAAAATCTTAGCAAGCTAAAACAGATTAGTATTTTTAACTTTTCTAAATTTGCTTACCTACCAGGGAATACTCAGCTTTATTTCCTTTTTTCTTCATTGTATAATTTTATATAATAACATATACATCTTAAAATGTTTCCTAGACTAGATGAAAGTATATCCTATAATCACCTCAAGTTCCTAAAAGAGTTAATTTTTATCATAAAAACTGGTTACATATATTGCATAAAATCATATTAAATCACATAGCAGTAAAGGATTTGTAGAGATATTATTCTTCAAGTTCACTTGAATAAGGAAGAAAAGGATGCAATAAGAAAATTTTCACAGCCTCTGAAATATATCAGATCATTTTATCCATGATTTTGCAGCTATATAATTAAAAGAACAGTAAATTATTGCAATTAGGCTAGGCTGATGAATATTTTTTCTGATCACTAATTATGTGAAGTTGAACAAGAGCAAGAACTGCTGCAGTATAACTCAAAAATGAAATTGTCTCTGATTGTAAGTTATTTATTTTGTTAGATATATTTCAACATCAAAGTGAGGTTTTATTTATTTATTTATTTAACGGTGGTTTTCCATTGAAATGAATGGGGCTACATGGCTCAGCTTAAACCTCAGATTTAGGATTTTGCATTATCTACAGTATCCCTTTACTTTTTGAACATCTGGAATATTAAAAAAAAAACCTTTTAAAATAAGTACATTGTTAAGACTCCAATTTTTACTAGATACATTCTAACACCATCTTTTTAAAAAATATTAAAACACTTTTTCACTGTTGTCTGATGTGTATCAGTTCAATGCCTCTAGAAAAAGTGTAATCCCTTGATAATACTGGTGTAATAAGTAATATTTTTTTAGCTGACATTGTAAAATTATTTTATTACCCATTATTAAGTTATTACCCAGAGGTAACTACTCTTGAGGATGTTTGGTATTCTTGTAATTTATTTCCTGTTTTGATACTCTTTCATAAATAAATGCAGCTTTTTTGTCTACACAATGAAATCAATTTTGTAAATCTGCTAGAGGTGTACAGAATGAGTGTCAATGGACAAAAATGAGTACATTGGAAAATCCAATTTAAGGGTTTTTTTAATTTGTTTTTTATTTATTTGCCATGAGGGTGGTCAAATACTTGCTAGAGAGGCTGTGGAATCTCCATTTTTATGAGGCAAATTCCTGAGCCTCCTGATCAAATTAAACCTACTTTGGACTAGATGACTTCAGAGGTCCCTTCCAGGTTAAATTATTCTATGATTCTATAGTTCTGTGGAAAACCAAACCAAATGAAAAAAACCCACAAACCCTCACTCATTGTATTAGCTGGATTTTGCAAAATGAATACTGCACAGATGCACTCTCAACAGAAGACTCATCACTGTCTCATGTATCTCACTGGTTTCACACAGTGAGTGGGCCTGGCTTGTTCTTACGTTGAAATTGCTGCTCACTGTGTAGAACATAAGAAAAGGAGCCATCAGATGTTCATCCACACTATTAAAGTCAGTAGTATTCTTTTCATTTGCTTTAGTGGACATTAGGTTGCTATATAATAAACACAGAAGATAAAATGTGTCATTTTTCATAAATGTCTCCTTAATTTATTTAAATCTTTTTTAAAAGTTAATATACTTTATAATTATTACTTAAGCATTAGTATACACAAATTAATTAGTCCAGCTGGCAAAGAAAAACAAACACTGTTTTTACAGAATTAATGAACAAATACTAATTATGCAACATGCAGCCTTATTCTTTGTTTAATGAAGTATCACAAAGATCTATGTTGTAGTCTTGGCTCAGCCATTTGCTCATCCTCATACAAATTCACTGGAAGATGAAGGGAGTTTCTACTGAAGCACAGTACTCAATAATATGATTCTATATTTGTGCCAGTTCAGCAACCAGCTCTTCCTGGAATCACTACATGGCAAAAAGGTACCCAGCGAACAAAAAGAACAAATACCGTACTTTTTCCTTTTTCTTTAAAGTGATTTTAAAGTCACTGGCAAGATTCTGATTAAGTAAATACAAGATTATACTGTTAGATTACATACTCTGTTGAAAAGCAACCATGTTGATTTTTAAGTGTCTGTGCACTTTAAAGATTTTTATACATTCCCAGGTCAAAGGAAAATGCAGCTATCTAAAGATTTTAATGGCGGACACCAAAAGAACCAATGTTACAAACTAAATGTTTCAATCTACAATACACACTGTGTCCTTTGTTCTTTCAGTTTTGAGCTGCATCTCTGAAGTTCTAAGTGTATGTGGACTAAGCTGTTTGCTGAGTTCATAGAAGCTGTCTTCAACCTGAATAGGGGCTGCCAGGCTTAGAAAATGAACAACAAACCATTCTGTATCTCTATTGAACTTTTCCAATAGCTGTTCTGTTTCAGTTATCTGTTACCCCAGGCAGCTAAAGTCTCATGTCCCAGCCTTTGGGAGCTTGCATCATGGTTTAACTCTAGCTGATACAATGAACACACCCTCTCTCTAAGCAGAAGAAAAATGCATTTAATGCCATGGCTGTTAGTACATCCAGATATCAGCAGTAAGGCTGAGAGTGGAGCTCATAGTTTTTCTGTAAGATTATCCAGATATTTTACCTACCTTTAAATCCTGCATAATAATAACTTAATATTTTATGAGAATCTCCAGAGTAAAGTTAATGGTAGAGTTTGTACTTAAGGTCTGATTAGTTCCCAAACTTGAGATACGCTGTTGCTCTGAGTTTTGGTAGAGTGCATGTATATTCCACAAATTCTCTCCTCTTCATTCATCTAAAAAGTATCACCATATGCAAGCAGTCATATAGCACGGTAGGTTGCATTGAGTAGGACATTCAAAATACAAATCATACAGGATCTAATGGTGTTGCATTGCAGTCAGAACTGCCACTGACTTCAGCAGAATCAGAAAAGGCTCCTGGTGGTCACTCCCTCTGCAGTGGTATTAGACAAAATGAAGAAACACTTGCTGAGCCAAACTCTCAGTGGAAAATTGAGGGAAACAGCTCTAAATGGAAAGATTACTAACCCATTTCTGCTTTTACAGGAATCACTAGTCACAAGAAGACTGACCTTCCCTGTGGATAGTTAACATCAGTGAGGAACAGTATGAAAAAGCAAAAAGAAGAAAGAGGGCACCACATGATGTTGTCCTGATAGGTTTAATGGGGCAGACTGTGGCGCCGCTTTATTTAGGAGGAAACAGTGTAAAAAGGGAAGTTTTTTGAGTGGATATAAATATGCTGGTTTTTTTCTTCTTTTTCTTCCTTCTATTCTTTCCAGTAGTGAAGAGGAAAACTGTTGATTTCCACCCATGAACAGATAAGATATCAATGAAGTTGATGATTTGGCAGATAGATATCATAATTTAATTTTAGTTAAGTGGTGAGTTCTCTAATTAAAAACCACTAATCTACAATATCTCATATATCCTTATATGTACCCATAGAAATGTGGCATGTAAAAATGGCAGCTCTTGTAACATTACAAGAAGATTTCATAGATATTTTTATATTAAGAGTTATGGTAAGCAAGAAGTGACATTAGCTTCCTGGGGGAATTGGAAAGGGGCAAACAACACATGATTTTGACCAATGTTATTTGTAAGTACAATAAAGACCCTGAGAAAATTATAAAAAAATAGTTCTAATTTTTAACATGACAGTTATAGAAGGGAACAACTGATATTGTGAGAAATTACAGCTGCATCTCTTGGCACAAACATTCTGCATCAGAACACAGTATGTGCATTTATTGTCTTCTGAAAAGTCTGCATGCATGGTGTGGAGTTATTCCCTACAGGAAAAAAGGGGTTATATGATATAAAGTGTGTAAAAGGAAAATATTCCAGTGAAAAGAGAGCACATTAAAAAAATGTAAGAAAACAGATTCTGCCTGCTTCTCAGGCAGGGTAATTCCATAAATTATATAAGAGAGTGACATATTATATAAGAAATTATATAAATTCCATAAATTAAATAAGAGAGTGACATGAAAGTTTGGAAATGACAGAAGGATCCTACCAGGTAACAAAAACAAAAACATTAAGAAGTTCTCATGAGATCCTATTAGTCTGGTAACTGAAACACCTTTTATTAAGGAAAAAAGGGATTCTGGGATATTTCTGGAATAAAAACTGAATATGGACATTAATGATAGAAATACCCTTGAAGCTAACAGAAGACTTGAAATGAAAGGCATGTTGTATCCTAGCACTGCAGTGTTAATAGCAGAACTCTGATCTCTGTCACGCGAAAGAACTCTGTCACACAAAACACTTGATATAGTAATTAAAGTTGACAATGTGCAGTCCTCAGCGACCAAGAAATGAGATGACATGAACTTTTGCCTGTGAAGGAATTCCATACAAAGAAATTATATGAAAGGGATATGTTAGTGACATGTTAGGGATGCATATTCGAAAGTATCACAACGTTAGAAAGTCTGAGTCTGAGAGTTCCAACAGCTATTATAAATCCACCACACGCACAGCTGCTATTCTACAACATATGTATCTGCAAAGACATATCTAGTGTCTAATATCCAAGTCTACATCTTACACTTTTTTGTTAAGTTAGGTTAATCTTCTACCAGGCATGAATAGTATGGCAGCTTTGAGATACTATAAGTGAGAATTCTCATTTTGGAGGTAAAGGTTTTATTCTGTTGGTTGTTCAGAAAAAGTCAAGTAAGTGGCCTCTCAATTGCTAGTAAAGTATTTGGGGTGTAAGATTGGAATTCAGGGCTTTCAGATTGGTTTCAAATTTGATGACTTCATAGTCTCCCACATTTTTGCGAGGTCTGGTCAGGGTGCATAAGTTCTCACTGCTGCTAAGCTGATTTGAAACCATGACAGCTGAACTGCATTCAAGTTTTATCACTGTTATATGGTTGTCAGTATTTCCTAACCTACATCTAGCTCTTGTCCATCTCCTAGTGTGACATAAGCAACAGCAAATTTAAGAATTAACAAAATCTGAATTTCAAAAGACATTTCATAAAGACTAGCAAATTGGCAATAAAGAATCCTGCCACATTTTAAATGACTTGCTTACATAATAAAATGTGTCTATATGTAGAGAAAAACTGATGCAAAACCAAACATTTTGACAGTAACCTGTCTGCTTCAGATTCACAGCTTTAGGGAAGGAAAAAAAGAAGTGCTTAAAAAATTCTGGCACCTGTTAAAATAGAGAATCATATTCTGCATATTCCCCAAACAGCTGATAGCATAATTCAGTCCAGTAGAGCGGTAAAAAAAAAGGCATTAGAAGCTCCTTTCTCCTTCCCCAAGCAGATGTTATCAATTACTATGCTGATTTGCAAACACATAGACATACGTGTCACTTCAAATAGTCAACAAAAATAATTCATTTAGAAATCCAGATATATAAGTACATATGATTTTAAATCAAAACAGAAATGATGGGGTAAATTAAATGTTACAATTCAAATTCCAATTTTGAAGCGCATAAACATAGCTTTCAAAATGAAACAAGCCTGTAACAGTTGACTACAATGCAGTCTGACTTCTTTTTTTTTCTGCAGGTACTCAAAGCAGTCTCATCACCCACTAAACTTCAAGTACTCTGTGTATTTCAACAAGGTTCAGAATATAAGGTTCAGTATAAAAAGTTTCGACAAGCAAATAAAACCAAACCAAAACAAAAATCTCTTTTTAATGGAACTGATAATCTGTAATAAATTTTTGTGCAGTTCTTCCACAGACTGAGCAACAATATTAGCACGATGCTGACCATCTCAGATTTGTGCTTTGTTATACACAGATGAGCAATACAAGGAGAGGGGATACGGTTTGGATTACTCTAATTCCTATCTTTCCTCTCAAAACCTAAAACCAAAGCAATACAGAGTTTTTATGGATTTTTGGTCTTTTGCAATGTTTAATAGAAATCACTGTATTATATAATATAAGATATTATAAGAAATCATATAAGAGATAGAATAACAATATAAATAGCAATCTGAAAAATAATAACCATAATTTCAAGAGTATATCTTCACTTTAGCTTTATTTATACTTATAGGCATAGTTATACTAACAGAAAATCAAATAACTGAAAAACATTGGGTGTGAGAAGATTCAGAAGATAGAGGCCATAAAGTCAGCTTAGTTAGAAAACAATGGATAGACTTCATACATAGCTTGATATTAGCAATGGATACAGTTATTTAACTTATATAGATCAAGAATATGCATACTGTTAATGGTGCCTTGTTATTTTATATTTCTACTATTTGTAATAATAAAAGAAGGTCTTCACATTTCTGTGACATTCAGACCTATCTCATCTGGTTCCTCAAAACCTTATTGTCTGTATTTAGATTAGTTTGTCAAGGTTTTCCACCCCAAAATGTTTGACGCTGGTTGGTGTTCTTTGAAGCACACTTTTATTTTTAAATGTAAAGATGCATTTCGCTTTGTTTTTCTCTTTTATTTTCTTTCTTAATGTATACATGCTTGTATATTTCATATGCTCAGTATTATAGCAATGTATGAACTTGCAAAGTTTTATCTATATCACCTTGTTATTTATTAAGTCATTATTTTGCACATTTAAAACTTTAAGTAGAAGATTTTTTCTCTGTTACTGTGGGAGATTAGGTTCTTTTGGCTGGATTTCTTGAATGGCTACGGTTCTCACTCGTGCCCTGGATCAACATATATATATATACAGAGTTACAGTCATTTAGGTAGTTTGGTGCTGTTCTTGTTTATTTTCTTCATGTCATTAGGATCCAAAATGAAAACAAACCCAAGCTATGAACCACAGATCTCCATAAAATATATTACTCAGCTAGACTGGCTTACTTTTGAGTAATTTGGGGTTTGAGACCTTGTGATCTTGCAAGGTGTTTGTTTAGGCTAGGAAGCACTCTCATCTTGGTTGTACTGTTTGGTGCAGAAGGTCCTAGCAATACAGCTATGTTTGGTCCAGAAGGTTGGGTAGAATACAGACAGCTTAAGTGTCAAGAAGCAATAGTTTATGTAAACCCCTGACAATTAAAGTTTGGGTGCCTGGTGCCAGCCTCTAAGGAGGACTCACGGTGCTTCCAGAGGTAAGGCAGAAGACAAAGTCTATGGGTAAGTTCACAGATACAACAGTTAGTGATGTTCTGCCCCATCTGTGGAATCAATGTTCAATCTGTTATGACAGTCTTGTCTTCTCCTTCTCCTCATGTACATGTTCTGTTTTGTATTGAGCCATCAGCTTTTGTCACAGGCTTTATATTTTCTGTGGGAAAGCAATTGCTGCCACAATGACAGCTGTATATTAAGTATATTAACTATGTGCTCAGAATTTGAAGATTTGCAAGTCGTATTCCAGTACCTACTTGCAATTTATTTCTGTGGAGCTACAAGCAAGAAAGGCTTTCATTAAACAGAACTAGGGCTTTATAAGGGCTTATGATTTTTTTTCTAATCTCACTGGAAGGTAATGAAATACATGCGATCTGTTGGAAACTCCAGGCCTATCGTCAGCTTCAGCGATGGACAGCATTGCTTGCTAGATAAAGTGAATAATATGTGGCAGAAAGAGCCTCCTCTCTACTTTCTGTCCCATTGAGCCATTTTCCAGATGATCTTGAAGACCATCCATCTACTTTCTTTTAAATGATCTCCATGAAGACACAAGGAACCAGAGGAGATTCATACTTGGCAGAGCATCTAGTTTCTTCCCTTCTCTTGCTTTAGGTCTGCCACTATTTTTGAGCAGTCCTTCTAGCCTAGTAGAAGTTCGGGAAACACTTTTGTGTCCCACACACTGCAAATCTTTTTCTAAAGATTCTTATTTACATCCTATAAAATAATCAATATTGTTTCAATGGTGCTGGATTTGTACATTATTTTGAGATTAAACAAAACTGAATATATATATTCTTTACCTCTTTGTCATCTTTTCACCATATCATGGTAGCTTCATTCATGTTAAAAGGGAAACACCCAAAGTTTTAAAAGAATCTATATATGTTCTACATGTAGGCAAGGGATTGAATATATTATCATATTGCCCACAGAAATATAAATCTAAATAGAAAGCCCTGGTTTAGTCAAACCAGTCTGTCATAGTTGTCGTTGCATATGTAAAATGCAAAGAAAGATTTTCCCTTGTTACTTGCATTTTTCTATTTGAGTAGGGTCATCACAGCATAAAAATTCACAATAGAATTGCAGTGAAAATACTGTTCTGCTTTTTTCCTCCTTAATACTTTTAAAACTGTTTGTTTTTTATGCCTCACTGCTTTTTTTGGCATTGAGTGACACCATGCTATACCTCATCTTTTCCCCAAGTAGTTTGACCTTGGAGACTAAGCTATATTCTCATTTAGATTTTTCTGGTTTTCACTCTTTCAGGACTGATCAGAGCTCTGCATGTTTATCTTTGTCTTCTTATCAGCCCATGAAATTTGGCTACATTAGAGCTCTAGTTACTTGCAGAATTTTGGTAGTTTAGCAATTTACCATAAGGCAACTGTCTACAGTGACTGTCCACATGTACCTGCTGCATTCAGGCAGTTGTAAAAGCAACAGCATTTCTGCTAACTTTTCTATTTTTCAAGAGTCTGGACGTAACAGAGTGAACATAGGCAGTTATCACAGCTGAGCTGATGTGCAACAACTTATTAAACTGCTGTAATATAATTATAAACTTGAGCTCTTAATCTAAATCCAGGAGACATTTAATGTCTACTCTTTGAGTCTCATTCTAGAAGAAAACACTACAGTAAGAAATGTAACTCCAGCGATGCAAGCAATATAAAAGGATTCTTTTTTCTGTCTCTTCATCTTGTAAACTGGACTAGCTTAGATGCTCTTCCCTGCAGTCAGGCAGATTTAGTGGAGTGAATAATTTACTTTGGGTCATTTTGTTAAAAATACCATCTTGCATTGGAAAGGAACTCTTAGGCTAACCCAGCATTCCTATAGCATTCATTTTAACTAAATAAACCAGAATAGATTTTGCATATTTTTTTGTCAGAAAGATTCAGTTTAAAGTTTAATAAAACTTTATAAAAAAAGTCAGTCTTTTTCTCCTTAAAGTACATACATTCATTTCTGTAGAGCAACAAAGAATAAGAAATCAAGGCCAATGTGCATATAGAAAAATAGGTAATAATTTATTTATACATTAGCATACAGACTGAAAACCTAACAATTTCTTGGCTGTGCCTAAAGATGACCAAGTACTTATCTGTCCTT
Organism: Dromaius novaehollandiae; assembly: GCF_036370855.1. Taxonomy (NCBI): domain Eukaryota; kingdom Metazoa; phylum Chordata; class Aves; order Casuariiformes; family Dromaiidae; genus Dromaius; species Dromaius novaehollandiae. The sequence goes on along the minus strand of NC_088099.1, from coordinate 124,023,497 downwards.
ATAACTGGTAAATTGGTGTTTGCCAGGTGGCTACTGTCAGTATTATTTTCATTGACTAGCAAAGTCAAAAAAAAAAGTATAGTAAAAACTGTAAACACATTACGATGAGCTGTGCTCTCTATAGCTTCTGTATTTATCAACCGATTTTTAATGCCTTAGAGTATCTCAAAATTCTATTCAATAATGACTATAGATACATATCCATGTTGATTTCTTTCGTCCCAAAATGAATTCAGGAGAGGAACAGTCAGACAGCTCTTAAAATGAAAGTCAGAGTCTTATTCTTAATGAAGCTTCTGACATGAAAACAATAATTCCTCCGAAGTAATATATTTTTACATTTCCAGAATATTTAGTATTTCTAGTGTACCTCAATTCAATATATCTAGATCTTATAGAGGAAGAAGGTAGTAGCTGCTGAACTCTGCAATAAAAGCAAACATAAGAACATAAAACCCAAACTGAATTCACATGCAACTCTGACACTAGAATTTTGATAGGACAAAACCTGATTACTTAATACAGTTAGAATTAAAGAATCACAGCCGAAATTCTATGTCTGGATAGGGATACAAAATTTATAAAATTGATAGCATTATTTTGAACCAAAAATGTGATGTTGTTATGAACTTCCTTAGATATAGGTGGCAACTTTCAAATTTGCATAATGGGTCTTGTTTTCAGAAACTTATTCTATGCAGGGATAGATGGGCAGTATAAGGATTTAATCCACTTGCCTACATAAAGGGACCTAATGCCAACTGAGATGTCCTAGAACATCCTGCTCAGCCTTTAGACGCTATGCTAGTTTAAGTAGGAAAAGGTCCTTTGTAGGTTCTGGTCTGTATTTGCTGGCCCTGTGCAGACTCTCAGACACCCTAGCGTGTCTCAAATAGCACTAGGTGCCTATAGGCAACTGAATTAAGCTTGTGGTATAAAAATTGCACTGTGGATTGCAACTAGTGAGAAAACTTGTTAATTCATGCATGAAATGACATAATTGAGCATTATATTTTCTTGGTATACCTGACTTTGGCTTAAACTGCTTTTCTTGTGTGACTTCATCTTGGGACATTACCAAGAGCAGTTAGCAAAACAGCTTGATTAAACACAATTTACAGATACATTTTTTTTTAAGTGATTGGTCACAGAGACCAATATGAGGAGACCTTTATCCAAATATTACCACTTAAATGATGCTTTGTATTTTGGAAAGTTACATTTTAGAACTCTTGTGATTTTATAGAATGGAATCCATTGCTATTATAATAATCTTAATTTATACTAGGTTTTCTTTATGTGCTCATGAAATAGGTAAATACTGTAGAAGTCCAATTATGAAGATAACTCTTAAAACTCTCAAAAAATATGCATATGTTGTCAGATAAGACAGAAATCCAGAAAGATATACTGGTAATAAGAAAAAGTGATGTTGATAGGATCTCTTTCTCTCATTAGAGAAATGGGTACATAAGAGGATTTGATGTTTGAAAGGGCTAGAATTAAAGTATTTGCCAGCTTTTGGGATTTGGCAATGGGATTTACAGCCTTTCATCTCCAAATCAACATTTCACATTCAATTAATGGGTGAAATGGTGGTCTTTACTAAATATATATATAGTTATTTATTATTCATTATACAATTATAATACTATTGTAAAGTAATTATAATATTATAATATATTTTAATGCATAGTATATAAATTATATAATTATATTATAGGTGTATGCTGAAAATGACAGAAAGGAATGAGTTTGGCCATCTATCTGACACTAGACCTTTTCCACTAACACAGAACAAGATGAGGGTTTAAAGAGTGAAGAGTAGGCATCTGGTCTTTGGAGAATTAACTAATACTAAGTAAAATATATACACTAACCAAATGTGCAATGACTCCTTTCTCAACTTGTCCAGGTATACTATCTGAAGTGTGCCTTTCTATTTCCATGGTGGTGATTGTATACGATCTTCATTATGTTACATCTGCAACAAATGACACTTGATAGCACAGTGTCATGGACTGGAGGTGGGCTGCGTATGTATTTACAATTGTCTTCCCATTGACTTCAGTAGTTTGTTGTCATTTTGCTCTGTCTCCAACCTTTAAATTATGTGACCATTAAAAAATGCTCTGAAAAAAAGAATAGTTGAAAAAATAATATATTTTCTCAGCTTTTCATTTTAAAATGTAGTTCTGACTGGTGTGTTCATAAAGAGATTATGGTATGGGAGAAAGACCCTAATGAAATTGGGATTGCTTATTTCTGCATAATCTGATTTTAAAAGTGGGTGAGGATTAGCTGTGAAACATGAGGGCTCCTGGTTGCAGCTTTTTGTTATTATTACTTTAGGTCCTTTGAGGTCACCTGACCTCTCTTGTTTCCTAGACAGAGAGAATAATCTCATCTTGAACCACAAGTAGAAGAATTTTCTGTTCTCAGTGGGAAGATTAGATAAAACTTCATTAAGTCAAGCAAAAGAAATGCAAAGTTCTGCACCTGGGGAACAATATCCCCATGCACCAGTACATGCTGGGGGCGTACCACTGGAGAGCAGCTTTGGAGAGAGGGACCTGGAAGTCCTGGTGGACAACAAGCTGAGCATGGGCCAGTAATGTGCCCTTGCAGCACAGAAGGCTGAGGGTTGCCAGTAGGTTGAGAGAGGTGATCCTTTCCCTTTACTCAGCACTGGTGAGGCCACACCTGGAGTACTGTGTCCAGTTCTGGGCTCCCCAGTACCAGAAGGACATGGACCTGCTGAGCAAATCTTGCAAAAGGCCTCTAATTTAATTAAGGGACTGGAGCATTTGTCATAAAAGGAGAGGCTGAGAGAGCTGGGACTGGAGAAGAGAAGGCTGCGGGGGGTCTTATCAATGTGTACAAATACCTGATTGTGGGGGGAAGTAAAGAGCCATGGAGTGGAAGTACGGAGCCAGACTCGGTAGTGCACAGTGACAGGATGAGAGGCAACGGGCACAAACTGAAAAACAGTAAATTCAGTTTAAATATAAGAAAGAACTTTTCACTGTGCGGGTAGTTGAACACAGGAACAGGTTGCCCAAAGAGGTTGTGGAGTCTCCATCCTTGGAGATATTCAAGACCTGATTGGACCTGGTCCTCAGCAACCTGTCCTAGCCCACCCTGCTTGAGTAGGGGGTTTGGACTAGATGAGCTCCAGAGGTGCCTCCAAACATCCAAGAGTCTGTTATTCTGTGATTAGATGGAGAGAAAAAAGATAACCTTTGCGTGACCTTCACAAAGGCTATACTTTTTTTTTTTTTTAAAAAAAACCCTCAGTTTAATGGGAACATTTTATAACAAGAGAGCTTTGATCTTACCTCTTTGTTTCTGTCTCCTTTCTGTTAACAATGTCAGACTAAATCTAGTGCAGTGTCAGTTAACTGCTCACTGTGACACTGTAATCAATTAATTCCCTTAGCCTTCCTGCCCGCCTTCCCATTGGTTAATATGTAAACATGCTGTAGGTCAAAAAGTCCTGACTGCCAGCTTGTTCAGTGGGCCATTCACTGTTTTAGACACAACATTTGTAAAAGATCAGCATCCTGCAAAGTGTCAAAAACTCCATACCTAATACCTTTAATAAAACCAGAGATTTGTATATGTAGATGTGTGTGCGTCCAGCTACCAGGAGGCTTACACAGATAAAAGTGTAGGAGCAGAGACAGTGTGCTCGAGAATAAACAGTTGCGTAACATCCCTTTCACAAATATTTGATCACAGATGGGAGAATTTTTTTCACAGTTCTATATCCACTGCAATCTCTAATTTAAACATACACCCAGGGCTGTATTTAGAAGGTAACAAGTTTATAGAAATACTGTTACCTCTAAAGGCTTGACTTGAAACTCCACTGACAAGAAATGGAAACTGATTCCTATGACATAACCTGGGGCAGAATGGCTGATCTAAATATTCCTGTATGCATGACAGATGTTTATATAATGACATTTACTGCTTCAGACCTGCTCTCCAACTCTGCAAAGTGGTGTAAAATGGATTTGTCTGTACAATTAGAGGAGAATCTAAAGTTGCTCTTTGTACTGAAAGTACAGAAAATGCATTGCTTTTGGCTATGTTCATAATGCAACTTAAAAATCTTTCTTTGAGGGAAAAAAAAAAGATACCTTTTAAGCCTTCCCTCCCCCCTCCCCAGAGAAAGATTTTTTTTTTGTGGTTAAGGTGAAGCTAGCATATCCAAACACACACCTATTCATATTCAGAGATGTTAAGATCAGAGGGACAATTATCATCACCCAGTCCCACCTTCACGGAGCGCAGCAACAAAACAGGTGAGACCCAGATGCATGAGACTATACCTTGATTTGGACTCCCCACTTTCACTTTTGCATCTGGGCAACTCAGATGTGAAGGGCTACATGTACACATTGTCAAAAGTGCTTTATAGTCTGTTGGTGACTAGAGAAATTGGTGTGCCTTAATGCCCTACTTAACAAACTCCTCCTACATTGAGGAAATGTTTAGTAGATTTGTTTTTGTTTTTGTTTTTTTTTTGAAATCTAGCCTTACATAATTTTTAAAAATACATCTTTAAGGAAGACATCCAGCATGTTCCTGAGAGAACTATTAGAATGGTTACCCATAGTGAAAAAAAAAAAGAGAGACATACTTCAAGCTTGAATTTTTAACATTGGTTATTTCCTTCTGATCTCTTATTCCACATTCTTATAACATTGTTAGCCTTTGTTAATTTTTTCCAAGTCCTCTGGTGCAAGGGCAGATCAGAGCCAATACTTCTGAAAAGCCCTCCTTCTTAAAAGCTCCTACTATCATTTGGATGGCAAGCATAAATAGACAATAAACCATGTTTTCTGCCTTGTGTCTGAAATACCAGAAGTGTTATAAACTGCTTATGCTAACAAAATAATATCCTGAGCCAGTCAAACATAATATTTTCCATCCTTGTTCTTAGTGAATCTGCTCTCAGCAGCTTTATCTTTTATTTTTAATGGCATGATACCTGGAAATATATCTAATGACAAAGTTAATGGTACTGTAACTAGAATAAACTTTGCAGAAGAGGGATTGCAATGAAGGCCATAAGTCTAGAAACAATTTGGACTTACTCTTTGGAGGAGCTGCCTTCTTACAGCTCTCTTTTGGTGATATATAAAAGCTTTATTCTTTATTCTTTATTTATTCTGAACTGTTTCCTGATGAACGTGTAAGGGACCGGCAATCACAGAAGAGCTGACCTTGACCAAACTTTTAGTATTCATAATGTAAGAGATCTACAGCTCTGTCATCAATGTGAATGTTAAATACTCATCTCTTTTTAAAACTGCTAGTGTTCCAACATTTTATTTTCTTTGTGGTGGCATCTGACCAGCAATAAAAAAAACAGAGCTTTATTCCAGGCTTATGTGAAAGACCATCGCCATTCACATTAAAAACTTCAGAGAACTGTGGAAAGCAGACCCATGTTAAGGACTTGAAAAAGAAGATTATAGGACTGTAAGAGACCTTCTTTGATTGCCCATAATCAGCAGAACTTTTCTGAAAGAAATTAGTTTCCTCTTCTTGTATAAGACACACACTCCTTGCTACTAGGAAGGTTCCTGGTAGTGCTTCCCTGCTAGTCTTCCAGTTTGAATTAATCTCTTGAACATAGCAACAAAACTCTAGTCCTGTATTCCAGTTTCATGTATAATCCTACTCATCTTTTTCTTTCATCTTTTTCTTTTTGAAATACTTGCCATGGCACATCCTGATATTTTCATGATTTTTTTTCATGATTACATCACAGAGGCAGATCTTCTTATGTTCAGTGCTCCAGGCTTTTAATATACAACCTTGCTGGCATTTACAGAGACATAGCCTTTATTTTGTGCTAGTAAATGTCATCACACTCTTTTTAGCCCCGGTTTTTAACGTCACCTAGTGCTTGCTGGTAGTCTGATCTTCATGTATGTGGACAGTACTTCCAAATTTGAGCCATTAACAAATTTTGTTAACTGGCATTTTTATGCCAGAATCACTAATGGAAAAGATCTTAAAGACAAACACCACAATGTGAAAATGTTCTTTCTCCAATTATCTTTCCCTTAGACCATGCCTCACAATCTTGGCCTAAGTGTGAAATATGAAAGTAACAGAAATGTAGTCATCATGGCAATTCGTGAAAAGCAGAGTGGCAATGTTTTGATATAGTTCAGCTACTTAGCCTAAATGGCTGGATACTCTCTTATTTGAACATTTCTTAAAAAATAATAAAAAATAGGGCTGGAATTCCCAAGCACAATATTTCAATAAAGGTTTTCTTAACTGTATGCTGATAATCAGTCTAGCAAAGCAGAGGAAGATGCAATAACTCTGAGAATAATTTTTAGGCAACTTTATGTACATATACAAAAACATGTGGAAGAGATGAACAAATTTTCAGATCAGTCAGATCCAAAATTCAATATTTGTCCTTATTTTATATGAGCAGTTTTGCATCTTTTTGTAACTAAGTTTTTTTTTTCTTTACTTTGCTTTTATTTTAAGCTAACTCTGTTTCAGTATATGAAGCCATTTTAAAGGAGCAGAGGTGAAATTCTGCTTTCATTTTACAGGGTTTTTTATAACTGCAAGCTCTAGGGAAAAAGAGAGAAAAAAGAATAGCGATCTAAAAGTGAAAGCTGTTATTAAAGTGAATCATTGTATTGTGTAAACAAAATTGTTTTGTGAGTGCAGTAATTTTTTTCTGTGAAAAATGGCAAGAGTAATTCTCTATTTCTTTTAAGTGTCCATGGAGACAACGTCATGTCAAGCTGATAGAAAAATTATTTCAATGCAACTATGTTATGAGATATTACCATGTCAAGCCAATGGTAAAAGAATGTCCGTGGAAATCAATGAAAATCCAATAATATGTCAACATAACGGTTTTCAGTGCTGGGATTTGGAGATTATGGCACATTGCCAAGATAATAGTATGCTGTCCATGCAAATTTTACTACTATTTGAAAGTAGAAAATTAAAACCAAACCTCACATTAAGAAACATCATATAAAAGCTCAATAAAATTAAAATTGTATTCATCATCCCATCATCAACAATCCTCTGACTATGGCCAGGTCCCCCATTGATTTCGGTTGGCACAGATCCACTAACTTACCCGAGCTGAAGATCACATCCTATGTTATCATCCTCTATTAGACATCCTCTGAACACTGGGAGGAGGAGAAAGGTTCATTTGTATGAACAAAGTAGATAATTAAGCACAAGTATTTCATTAGATATAGACCAAGCAAAGTATTTTGATCCTGCTGAGGGTTAAGCTAGTATTTGTATTTCAGGTCAAATCAGGATTATTGTTCAGTTTCTGTAGTGTTATCTGCTCATGAGCTGTCCTGGCAAGATACTGTCTTTGTCTAAATAGAACCTGGAAAAATGATTCTTTTGAATAGAATCCAGAGGGAGGCTACTATGACCATGTTACAAACTAGTCCCATAAATAATGTGACAGTTTAGGCTGGTTTGGAAATTTCATTTTAATATACAGCTAGAATTATATGTCTGCTTTCTAGAAAAAAAATCAGATTATTTTCTTTCAGTTTTGGAATGTATCGCTCCTTTCTGTGCTCTGCTTGGAGCTCCCTCCCCCATATAGACTTGTATATAGACTGCTAAGAGAGTTTTTTCTTTGCATCCCTGGTCATGATTCTGCTCTTTTTTGTTTGTTCGTTTTTTAATTGCTTTCTATCGGACTTGACTTTTCACATCACATTGTGTTGGAATATGATGCCATGACTTCCAGTTTAAACTGTCTCTCTTTAATGTCTGAATTAATGTACAACAAATATCTCCCTGTAATACAGACAGAATGTTGCCCTCATAAACATCTATAAACTTTTTCACTAAAGGAACAGAAGGAAGCTATGCAGCACTTGTGAAGTAACAACTGTATGAATGAAATCTGTGTGAGAGAGAATGAAAAGAAATCCTCATGTTAAAAATCTCACACTTTAAGGCTTTCAAATCCTGGACAGAACAGTATAGTTTGAACTTTGTTTCAGATTATTTCTAATATTAATTTATTTGCATACAGAAAGGGTATAGGTCAATCTGGAGTTTGAAAATCAATGCTCTACCACTTGAATTAGTTTTTTTTTTTAAGGTAGTGAAGCAAAAAACAAGAGCAAGACAATGTGTCTGATGTCCTTTTCCTGAAAATAAAATCTGATTATAAAATTATTTAAGCAACATCTTTAGAAGCAATAAATCTCTTATAACATGTGAAAGCTGAAAATAAAAACTTTTCCGAGCCCTCTTGGAATTGTATCAATTATTTTAAAGGCTAACATTCAATTGTTTGCATAGCAACAAAAGCCAAAAACATTGGCAACCTTTCAAAATCAATACGAGCATTGGAAAACAGCTGAAACACATAGCTACAAGACATACAACTTAGGAAATCACATAGAACCAATTACTCCCACCAGGTTAAACTGTACAACATGAGGAAAATGTAATCATTGAAGTTCAGCAGCACCTTGGGAAAAATATCTCAGTTTAATATTTTTCCTTCTATTTTTAGATTTGCTTGTATTTAACTATTCCACCAAAAGTAATGAAAACATAGAAAAGAAATGTGACATTACTAAAGTACTGGAAATTTCTAAAGTGCTTCAAAGAGAATTGATAATCATGTCAGTCATTGAAGTCTGACCATTTTAATAGTGGATGTCCAAAGGTTCTTTATAATTTGTATGTAATCAAACATTTTAGTTTTGAATTGCTGTTTTAAAGATAAGGATCAAAATTATCCTTAGTATCAGAGTGTCTGTCAGCACAAGAGAGGCATTGGAAATTTTAGAAAAGCTCTTA